>NW_026692134.1:1835000-2253430 GCF_021218885.2 Marmota monax | reverse complement strand
AACACAGTATGTATGTATGTATGTGTGTGTGTGTATATGTGTACATATATATATATATATATATATATATATATATATATATATAAAATTAGATTTTCTTTGGTCCTTAAAAATGGTTTAATGGTTGTCACTAAAATTTATAAGCAATAATTTGAATTTAGTATTGATAAATTATTCTATAGCCTGTGAATAAACTAGAATAACTGTTTTAGATATAAACTAAAATACTGCCCAGAAAGAGGCAATGAATTATAAGCTATTAGAAAATATTTTCTAAATAAAAAATTATATCTTTCTTTTCCTCATGAAAACTATAAATTCATAAAGTTAGACTTGCTTAGTAATATATGTCTATTATATATATTTTCTAGTGAAAAATGTTAAAATTTGGGGCACTTGTTAATATAAATTAACAATATTCCAAAAATAACTTTAACAGTAACATATTAATCTTAAATGTTTGTTTCCAAACAAATAGTATGTGAACATAAAAAGTGTTTGGGATTCAAATAATATGCATGTAATAATTGAACTATATATTCACATTCAGATAAACACACATCTTGTCCAAACATGCAAGACATAAAAATCCATATTTTCTTTTAAAAAATTTTCTCTTTATTTTTAAAATTATTTTACTTGTCAATGGACCTATTTTTATGAATTTATATGTGGTGCTTGTAATTGAACCAATTGCCTTACACATGCTAAGCAAGTGCTCTCCTACTGAACTCTAATTCCACCCCCAAATCCATATTTTCTTGACCATAGAGTTATAAGACATCTAGAAAGGATTCATTGCAGAACTTGATTCAATCAACAATTTAAGTTCAGAAAACAGTCTGGGAATGACTTTATATCCTATGTAACTGTTTTTTACCTCATGTAGGCAAATACTGATCAGAAAAAAAACAGAATTATCTAGAAATTTTATTCTCAGATTTCCTGATTGTCATCATACATATTACTTTAATTTCTTGAATAGCTCATGGAGAAACTTTCATTTCCTCAAGAACTAGTAGTATGAAGTGCACATTTGTACTGTAGAGTAGTGTTTATGCCAACTTCATGTTACACACATTTTTATTTTAGCATAAATAAAAAAAGAAGTTTCATAGACTGCTCACATGATAAAAGTGACTTGGATTCTGTTTTGCTTTTATAAATCTTGATTCTTTGATTTGAGTTAATTTGAATTCAGCTTTCCATTATGACAGCACTTTACTTTGAAGTGGGATATTTGAATGTCAAGAATAAAAATCTCCTCCTTGTTGGTTGACAATTTATTAAAGCAAGAGGTCTCAGGAGATTAGCACACATAATATTGTAAGACATAATGTCATAAGGCTTGTCATTACAAAACAAACAATTTAATATAGATCAGAATGCATTTGAACTTCTCTTTTAAAAGTCAAAAAAAGCTATTTAGAAGGATAATGTTTACTATTAATATGAATATATTATATTTTCTTTTGAAAAGAAAATGTCAAAAGTATAAAAAATTTTAAATATGCATACATTAAATCCTACTCAAGTTAATAAAACTTGGCCATGTTCATACTAAAAAGAAATTTTCTGAAGAAACTTCAATAATGGGTTATCTTGCCTTTATTTCCCACACAGAATTTTAATTGGTCCTCACCTGTTCCCATCACCAATATTATACTTAAAGTTTTACCATATTTGATTACCAATCATCTCATATTTCTTTAGAATAAGTTGGATGTGATGATTGTCATAATCCAACTTGTTTTATAGCACTCAAGTAGCAAGTTGAGGACTTAAGCTGAAGTACAATTTGAATTTGAATGTAGAAATGATTGAATTGCATAGGCAAGTATTGTGCTGTTATGCTGTAGCAGATCCTTCACTTTTAGGTTTGTTAAAGCAAAAAATCCATCGATATATGGATATATTGCTGGAGCCATACTAGAAAAAAAAATTATTCAGTGGTCATCAGAGGCGCATTTGTGTCTTACCTGACAGAACTACTGGAGTTAGATATTTTAGGAGATTTATTTAAAAAATTGGGTGAATTGGGGTGACAGACCTTTTAATATGTAAGCCATAGTATTGGATAAGTACATTTAATATTGTTGCAACATAAGGTCAAGCACTTAGACTATTTATCAAAATAATAAAGAAGCTCTCAAACTCTAGGTTTTATTTATTAAAATAGTGTAATACCAAAATGTATATGGGAATTTATGGGGAAAATCATAAAATAAACAAACATGTTTACTTGGTCCTTGGTGTTTCTTTTTTTTTCCTATGTAGCTATTTCATCTATTTATTATTTTTTAATTAATATATGACAGTGGAATGTATTACAATTCTTATTACACATATACAACACAATTGTTCATATCTTTGGTTGTATACAAAGGATATTCACACCAATTTATGTCTTCATACATGTACTTTGGATAATGATGACCATCACATTCCACCATCATTTCTAACCCAATGCTCACTCCCTTCCTTTCCCATCCCTTTGCCCTATCTAGAGTTCTGTTTCTCCCATGCTCCCCCTCCCTACCCCACTATGAATCGAATTGCCCTTCTTATATCAGAGAAAATATTCAGCATTTGTTTTCTTTAGGATTAGCTAATTTCATGTAGCATTATCTCTTCCAACTCTATCAATTTACCTGCAAATGCCATAATTTTATTCTCTTTTATTGCTTAGTAATATTCCCTTGTGTATATATGCCACATTTCTTTTTATCTATTCATCTACTGCAAGGCATCTAGGTTGGTTTCACAATTTAGATATTGTGAATTGTGCAGCTATAAACAGTGATGTGGCTGTGTCCCTGTAGGATGCTGTTTTTAAGTCTTTGGGGTATAGACCAAGGAGAGGGATAGCTGGGTCAAATGGTGGTTCCATTCCCAGTTTTCTAAGGAATCTTCATTGCTTTCAATATTGACTACACCAATTTGCAGTCCAACCAGCAGTGAATACCTTTTTCCCCACATCCTCCCCAACATTTGTTGTTTGTCTTCCTAATAGCTGCCATTCTGACGAGAGTGAAATAAAATCTTAGAGTTGTTTTGATATGCATTTCTCTAATTGCTAGAGATGATGAACATTTTTTCCATATATTTGTTAATTGATTGTATATCATCTTCTGAGGTATCTTTTCAGTTCCTTGGCCCATTATGAATTGTGTTATTTGTTTTATTGCTGTTTAGCTTTTTGAGTTTTTTTTATATACCCTAGAGATTAGGCTCTCTAATTATTTCTTTTGCTGAGAAGAAACTTTTTAGTTTGAATGCATCCTATTTATTGATTCTTGATTTTAGTTCTTGTGCTATAGTCTTTCCATCTTCTATATATCTTTCCATCTTCTAAGGTCTTCTTTGATTTCTTTCTTTAGGGTTCTGTTGTTTTCATTGTATAGATCTTTCACCTCTTTCATTAATTTGATTCTTTTTTTTTGAGGCTATTGTAAATGGGGTAGTTTTCCTCGTTTCTGAGGATTTGTCACTGATATACAGAAATGCCTTTGATTTATGGGTGTTGATTTTATATCCTGCTACTTTGCTGATTTAATTTACTAGTTCTAGTAGTTTTCTGGTGGAATTTTTTGGATCTTCTTGGTATAGAATCATATCATCAGCAAATAGTGCCAATCTGAGTTATTCTTTTCCTATGTGTATCCCTTTAATTTCTTTCATCTGTCTAATTGCTCTGGCCAGTTTTCAAGAACTATGTTAAATAGAAGTGGTGAAAGAGGACATTCTGTCTTGTTTCAGTTTTTAGAGGGAATGCCGTCAATTTTTCTCCATTTAGAATGATGTTGGCCTGGGGCTTAGCATAGATAGCCTTTATGATGTTGAGATATGTCTCTGTTATCCCTAATTTTGCTAGTGTCAAATGCCTTTTCTGCGTCTATTGAGATGATCATATGATTCTTATCTTTAAGTCTATTGACATGATGAATTACATTTATTGTTTTTTATATGATATAACAAACTTCCATCCCTGGGATGAACCCCACTTGATCATGGTCCATGATCTTTTTGGTATGTTTTTGTATTCGATTTGCCAGATTTTATTGAGAATTTTTGCATCTATGTTCATTAGAGATATTGGTCTGAAGTTTTATTTCTTTGATGTATCTTTGCCTGGTTTTTGAATCGGGGTGATATTGGCCTCATAGAATGAGTTTGGAAGTGCTGCTCTTTTTCTATTTCTTGAAATAAATTGGAGAGTATTGGTATTAGGTTTTTTAAAAAAGGTCTTGTAGAACTTGGCTGTGTATCCATCCACTCCTGGGCTTTTTTCTTTGTTGGAAAGCTTATGATGGTGTCTTCAATTTCATTGCTTGAAATTGATTTAAATTGTGTATATAATCTTGATTCAACTTGGTCAAATTATATGACTTTAGAAATTTGTCTCTGCCTTTGGTATTTTCTATTTTATTGCAATACAAGTTTACAAAATAATTTCTAATTATCTTCTATATTTCTGAAGTGTCTGTTGTGATATTCCCTTTAACATCACGTATGTTAGTGATTTGAGTTTTCTCTCTCCTTCTCTTCTTTACATGGCTAAGGATCTGTCAATTTTATTTATTCTTTCAAAGAACAAACTTTTTGTTTTGTCAAATTTTTCAGTTGTTTTTTTTTTCAATTTCATTGATTTCAGCTCTGATTTTAATTATTTATTATCTTCTACTGCTTTGGGTGTTGGTTTATTCTTCTTTTTTTAGTGCTTTGAGAATGTATTGTTAAGTCATTTATTTGTTGACTTTTTCTTCTTTTAATGAATGAACTCCATGCAATTAACTTTCCTCTTAGAACTGATTTCAAGATTTTGATATGTTGTATCTGTGTTCTCATTCACCTCTTTTTTTTAATCTCCTCCTTGATGTCTTCTGCAACAATAGTTCATTCAGTAGCATATTATTTAGTCTCCAGGTCTTGGATTGGATTTTATTTCTTACTTTATCATTGATTTCTAATTTCATTCCATTATGATCTGATAGTATATCTACTTGTTTATATTTGCCAAGAGTTGCTTTGTAGCATAGTATATAGTCTATTTTAGAGAAGGATCCATGTGCTGACAAGAAGAATGTGAATTCTCTCATTGAAGGATGAAATATTCTACATATGTCAGTTAAGTCTAAGTTATTGATTGTATTATTGAGTTCTATAGTTTCTTTGTTCAGCTTTTGTTTGGAAGATCTATCTAGTGATGAAAGAGGTGTGTTAAAGTCACCCAAAATTAGTGTGTTGTGTTCTATTTGACTCCTAAACTTGAGAAGAGTTTGTTTGATAAACATAGATTCTCCATTGTTTAGGGCAAATATATTTATATTTGCTAAGTCTTGTTGGTGTATAGTTCCCTTGAGCAGTATGCAGTGTCCTTCTTTATCCATTTTGGTTGACTTTAATTTGAAGTCTACTTTATTTGATATGAGAATGGAAAACCCTGCTTGCTTCTGCAGTCCATGTGAATGGTATGATTTCTCCAAACCTTTCACCTTCAGTCTGTGAATGTCTTTTTCTATAGGATGAGTTTCTTGGAGGCACCATATTATTATGTCTTTTTAAAAAATCCAATCTACTAGTCTATATCTTTTTTTAAAGAGAGAGAGAGAGAGAGAGAGAGAGAGAGAGAGAGAGAGAATTTTTTAATATTTATTTTTTAGTTTTCGGCAGACACAACATCTTTATTTGTATGTGGTGCTGAGGATGGAACCCAGCACCGCGCACATGCCAGGCGAGCGCTCTACCGCTTGAGCCACATCCCCAGCCCTAGTCTATATCTTTTGATTGGTCATTAGCATTTAGGCCATTAACATTCAGGGTTATTATTGACACATGATTTGTATTCCCAGTCATTTTTGTCTATTTTTGGTATTTAACGTGACTTGGTTTCTCCTCTGATTAGATTTTCTTTTAGTGTAATACCTCCCTTTGCTGATTTTCATTCTTGTTTTTTATTTCCTCTTCTTGGAATATTTTGCTGATGATGTTCTGTAGTGCAGGCTTTCTAGTTGTAAATTCTTTTAACTTTTGTTTATTGTGGAAGGTTTTTATTTCATCATCAAATCTAAAGCTTAGTTTTGCTGGATAGGAGATTCTTGGTTGGCATCCATTTTCTTTCAGAGCTTAGTATATGTTTTTCAATTATCTTCTGGCTCTGAAAGTCTGGGTTGAAAAATCTCCTGAGAGACAAATTGGTCTCCATCTGTATGTGATTTTTCTCTCTTGTGGCTTTTAAGCTTCTATTATTCTGTATGCTAGGCATTTTCATTATAATGTGCCTTGGTGTAGATCTGTTGTAATTTTGTACATTTGGTGTCCTGTAAGCCTCTTGTATTTGGTTTTCCATTTCATTCTTCATGCTTGGGAAATTTTCTGATATTGTCTCATTGAAGAGATTGTGCATTCCTTTGGTTTAAAAATCTGTCTTCCATCCCAATAACTCTTAGATTTGGTCTTTTGAAGCTGTCCTATAATACTTGCATATTCTGTTCATGGTTTCTTACTGTCTTCACTGTGTGATCAACTTTATTATCCAGTTTGTATACTTTGTCTTCATTGTCTGATGTTCTTTCTTCTGAGTGATATAGTCTGTTGGTTAGCTTTCTATTAAGGTTTTTATTTGGTTCATTGTATCCTTCATTTCAAGGATTTCTGACTCTCTCTCTCTCTCTTTTTTTTTTTTTTCAGAGCCTCTCTTTTTCTTGAAGTTAACTTTTGCTACCTGTTTTCTCCTTGTTGGAGTAATATTTTTTTGACCTGTGTTTTCTCATTTAGTTCATTCTTTAATACACAGATCATTTTCATTATGAACCTTCTAAACTCATTCTCTGACATTTCATCAACTTTGCTGTCCGTGGGTTCTGTTATTATAGTATTCTGGTTGGTTTGGGGCACTTTCTTCACTTGTTTTTTCATGCTGTCTATGTGTCTTCCTTTCTTGCAGTGTGAATCCTGGACCTGGGTCCCATGCAAGTTGGTGAGGGCAGATATGGTCTGGGCCTGCCCTCCTGGTAATCTGTTGATTGAAAGGGGTGGTCCTGTGCCAGAGGCTGGGCTCCAGAGGGTATCTACTAGTGGTGGGATCGACCTGGGCTCAATGTGAGCCTGGGTCCAGTGCAGGCTTGTGTGGTTGGATATCCTTGGTGTTTCTTTTACCACAGTTAACCTTGATAATAAATTTTAATTCAAATTCCTTATATGTAAAATTTATGCGTGAAAGCTAATGTACAGTTACTAATATCTAAAAAAAGGTAAAGGATTTAAAGGAGAGTATTGTTATTTGAATTATAAAATAGCCAGTTTAACTTAAATGTGTAGATTTGAATATATAAGTGAACAATTAATCTTATCTACTTCTATCAAAAATGGAAGTAGAATTATATTCAGGTATTTAGTTTTTCCCTAGACACACTCATGCCTGCTCTGCTCTCTCCTTCTCTCTCCCTCTCTCTACCCTCACATCTATTTTAGTAACCCTGGACAATATAAACATGTAATTCAATAAAATGTATTAGAGACAATTTGTGTTTAGCAACTATTACCTGTCAATAACTGTAATAGATGTATATCATATATAAAAAATCAGGAGTAAATTGCTTAAGGTTGTCATTGGTGTGTTATATATCTTAAAGGTATTTATGTTCTGTATTATTTGATTTTCAAGCCTATGATCATGTTTAATGAAAAATTCAGGATCTATTTAAATGTAGAGAAAGGTTAATTCAAAAGTACTAATTGGTGATTATTGGTATAATTAGAGTGCATCCTTTTATTAATTCCATACTTATCAATTTGTACATGTGTTAATCTGGACATGCAAACTGGAACATCATTGGACATCATATAACTAATAGTGAATTTAATATAATTATCCAGTCATTCAACAAATGCCACAAAAAATCTATTAAATTCTAGTTATACATACATTTACATATATCATAAGACTACTATGAATTAGTTTTCAGTATGGAATATATGGAAAATGAATGAAAAATTTAACATATAATATTTGACATAAAAGTATCATCCTTTAAAAATGGGAGCTCATAACCCACTTGAATCAAATTGTGAAATATGATATATCAAGAACTATGTAATGTTTTGAACAGCCAACAATAAAAAATTAAAAAAAATAAAAAATAAAAAAAATAAAAAACAAACAAAAAAAAAAGTATCATCCTCTATATCAGTCATAAATGAATAGAATTTAGTAATATAAACATTACCGAATAAATTTAAGAGCATATACCACTAAGACAGTTGTCAGAACCAACTATATAAATAATAGGAAAGTCTATCATAACTGTGAAGTCACTACTAAAACTGTAGTTTATATATATTTAAAAGCTTTACATACTTATAACTATAATTTTTACTGTATTCAATGGTCAGGCTGCAGTCAAAATACTGACCTAACTAAATGAATAGCAATTTTAAGTATGAAATTAGGGATGCATATTTAATGGTTTATTTTATGTATTAATTGGCTGGACCATGATATGTTCAAATATCTGGTAAAATATTATTCTGCATGTATCTGTGGGAGTGTTTCTGGATGAGATATCATTCGAATTGGCAGATTTAGTAAACTAAATAGCCCTCTCAAATGTGGGTGGGTTTCATTCATCAACCGAAGAATACAACAAAAGTTCATCCTTTCTGAATAAAGGGAAAAACATTCCTACCTTGAACTCAAACTTTATTTCCTCTTGGGATTTCAGTCCTCTTGCACTTAAGCTGGATCTATACCAGTTCTGGCTCTCAAGTTTTCTGACTTAGAGTGGAACTTTATTCCATTGACATTTCTGTGATCTCAAACACCATCCCAGAGTCATTGAGACATGTCAGCCTCCACAAATGCATGAGCTAATTTCTTATAATTAATTTCTCTTCTCTCTCTTTTGATAATATTTATAATGGGTATACATAAATAAATTCATATATGAATATGTACACATTACCACACTCATCTGGTAATTATCTTTGTTTCTTTGGAAAATTATGTTATGCTATAAAGATCATTCTTACAAAGAATGCATACTGCTCCTTAAAAATATTTGTTTTCCTAGGTCTTCATCCATTGCTTAATAAATTAGCGATTGCTGAATTAGAAACTCAGAAATATATTTTTATTGATAAAACATGTTTTCCTGTAATTTCTTGTTTTAATGTAAATTATAATTGTCAACAGTCATTGGCGGCATCTCTTTTATTCTGTTCTAATTTTATATACATTTTTTCTATCACCATAAGACATTAACATAATCAATATGTAAGCAAATTTCAACACACTTGGTTTAAAGATTTCTCAGCATGATTCATGAAAACTTTTAAGAAATGGATTCTTTTTCCGTGTTTAAAGCCTTTGGGGACATACATGAATTCAGTTTTTACCCTAGGAAACCTTGGTGCAATGGACAAGAAATTTATTTTATCCAAAAGTGTGGAACATAATTTAGTGAAAAATTGTTCACTGTAAAAATACTGATGCTGAGGAAATGTATTGAATTTGAAAATTTGTCTCTAACATTTAACTCTGCTGTGTGTGACTGGGACTTAAGCAAGTTTTATGAGTTTTCAGAAGATCAGAAGTTATTCACTTCCTCTAAAGAATTCTTATCTTTTTAGTCTTAGAAAATTGTACAGCCTTCCATTAAAAAAATACAAATACTTTGTCTACAGTTTTGTTGTTTTTTTTTTTTAACTGAGACAGTTTTCTTGAGTATTCCAGGGGATCAGTAACGTCTCTTGATTAATCTTGACTCAATTGTTAAGGACTATTCTTAAGTAACATATGCTAAGAACATTATTTGAAACTATATTTTACTATTAGTTAATACTATTATATTTAAAACATCAAAAATATTTGCACTAATACATAAAAATTCAGGAAAGTGAAATTATAAAAAAATGTTAACATAAAACATAAACTTTGGTTTTTAGAAAATTAAAAAGTAATAAGTATTAAAATTGTCTTAATTTCATAGAAGATTATGTTAATTAAAATATGCACATGATATCTATAAAATTTTACTTATTTTTTTCCTAAAGTGGAATAAGTTGAATGTTGTTAATTATTCCATGGAATCATGAAAGGGGACTATTTTGAAAGTACTGGCAATAGAAAAAAAAAGTAATTGATTATAAATTAAGTATACAGGCTGCAAAGAAATTATGGAATTCAGTAAATATGTCAAGACTTATTTCTTTCCCTGAGAAAAGATCTCTTTTCCACTGTAATTGCTGGCAAAAGAAAAGGAATGTAAGTGCAGATTTTCGGTTGTAAATTAGGATTCAACAATATTGAATTTACACTTCTCTGCTGTCATACAGACTGGAAACCCAAGAATAATTTTACTCAGAATTCTAACCAACATAACACTAGAATCAAATTCCCACATCAAGAGGTATTTATGTAATATATACTAATTGAAAACTATAATTTTCTTCCAACAGGATAAAAATCCCATGAAGAGAAAGTAGACATAAAATTTTGCCTTAGTTCTGGGAATTCTTTTGAAAATAATCTCTGTTATTGCCATTAGTGACTGAGACCATTGGAGAGCGTTTATGTTCTGAATTCTAGTAGCATATTCCTTCTATCACTCAGCTGGCTTTCCTTTAGATTTGCCAATGCATAATACTTTATATATCATCCCTTCCAGTTTGATAGCTATAGGACAGTTTGTGTATTCTTAACTCAACATTGATTGATGAAGGAATGTGTTTGCAAATAGATTTATCTTTAAAATGGTTAAAATTTGAAGCAGTTTTCATCTGAAATGTAGGAAGCAAATTTTGAAGTAAAAAGAGAGAGTTAAACATCTATAATCCACAATATTTCCTTGGATAGAATAAAGGGGGGAAAATACTTTAAAAAAAATAACTTGTCAAACATAGTATAAGTCAACAGACATTAAGAAATAGGTAAACATGGAAATTAGTAAATAGAGACAAAATGTAATTGTTTTTTCAGCAGTAATTCCCCTAGAATTCAAAAGTAAAATAAGGAAAAGGATGTGTTGGCTGGGCCAGAAAAGCAAAGAAGTTAAAAATAACAGATCAAATAATGGATGACATGCCCAAAGAAAAAGTAGGCCCTAATTTCAACATGTGGGATTTAGGTCCCAACTTCCTTAATATGAATCCTATAGCACAAGAATTTAAACCAAGAATTAATAAATGGGATGAACTCAAACTAAAATGTTTCTTCTCATCAAAAGAAACAATCTGTGAGGTAAACAGAGAGCCTACATCTTGGGAGCAAATTTTTACCCCTCACACATTAGATAGAGCACTAATCTCTAGGGTATATATAGAACAAAGCACCTAATAATAATAATAATAATAATAACCCAATCAATAAATGGGCCAAGGACATGAAGATGATATAGAATCCATCAACAAATATATGAAAAAATGTTCATCAACTCTAGCAATTAGAGAAATGCAAATCAAAACTACTCTAAGATATCATCCCACTTCAGTCGGAATGGCAGCTATTATGAAGACAAACAACAGTAATTGTTGGCAAGGATGTGAGGAAAAAGGCACACTCATGCATTGCTGGTGGGACTGCAAAATGGTGCAGCCAATATGGAAAGCAGTATGGATATTCCTCAGATAATTGGGAATGGAACCACCATTTGACCCAGCTATCCCTGTCCTTTTTCTATACCCAAAGGACTTAAAAACAACATACTACAGGGACACAGCCACATCAATGTTTATAGAAGCATAATTCACAATAGCTAAACTATGGAACCAACATAGATGCCCTTCAGTAGATGAATGGATTAAAAAATGTGGCATATATTCACAATGGAATATTACTCAGCAATAAAAGAGAATAAAATCATGGTATTTGCAGGTAAATGGATGGAACTGGAGAAAATAATGTTAAGTGAAGTTATCTAATCCCCCAAAACAAATGCCGAGTTTTTTCACTGATATAAAGAATCTGATTCATAGTGTGGTAGGGGGCGGGAGCATGGGAGAAATACAGGAACTCCAGATAGGGCAGAGGGGTTGGAGGGGAAGGAAGGGGGCAGGGGATTAGCAATGATGATGAAATGTGATGGACACCATTATCCATAGTACATGTATGAAGACACGAATTGGTGTGAATATACTGTATATACAACCAGAGATATGAAAACTTGTGCTCTATATGTGTAATAAGAATTGTAATGCATTCCGCTGTCATATAGTTAAAAAATAAAATAAATAAACAAATAAATAAATATATAAATAATATGATAGATGACAGACAGAGAGCATGGGTTTCCCAAAGGTTAAAAGTATATGTACTTTGGAAATAATCAAATTAGTACACATAGAGCATTAAGAATTATTTAAATGTTTTTAGATTTTTTATTAAGTTTTTATTTTATTTTTTTTTTAGTTTTTGACCAGTATTTTTTTAGTTGTTGACCAGTGTTTGGGGGAGGTCAAAACCTGTAATGCTACCACAACTTTGGTGACTAAAGTATACCATAAGCAAATTGGTGAAGTAAAGGAGTGTGAACCTAGATTAGTCACTGAGAATGACTCTGACAGTTGTAAAAGACAGAATGTGACATGCCATTTCTTATTAAATGAGGCAGAACAACTGGGGAATCTAAAATTATAGAGTGTAAAAAGTGAGCAAAATTGTGCCTGAGTAAGATCCTCCACCAAGGCTCTCTTTACAGATGCAATGATTTGAATAACTATTTGTCTACCAAGCTACCCTAAGGAGATTAGGAAATTAGTCAGAGGACCATAATACAAAGAAAAGATATACCAAAAAAAGGCAAGAAAAATTTGTTGAGTTCACCTCTACCCCAACATTAGGCAGCTTTAGGAGAAGGAACTAAATCCAAGCCTTAGACTTGAAACTGACTATCAGACCTACCATAGTGAAAAACAGTGCCAGGAAACAGACCCAAAACTTGGTTGATGCAAAACAGCTCTTGCTTTAATGTAAAAGAAAAATAGTTTGTCCCGAGCCAATTGTGACAGAACAAAAACAAAGTTTCAAGTTCTCCTAAGTATTCTGCTCTGCTGTGGTGGATGATACATTCATTTTTATAGGCACAGAACAAAAACAGTCATAAATTAATATACTCAACAAATACTTTAGTGAGGACTTTAGGCAAACTAGCAATAAGAGAGGAAAATTTTTTCTATAGGTTACCAATGTTATAATTCAGCATTTTTAGTTTAAGGTTGGTGGAGGCTAAAAGTCTTCTAAGCTTAACAATATTTCCTGAGAGATATACCCCCAATAATTATGAAAATATAGGTCAAATACTGTTTTAGTCAGCTTTATGTCATTGTGACCAAAAGACCTGAAAAACTCAACTATATGTTTCTTACCAGAAACTCACTACAATGCGAAGGACATACATAGAGGGAAAGTGGATGGATTGACTCATATACTCCTTACAATTAGAATCTAAAGTAATATAGAAGTAGCCATACTTATATAAAAATAAGTTTTAATCAAAAGTTATAGAAAGAGACATGGGATGTCATTATTTAATTATAAATGCATCAATTCATCTAAAAGAATTAACAATTCTAAATATGTATGCACCAAGTATCAGAGAAAACCAAGTACATTAAATAAATGTTAAAGACATGATAGAGATATAGACTCAAACACAATAATATTAGAGAACTTTAATACTCCACTTTCAACAATGAACAGATCATACAAACAGAAAATCTACAAAGAAATGGAAGAGTTAATTTGTAACCCAAACTAAACAGACTTAACTGATATCTACATAAACGTTCTACCCAAGATCTTCAGATAAGCTTCTCCCTAACAAATGGAAAATTCTTCAAGATATACTACATATTGCTCACAAGACTATTTTACTTGAAATTATGTTGTTATATATTTTTAACACAATTCAATCAAACTACAAATCAATAACAATAAAAGCTAGGTACTACGTAAATGCATGGAAATAACACTTTTACTTTTGGTTATCTTATGGATCAAAAAATAAATTAAAGAGGAAATTTTTTAAAATCTTGAAACAAATGAGTATGGTAACATGGAACACGTAAATCTATCGGAAACAGCAAAAACAGTATTAAGTGAGAAATCGTAGTATTCAGTGCTTACAGCAAAATACAGAAAGATCTGAAATAAAAAGCCTAACACTGGGTCTAAAGGAACTAGACAACAAGAACAAGACAAACACAAAATATATAGGAGGAAAGAAATAAGATTAAAAATGAAATAAATGAAACTTAAAAAAATTCAAGAGATCAATACAATGAAGAGCTGTTTCTTTGCAATGATGTTAGACAAATCCTACCTAGACTATCTAAAAAAAGAGAGAGAAGATTTAAATTAATGATGAAAAAGATGTTTAAAAAATGACAATGCAGATATACAAGTGATCATTAAAAATATTTTGAACAACTAAATTTCAACAAACTTAATAACCTAGAAGAGATGAACACATTTTTGTACATATCCACATTACCAAGATTAACTCAAAAATAAATAAAAAGCAGAACACAGCAATAACAAATAATTATATTGAGTTACTAATAAAATGTCTTCTATCAAAAAAAAGTTCAAGACCAGTTGGCCTCACTGATGAGTTCTATCAATCATTTAAAGAATAATTTGTACAGAGATGGGGCTGTAGTTTGGTGGCAGAGCAATTGCCTCGCATAAGTGATACACTGGGTTCTATCTTTAGCACCACATTAAAAATAAACAAATGAAATAAAGGCATTCTGTCCGGCTACAACTATTTTTTTAAAAGAATAATTTGTACCAATTTCCTTTGAAAACATCCTGTAATGACAGGATTGCCTGATACCAAAAGAGTCAGACATATAAGAGAAGAAACTATAGGCCAATATCCTTCATGAAAATGGATGAAAAAACTCCTCAAAAATACCAGCCAACCAATTCAATACAAACTGAATTTTTTTTTCACCATGATTAAGTAGAAGTGATCCCAGCTATACAAGGATGGTTCAACATATTCAAATCAGTAAATAGTATGATCATATCAACACAATGAAGGACATAACCATTTAAAATGATATAAATAGATGCAGAAAAGGCATTTGAGAAAATTCATCACTGCTTAGTCACAAAAAAACTTACTAAGTTAAATATAGAAGGAATATACATCAACATAATAAATGACATATATTATAAGTCAACAACAAACATTTTGCTGGATGGCAAAGAGCTGAAAGTATTTTGTCTCAGATCTGGAACATGACAAAGATTTTCACTTTACAACTTTTATTCAACATTGTCCTAGTCAGAGCAATCAGATGAAACAAAATCGTTACTATTTGAAGATGACAATACCTTATATAAAGAAAACCCAAAAGATTCCTGTACAAACAGGTAAATACTAATAAAACAAAATCAACAAGTTGCATGATGCAAAATCAGCCTATAAAAATCAATAGCATTTTATATACCAGTAGCAGGTTATCTGAAATAGAAAGCAATTTTCCACTTACAATAGACTACAAAAAGTAGAACAACTGGAAAAAAGTTTAACCAAAGAGGGGAAGGTCTAGGTAATAAAAACTCTGAAACACTGATGAAAGTAATTAAATCAGACACAGAAAAATAGACATCCATTGTGATGAGTTAAAAGAATCAATATTATTAAAATGTACATGCTACCACAGTGGTCTAAAAATTTAATAAAATTCACATTTTTTACAAAACTATGAAAACAATTAAAATTGTTTATGGAAAAACAAAAAAAAAATCCTGAATTGATAAAGTCCCCTTCCGCAATAAAACAATGTAGTTAAACTACGTGAGTTCAGTGTATTTCTAAGGTATAGTAATCAAAACAGCCATGGAATTTATATACAAACAGTCTCATGCAGCAATGGAACAGAATAGAGGGCCTAGACATAAATGCATCCATCTATAGCCAATTGATTTTGACACATGGTGGAGAAAGAAATCTTCTCTATACAAGATGCTGTTAAAATTGGATATCCACATCCAGAAGAAACCAGAACCTTAAGTCTCACCAGTTATAAAAGCTCATTTAAAATTGAATAAAGGCGGGGTGCAGTGGCTCACACCTGTAATCCCAGTAGCTGGGGAAGCTCAGGTAGGAGGACTGCAAGTTCAAAGCCAGCCTCAGCAATCTAGTGAGGCCCCAAGCCACTCAGCAAGACCCTGTCTCTAAATAAAATACAAAAAAAGGGCTGGGAATATGGTTCAGTGGTTAAGTGCTTCTGGGTTCAATCCCTGGTATCAAAATAAATAAATAAATAAATTTGAATGAAGATTGAAATATAAGACATTAAACTGTGCAAATACTAGGAGAAAATTATGTAGGAAAAAATGATTCAGGAGATTGGAATAGGAAAGTTTTTTGTTTGGTTGGTTTTCTTTCTTTTCCTTCTTTTTATCTTTTTTGAACAGTACCCCAAAAGCAATAGATGGGTTTGCATCAAAAATTTTTGCTCCCCAAATAAGCAATTATTAGAAAAAAAAACCAACCTGTATGATGGGAGAAAATATTTGCATATTTCATATCTAGCAAGCAGTTAATGTCCAGAATATATATAGAAAACACAAATACTAAAAAAAAACAAACAAAAAAATAAAAACAAAACTGGTTAGAATGGATAACATATCTAGCAGACTTTTCTACAAAGAAAACGTGCAAATCACTACAATGTATATGAAAAAAAATGCTCGCTATCACTAATCATTGGGACAATTCAAAACTGCAAGGAGATATCACCACATCACAGTAAGAATGTCTATCATAAAAAAGACTAAATATAACAAGTACTGGCTAAGATGGGGGAAAAGGATCCCTGCAGATTGTTGGTAAATGCAAATAAGGACAGCTATAATGGAAAACAGTGTGGAATTTCTTAAAAAATTGAAAGAAATTCCATGTGATCCTGCAATTCCATCCTTGGGTACATATCCAGAGGAAAAAGCATCAATATGTTAACAGAAACCTACATTCCTATTTTTACTGTAGCAATAGTCATAATAAAAATGGACACTAAAGTGTCCAATTGATGAATGAACAAATAAAAAGCTGTACATATACGCAGTGTAATATTCTCGTACCATAAAATGTGAAATTTTTGAAATAACAAGAATGGAACTGGAGATCATGATGTTAATAAAATAAACCAGACAGAGAAAGATAAATTCTACATGACCTCACTCATAGGTGAATGTAAACAAAATGATCTTAAAGATAGTGAGAGTAGAATGGTAGCTATCAAAAGCTGGGGGGAATAGAGGGAACAGGAGGATGGATTGATTGTGGTTTCTAAAATATAGTTAATTGCAACAAGAAATCCTGTTATGATATTAAACAATGGAGGAAAATGGGTAACAATTATGTACTACACTTTTTTTAAAGAGAGAGAGAGAGAGAGAGAGAGAGAGAGAGAGAGAATTCTTTAATATTTATTTTTTAGTTTTCGGCAGACACAACATCTTTGTTTGTATGTGGTGCTGAGGATCGAACCCGGGCCGCACGCATGCCAGGCGAGCACGCTACTGCTTGAGCCACATCTCCAGCCCAACTACACATTTTTTAAAATGATAAGAAAGTATTTTGAATGCTTTCACTGTAAATAATAAACATTTCAGAAGATATATATGTTTACCTGATCAAATACTGCACATTGTACCCCACTAATATGTGTAATTTTAAGTCAGTAAAAAACAAATTAAAATAAATAAAATAAAATTACAAGGTATATAGATATGAGTGATATATACTCTACTTAATTTATATATAATCTATGGATAATTTGTGGTTAATTTATAGGTAATATGATTTTGTGGATCATTTGGGCATGTAATCCTTTGAAGAATAATATTTGCTGAAAGAATGTGCATTTTAAATCTTAGACAACTGATTCAGGGACTTAATTCTGGATTATAATTCATTTATAAAATATAAATGTGTTGTAAAAAATAAATTCCAAATGTTTTGTCAGTTCTTGACAACTCTATGAACCTAGAATACTTTTCTTTTTAAAGAGAGAGAGACTCCTTTGATATAAGGAGAGTAACTAAGAACAGAGTAGGGACGAAGAGCATGAGAAGAAGATTAACATTAAACAGAGATGAGAGGTGGGAGGGAAAGGGAGAGAAAAGGGAAATTGCATGGAAATTGAAGGAGACCCTCAGGGTTATACAAAAGAACATACAAGAGGAAATGAGGGGAAAGGGAAAAATAATACAAGGGGGAGAAATGAAGGTCAATAGAGGGGGTAGAGAGAGAAGACGGGTGGGGAGGGGAGGGGAGGGGGGATAGTAGAGGATAGGAAAGGTAGCAGAACATGACAGTCACAAGTATGGCAATATGTAAATCAATGGATGTGTAATTGATGTGATTCTGCAATCTGTATATGGGCTAAAAATGGGAGTTCATAACCCACTTGAAGCAAAGTGTGAAAGATGATATATCAAGAACTATGTAATGTTTTGAACAACCAACAATAAAAAAAAATAAATAAAAAATAAAAAAAAAAAAGAAAACAAGACAATTCGCATTTTTTGCATGTTTGACTTGAGTGGCCAATTCTTGTCTTTCAAGTATTATTTAAAGTAGATATTTTCCCAGAGGACATAAAATCAGCATACTACAGTGACACAGCCACATCAATGTTTATAGAAGCTAAATAGCTTCTATAAATAGCTAAACTATGGAACCAACCTAGATGCCCTTCACCAGATGAATGGGTAAAGAAAATGTGGTACATATACATGATGGAATATTACTCAGCCTTAAAGAAAAATGAAACTGTGGCATTTTCAGCTAAATGGATGGAGCTGAAGAATATCATGCTAAGTGAAATAAGCCAGATCCCCAAAACCAAAGGCCAAATGTTTTCTCTGATAAGCGGATATTGATCCATAATGGAGCAGAGGATGATGGGATTTTGGATTGTGCAGAGGGAAGCGACTCTGCACCATGTTCAGCCCGAGGAAGCAGAAGTTGTGTTCCATTTGTGTACAATGTATCAAAATGCATTCTACTGTCCATGTATAATTAATTAGAACAATTTTTTTTAAATAAAATAAAAAGTATATATTTAAAAAAAAAATAAAAAAATAAAGAGAGAGAGAGAGAATTTTTTAATATTTATTTTTTTTAGTTTTCGGTGGACACAACATTTTTATTTTACTTTTTATGTGTTGCTGAGGATCGAACCCAGTGCCCCACACATGCCAGGTGTGCACGTTACCACTTGAGCCACATCCTCAGCCCATAGAGTACTTTTTTTTTTCTTTTACTTTTCTTTTCTTCTCTTTCTTTTCTCTTAATTCATAGAATTTACTTTTGGGTACAGTTAGTTCAAGGAATAAGTAATATTTTCTTATCACAGATGAGAATTTTTATATTCTTTTAATTTTTTGTTTCTTTTTAAAATTACATATTACTTCAATAAGACTGCATATTTCTTCATTAAGTGGTATGTGGTCCAAGTTATGGTTCTGGTACTCTAATTTATTAACTGTATCTTAAATTGAAATTAAATGAATAATAGTAATTTAGATGCAGTAAGTTGCCTTGTAGTCAAGACAAGTGACAATAACAACCTTAGAGAGTATTAAGGGCTCACTAAAATGACTGAAATATTAAGATGGCATATAATGAATATATAAATAAGAACATGTAAGTTTTCATTAGGTAAAACAGATCATTTTACTGAAGAATCATTACCACATATACTTTCACTCATATTCTACATGAAATATTAAACTCTCAGAGATACACCTAGCTAAACATTAACGCAAGAAATATTGTTTCTGATAGTGGGGTCAAGTGCCAGGAAAAGTACTCAAATTATATGAAAGAAAGAAAGATGGGATTTAGGAACAATAGCATTTCACCACATGATTCAAAGAAAGAAGAGTTTCTTAGTCACATGGGCTAGACATATTCCTCTCTATGCCTTATCTAGGGAATATGACTCCTATTATTCTCTAATACATATTTCACGATCTTAGGTACAAATGGAACTTGAGAAATATTTGTTAGTATAATAAAACAGTACTTAGTTTCTATCCCGATTGTTTTTCCTACAAGTTATCTGACATCACAGAAACTAAACTTTGTTATCTATTTGATCTTTGATTTTCACATGTAAAAATTTAGTTAATAAGAATGCATAAAGTTATACTGTAATTTAAATTAGATAAAACTGTAAATCACATTAATAATTAATAAAGCATAGTAATTTTCTAATTCCCTTTAGTCTCATTAGTAAAATAAGTTTTACATAAGGTGAAATCTGAGAAACTAGCAGGCATTTAAATTCTCACAAATTCAGAGCAGAGTGTTCATTACTCAGTGAAATATTTTCCTATAGATTTGTTTAAAAATTCATACTGAAATTTGTTTTAAATAGTATGAAGACACTATTTATATATCACATAATTTACATATATTTATAAATAAATAAATATTTTATATATCACATAATTTATTTATACTGTAATTTTTGGTTTGTGTACATTTAGATCTGTTAGTCTACTATTTATATTTAATGTGTATTTTTGAGTTTTTTTTGTGGTTCCATATTTTCTTTCATGACTAGTTTAAAGTTATTTAAAAATCTTGAGTCATAACTAATCTGTTGTGTTTTTTGTTATTATGTATATAATTGTAGAGTTCATTTTTAGAGGTTGCTGTAGAAATTTATATGAAGAGTTAACCTCTTAGCATACTTAAAATAAATATTTATAACTATGAATGGAATACAAATTCTATGATTTTTTTCTCGATCTTTCATACTGTAGTGATCTTATGTATGTGTGCAAAATGTATGTGCATGTGTTTATATATAAATGTACATATGAGCTAGCTACAGATAACATTTACATCTATGATAGGTATATTTAAATACTCTATTTCTATTACTATTATAGGTTTATCTATATCTCTATTGTTATATCTATGTCCATAGTAGGTATATCTACTTCTATATATCTCTATATATCCATGTTGGCAATAGGCATATCTATATGTGTATATGTATATCTCTATACTGATATGTATACTTCATGTTACTTGCTTGGTTAATTTTCCTTTTCATTTTGGTGTTTTGGAGAAAGTTTTCTTTAGTTTTCAGTAATTTAATCAAGATATATTTGAATGTATATATCATATAGATGATAAAGAAAAAAATATATATGTATAACATAAAATTTTATATATTTTTGTTTTAAATGTCTCATGTATTTTTAGTAAAACGATAGTATTTTATATAGACGCCATCATTTAATCACTCCATTGTTCTTCTTTTAATGCTGTTTCCCTCCCTTTCCATCTTGTGTTATTATTCTTCCTTTAGAAATTATTCTAGTGTATCTGGTAAAACACTTTTGGAAAATATTCTTTATCTGAGAATTTCAATAGATGTGGGACTTAGGGATGTCAGTTCCTGTTTTGAAGGAGTTGAAAATATTATTCAATTTTATGTTTCTTGCTACATGAAGTTCCCTTTCCTTATTGGTTCTTTGTAGATATTACTTTTTCCTTGGTTTTCAGTGGTTTAATGATGATGCATCTGAGTGTACATTTCTAACATTTTTTTGGACTTTACCAAGCTGTGTGAAATTGTAGGTTTATGTCTTTTGCCTAATTTGTAAACAGGATAGCCAGAAATCTTCCAACATTCTTTTCCTGTTATGCATTTTTCTGCTTTCTTTCTGAAACTAAAGAAACTTAAATTTTAGAAATATTTGTGGTAACAGCAAAGTTGTTATCATCATCATCATCAATACCACCAAAATAATCACTGTATGAGCAATGCTTCTGCCAAAATTCAGGAAAATTAAGATATTTATTATTAAATAAATAAAGTATAAATATGTAAATGATTAAACTTTATTACATAATATATGTTTATTGCTAAATGGGCCTCATTGCTTAAACAAGTTGACACAAAATTTACCATTATTATAACCATCATTCTTTTTTTTCTGAATGCTCTGGTCATTTATGAAAATATCCTTCTCTTTAGTTTCTCAGATTGGATAATTTCAATTATTTCCTTACTACATTACATGACCCTTTTCTCTATCATTCCCATACAAGTATTAGATCCATCTTTTGAAAACTTTAGTTCAGTTATTAAGTTTTTAGTTTGCATATTTCCATTTGGTTCTATCTATTTTCTTTGTTTTGAGACTTTAGTTTGCTGACAATTTTTATCTTTCTGTCCATTTCAAGATCATATATTCATGCTTATTTTTGTAGCATTTAAAATATTGAAGCTACGGTAAGTTATTTATCGAATACTTTTATATCTATTCCATGTTGCTGTTTGTGTTTTCTTATTGCTTTTTCCCCCATGTTAAGCCAGAGTTTCCCAATTGTTGGTAGGTTGAGTGATTTGGTATTATATACTGAACATTTTTAATATTTAAAAAATTAAACTTTGTGGCATTTTAAGTTCCTATAGATTGTGATTTAAAAAAAAAAAAAAAGCAAGCACTTGACCTGTTTGATTAAGTGCAAGACATATCTTTGATCTGCTTCTAGATTATGATTCAACTCCATTTTCAAAGCTGTGTTGATATGCACAGTGTTCACACCTGTGTGACATTCTGTGGCCATTCTATTACTAGAATGGTGATCTGTCTATGAGTTCAGTTCTCACAGTTTATGTGTTCTATTCAAGGGCATGTCCAAAACTGAGTAGCCTAGAGGGAGAAAAACAAACAAACAAAAAGCTATAAATAAGTTTAAGTTTTTGCTTTCCCAAGTTCTTCCCTCAGGACCATTTCTCTGATACTCTATGTGCCCTGACGTACTTCCATCTCATATTCAGAAAGGTAGAATTTTAGTTAACCTTTTTTGTTTTATTTTCAACAACTATGTTCATGTTTGAGACAAAACATTGGATAGAAAACTTTAAAAGCAGTGGAGGTTTACCCCATACTCTTTGGGCCTCTGTTCCTCAATCCTCTGGTCATTGTACATGAAACAGCAAAGTAAAAACAAAATGGGATGTGGTGGCTCAGCTTGCAATCCCAGCATCTCAGGAGGCCAAGGAAGGAGGATTACAAGTACACACCAGTCTCAGCGACTCAGTGAGGCCCTAAGCAATTTAACAAGACTCTGTCTCAAAATAAAAAAGAATAAAATAAAAATAAGGGCTAGGGATGCATTTCAGTGGATAAGTGCTTCTGGGTCAAACCCCCAGTACCAAAACAATACAAAAACTGCAACAAAAGAAAATTAGGGAGTTCCTTATTACCTCTGAGCACCTGGAGTTACAATCCCTACCTACAGGACCAGACCTGAAGGATTTTTGCATTAGTTTCATGTGTACTGGTAAAAAGTTACTTAGACTTGGTGATTTAAAACAGAAAAAAAAATGTTTTCTCTCATAGTTCTAGAGGAAAAAGTATGAGATGAGTATTATGTGCCCAAATTGAGGTGCTGGCCATGTTAGTTCCTTCTGGAGAGTCCAGGGTGTCATCTATCCATTACTTCTTCCAGCTTCTAATTGGGCTGGCAAATTCTCCTTTCAAGGTTTCCAGGGGTTTGTATCTGGTTATCTATTAGGACATTATTCATCCACTTATAGCTTCTGCTGGAGCTCTGATATCAGAAGCCCTGTGCTCACTTTTATTTTTAAAGCCTATTGCAGTATAATTAACATACACAAACTGCTTGAATATATTCAATTTATTGTGTTTAGATATATACCATCAATTTATTACCACAAATATATTTTAAGTCAAATGTTCTTACTACAAGACACACACACACACAGAGAGAGATAAGATGAAGTTCTGGAAGTGTGGATATTTATGGGTACACTAATAGTTTTCAGATATTAAAGAAACAATACATTTGTGCTATAATCCCATCTAAATTTATTTAAAAACTTCATTTGAAGAATACTCCAGATCCAAATATCATCAATGATGCACTACTGTAATTTTAATGAAAAATTAATACCAATCTTCCTTAATTTAAAAATAGAAGAAAAGGAAATAACCCCCACTATATGTCACTAGGCCACGATTCTCATGATTACCATAATACAGAAGTAACAAAAGAAGATTATAGAACAATATTCTTCTTGATTGTAGAAAATGAAAATCTTCAGCATAACGCTAGTAAGTAATATATAAAAAAGTATTTTATACATTTACTCACTTTTGTGGTTGAATCTGCACTGAGTTCAGACAAAGGTATACTGGAGGGAGAAAAAGGCAATTATAATTCATTCTATGAAACTTTGAATTCTGGCCTTCTTCCCCTATGTGCCTCATGCTATTTAATTTTAAAGTGGTTGCTTCTAGTCTTCTGTACAAGTTTAAGAACTCCATGTAGTGGAAAAGAAAGAGCAGTACCTGCTTATATCATCTTATCAACAATTAGAACTTTCCAAATCCATTTGTCAACTTTTATTTTTCAATCAATATAATGGAAAAATAAAATTTAAAGCACCAAATACATTTTCAATGGTTCAAATGCAATCAGCAGTTCCCTATTCTATCTTATCTCTGACCTGATATCTGCTCCCCAGACGCTACATTTTCTACATTTTTTGAGTTTTTTTATATATAAAATCCATATTTCTGAGTATGTGTGGCTTTTCAAAATTATATGTTAGTACTATAAAAAAGCCATTATTGAAGCCTTGTAAAATTTCCCAGTGTAGCCTTGCACACATGCACAGGCATAGCTCCATTCTCCTTTCCTCCAAGAGGGAATTAAAAAAAAAAAAAAAGCAATAGAATTAAAAAAAAACAATTGTTTTTTATAGTATCATTACTATATAAATTAGTATTTACTAATAAGCATGATAAAAATAAAACCCTAGTGAGTAAAATATACACTGTGACTAATTTGCCTTTAATCTATATTTGTTTTTTTCTGGAGAAAATTATTTTTAAACTTGTATTATTTTTTCTCTGTACTTTTCATTGACTCTTCTACAAAATTTCCATAAACCTTTCTTGTTCTTTGAACACATTCTGATCTGTCTTCTCGTATTTCAGAATGCTTTCTCTCCCTTCCCACCTCTCTCTCTCTCTCTCTCTCTCTCTCTCTCTCTCTCTCTCTCTCTCTCTCTTTCACACACTCACACACACACACACACACACACACACACGCAATATCATCTAATCTCATTCATTTTTTAGTTAGGAAGTCATGTACTCATTTACTTTATAAACCTCTGTTTCAAATAACCTTCCCTGAAAGTGAGATGGAATGCCCTCTTTTCATGCATATTAACATCTTTTTTAAATGTGTTTATCTATAGGACCAAAACTAGAGCACATATTCTCTTTCTTTCTTCCCTCCATGTCTCCCACTCTCTTTCATTTTGATGTAAATAATTTTACTACACCATATTTCACTCCAAGTTTCTATGTGTCATTTGAATTAGAAAATCACAAATGTTTTATAGCAATGTAACATTTTTCAAAATTGTATATTTGATATGTGCACATGTTTTTTATTACATCCCTTTTACCTGAGACAAATATTCTTCGTATGAGCTTGTGTGCTGCTGAAGATAGAACCCAGCTCTCACATTCTAGAAAAGCAAACTGCCACTGAGCTACATCTTGAGCCTTAAAACATGTTCTTCATGAACATTTTATTAATAGTATGCAATAATGAATGTCTATTAAGTAATCAGTGATGAGAATACATTAACAAAGCATTGAAAAATATAAAATATCATATGTATTTAGGTTTTATAAGATACTTCTATTCTTATATGAAGATAAAAAGAAAATGTAAGTTTCATTGTCTTATTGAATATCAAGTATTATGTCAAAAAATAGTTTCTGCCATGTTTAACACTTAAAATTGATATCAAAGAAATATTCATAAAATCTCAAACATTAGCAATCTGTTTTTCAGCTACTGTAAATATATATGCATTTTTTTGTGTATAGATGTGGGTTGTATTTCTTTCTCTATTACTCATTTGTTCATGTTTTTGTTTTTCTTTCATTTTAGTGAAGTAATTTTTGACATGAAATGTGGTGTGCTACAGACATATTTAATTTCCATATCAAAAAGTACTTACCATATTGGTTTCTTAGTTTTATTACTCAAGGCTACAAAGGGTGGAGGAAGGGATACATTATCATGGAGATGTCAAAATAACCTATAAATGTAATGAGAAATGCCACTTTCATTTTAATTTTGCTTACTGGAACTCCTCTGACCTTGAGATGATTCTAAAAGACATGAGGAGTAAAAGGCTAAGCCTGTTGGATTTTTATCTTTCTGAGACATCATCCTAGAAAGAAAAATCTCAAATTGCTTTAAAATACAGGATCAAGAAGGCCTGGTCATAGTATTAGTCTAAATCATGGTAATATGAATAGATTTACATGGAATGTTACTAAAAATCATTATGAAAGGTAGGGGAAATTACTTCATCACAAACATCCTGAATTAATGACTGAAAAACACATTAATACACATACATGTAGCAAACCTTTGTGAGAGTTTCAAATTTTTGTATTGTTTTCTCTCAGGATCTTGAAAAATGCAAGCAAAGTCTATTTAAATTACAGTTTAAATTTGTTAATCTCCTTCCACATGCATTACTTCATTTTTACATCTCTTTCCATAAAACTTAGCATTATACATACAAGTGTCCTAACTACAAGTGTTACCAGTAGTAAATATTATAGGAAACAGACAATGATTTAAAGTTCAGAGCACACTTATACAGTTGCCTGTTTGTTAAAAAGAGAAATAATATTCTGCTAGGGTACAATATTCACTTACTATGGATGTCATCATTTGTTATATGTATTCCTATGGATCTAGAGAAAACAGGAAAAACCAATGAGACTACAAATATATTTTGCAGGTGGGTGATCCATGGTGGGTCTATCTGAGTAAACATGAGTAAATATGGATGACATCATATGAAATAAAATAAGCCAGGCACAGAAAGATGAACATGGTATGATCTCACTCATAATGTGAAATCTTTAAAAAGTTCACCTCATAGAAGTTGAGAGTGAAATAGTTGTTACCAGAGAGTGCTGAGAGTAGAAGGAAAGTGACGGGAGAGGTTGTTCCAGGTTGTTCCACAGGTACAATGTTGCAGTTAAATGGAGGAATGCTCTGGAGTCTATGGCACAGTAGGGTAAGTATGGTTAACAGTACGGGGCATACCTTGAAAAGGCTGGAATAGAAGACTCTAAATAGAAGACTCTTAAATAAATGATAAAAATTTAAGGTGATGATTAAGCTGATCACTATGATTTAGTCATTTCTCAATGTATTCCTGAATCTAAAGATGACATTGTATATAACTCATACGTACAATTATTATGTAACAATAAAATGTTAAATAACAATAATACCCTTTTGGGGAATTAGGGGGTGTTATACTTTGTTCCCCAGATTCATCTTGACCTCATGAATTAACTGATCTTCCTGCCTCAGTTCTCAAGGAACTTAGTTCACAGAAGTATGCCACCATGCTCAGATTAACTAATAGTCTTCAAAAATTTGCATCTTTATTATAGTTTTTAAACATAGGCCTAGCTTGATTCTTTCTAAAAATCTTTTTTTGTGTTGCTCTTATTTTGTAATAACTTGATACTTTTAATATAATCTTGTCTCTACTTGTAGCACATAGATCTTAACATATTCTCTAAGTTAAAATGCAAGGAAAAGATTGCATTATAATTATCATTTGCCTGTATCACTATCATGATTTGATGATTTTAATATTGGCATTCCTTTTCTTTTTGAGCATTAACTTACTATACTTTATGAATATTAGATCATTTCATGTCATATTTTATGTGCTAAGTCAGTGAACATTTTGTAGCAATAATCATTGTCTCTCTTTTCTAGAAAAGAGTGAAACGCAGGATATTCATTCTCCTGTTTATTATCTTCTTTTCCCTATAGCATATAGCCTGGTAATTGGAAAAATGTTCAGCCACCCCAAACTCATTTTACATGTGCTTTCCCTTATCACTGATTAATGATTCTAACTGTCTCTTTTCCTCTAATGTGTGAAATTAGGTCTTCTTATTCTGACATGGATTGTTAAAAGAGAGATAAATGCTACACTCATGTGGCATGATGAGTTCCAAGTATCTTGTGAAGCAATCATTTAAAGGGTCAGACACCCTGGGTCAAATCAGGCACAAAGGTATGGGAGAACTGAACAATGACATCTGAAGTAAAATTATTTTTTTAAATTATGTTAATTACTTGATTTTTAGAAGTCACAGAGGGCTATGAGTAAGGCAGGGACTACATCAAAATTCCATTTTTCAGAGCATATTACTTGAAAATGAAAGGTCACAATGTGAAAGTGCCTGGGGCATCCTATGGTTTTAAACAGGGCTGATTCTTAGATACTTAAAATACATAAGCTTCTACTATAAATTAGTTTTTAAAATAACCACTTAAGTAGACACTAAATTTAAAACAAATGTATAACATGCAATTTGAAAGTAGATATTAGGTCAGGGGACTAGATGATGTATTTTTACAAACCACTTTTGATTTTTTGTACAAAACTTTACCTTTACAATTTGGAAATGAGGGTCTAGCATATTGGGTAAATTGAACATCTTTATGTGTCAACAACCTGCAATATATTTTTATATTATAGTGTGAATTTTTCTTTTTTTCAAAATTAAAAGTCATGTTTTACACAGTAACTTTTTTTAGGCATATGATAAAAATAAATTTTTTTATATATAACATCTTGCAGTTGTAGCATGGGTACTCAGTGGGAAGGTAGAAGTATTTATTGAAATATGCAATAGAGAAAAAATAATATTAAAAATTATTACTAATAGTAAGAAAAGAAATCTAAAGGTCTTGAACTTATAAATTATTACTACATTTCCAAAGAAAATAGAAACATCACACATAAAAGCAAATATAATTCAGTTAGGCACTATATATTATTAAAGATATATGAAATATAATTTGCATAAGAAAAATGGCAGAATAAAATAACACAAGATAATATATGAGTCAACCATTTGAAGATGAATACTCTGAGTGTGTGTATTAGCTAGAATATAAATTTCTTGAGGGAAGAAATTTAACTATTTTTCTCTAACTCATAAACATGAATAATACAGGTATCAACAACAATTATTCACTTATCAAAAACATTCAATGAATTAAAAAAACTGTTTTTTATTACAACTTATTTTTTATTTGCTAATATGTCAGTTATATCAAAACATGAATTTGTGTTATTATTAACAATGATATATCTAACCACTGGTAACATGAACTCTCACTGTGATGCAAAAGAAATCTTTGTATTTCTTTTAGAATACACTATCCAGCACTAAGTTTTTCAAAAATCAAGAAAAAAAAAGATTATTCTATCTCACTCAGTATTGGAAATACAAATTTTCTTGAATAAAAACACACAAAACTGTAAAATTTTGAAAAGCAAGATCAATCATTTATTCATTCTTTCATTCCTTCAATAAACATATGTTGGTCATTTATTGTGCTTTAATACAGAAAGTAGTGTACTGTTTTCTCAGTGGATTTACAGGTCAGTGGAAGATGCAGACAAATGAACAAATAGGTATAAGTGGTAGGAAATGATCAGTGTTACAGGTACTTAAAGGATTAGTCAACACTGTATACTGACAACAGTGGAGAGAAAGAATCAGAGAAAGTGGTGAGGCTTCATCCAAGATTTAAATGATAAACAAAAATAAGTGACATTGTCAAAATCACTTCAACATATATAGGTAAGAGTGTATATTTATAATTTTAAATTAGAATTCATACATGAATGTACATCCTCTGTACTCTTTATAGTTAAGAGCATTTAAGACACTCTTCAACTCTCAAGATTATCCTAAACAACAATTTTTTTATGGGTAATTTTAAACAATTTAATCCCAATCATAAATCTTGCCACCATTCTAGACTATTTCAATGTCTTTGTGGAAAAAAAACAAGCAACCACCCAACCAAACAAAAAAAAAAAAAAACTTCTGCTTCTCCTTGTTCTCAGTACTTTGAGATAATTTTTCATATACATTTTACTCAAGGAATGTCTTCTGCTGGTTCTTGGGAACCCTAGCACCTCCACTTGTGATTTCTTGTCCTGAACTATCAATCTTGGTCCACAAACACTCACAATTGTCTAAACCAATTCTGTATTCATAGTTATTTTGTGTTTCACAGTCATCTTCTGTTCCTTGATGTCCTTATTTTCTCTTTGGTATTTTCATTTCTTTCCTTACACAGCTTGAATTCCATGGTGCAAATTTTTAACCAATATCTTAATATTATCGACAGTTTGTTCCAGAGTTAGTTTATAGACACTAAGTAGGATTTGGAAAAGAGTGAAAATGGAGCAAGGAAAAAAGAAACAAAATAAAGCAAAAAGGAATGGAACCCACATTATTTCACTAAATAGTGGTTCCATTCCAAGTTTTCTGAGGACTCTCCATACTGCTTTTCAGAGTGATTGCACCAATTTGCACTTTTACCAGCAATGTATGAGTGTACTCTTTCCCTCACATTCTGGTCAACATTTACTGTTACTAGTATTCTTGATTGTTGCCATTCTAACTGGAATGAGATGAAATCTCAGTTTAGTTTTAAGTTGCAGTTCTCTAATTGTTAGAGAACAATTTTTTTTCATTTATTTCTTGAACATTTGTTGAACATGTTTTACATATTTGATGACTATTCATATTTGTTCTTTTGAGGTGTCTGTTCAACTCCTTTGCCCATTTATTGATTGGATTATTTGTTTTTTGGTATTAATTTTTTTGAGTTCTGTTCATATCCTTCAGATTAATGCTCCATCTCAGGTGCAGGTGGCAAAGATTTTTTTTCTCATTCTGTAGTCTCTCTCTTTATGCTCTTGATTGCTATGCAGAAGCTTTTTGCTTGATATCATCTCATTTATTGATTATTGATTTCATTTCTTGTGCTTTAGGTTTGAATGTTGGCATATCCCAAAATTAATATGTTGAAATCCCAACACCCAAAGTGACTTTGTGATCAGGGATTTTAGTGATATAAGTGAAGTTAAATGAGGTCATGAGAGAGAAGCCTGATTCAGTAGCATAAACATCTTTTTAAGAAGACACTCTAAAGATCTTGCCTCCTTTCCAAGCAAGCACAAAGAAGAAGTTGTATAGACAACCAGGAAAATGTCAGTCAAGAAAAAAGCCCTCACCAGAAATACACCCATCTGACATTGATCTTGAACTTCTTGCCTCCATAATTATAAGAAAATAAATATCTGAGGTTCAAGGCTTTTGTCTATGATATTTTGTTTTTGTAATCTAAACCAACTAATAAAACAAGTATCAAGGAAGCACCTAAACAAGTAATTTATAAATGATTATGGTTGGAGATTTTTTTTGAGGAGTCAACATGTTATTGATAAAATAATTCAAATTATAATATGGACTCAATGGTTTCTAAAAAATTTAAAAAAAAATCATTGAATCTGAATCTTAAGAAGACTATGGTTTACAGTGGGATGGATAAAACAAAGAATGGTACAAATATGAGAAAAAGAGAGGTGGTTGACAACCTTGACCATTAACCAAGCATAACAGATGTATAGCAAATATGAGACCTACCTAGATATGGTCAAGAAAATTTGTGTTCATTTTCCTCCCACATAGAAACAATATTAGTCAACTGAAAATGTGAGCTCTGTCATAATACATGGATGGCATTCATAACCACACTCTATTTCCTGTTCTGAATATTCTTTCTCTTGGAGTAGGCAAGACAATTCGCCATCTGCTTTGTTGTCTGACTAGTAAGGTCAGGTTAAAGGTTTAAAACTGCTTGAGTACAAAATCCCAGGAGAAGGAAAACACATGTTCTGTCTGCTTACAATAAGTTTGAAAGGTAGAATACCAGTGGCCTGAAGGCTGACCTCCAAGTGAGCAGGGCCAACATATAGCAATATGGGTTCAGAAAACACATTAGTCAGGAACACCTTGGAGAAGAGGGCCCTTCGGGGTGGGATCAGGAAGGTCAGCATACTGTCTGCAGGAGGGATATATTCCCACAGAAGTCAGCATATGGATTTCTTATATAACGAGAAATTTAATGCTGCAATAAAACTACTGAGGAGCACCACGACCTTGTTGAATTATCTGGGCTTAGCTATTTCTTCAGTGCCTTTGTTTTTTTTTCATTTAAATATATCAGATTGCATTACTTTTTGCTTTTCAAATTTGAGATTTTGAAGATTATAGGATAAATTTTCATAAAGAATGAATCCCAAACAGGAAACACACACACACAAATAATTAATTCAATAGACATTTCTTTTTTTCAGATAAATTTCCTGTATAATGTTAAGTGTAAAATGACCTAAGCCCAAACAAACACCATCAATTCTTTATATAGCACACATCCTTGGGTTATACCATTGGACATGTGCTCCAGTCAGAAGGTTTGGGTCCCCTACATTCATATGCTGAATCTGAACGCAAGGAGGTGAAGATTTCAAGATGTAGGTAAATAGATCACAAGAGAAGAGCACTCAGGAGTACACCTAGTGTCCTCATGAAACCAGCACTAGATAATGCCCGCAGAATGTGATCCCTTACCAATACCTTACCTTACCAATACCAGAACTGTCAGTGTATTGATACTGGACTTTACTTCCAGATGGGGAGATCAACTTTTGTTGTTTAAAAGCTACTCGGTCTTTGGAATTTTGAGGAAGCAACTCAAACATCTTGTGGCCAAATCAACCATTTAGAGTTAGTGTGACTTTGAGCTTTCCTTGTAAAAAAGCATTCCTAAGGAATAGATGAATTCTAGATAAGGAAGAGGGGAGGGAGGGAGAGAAAGGAGGCAGGGGATTAACAAGGATGGTGGAATATGATGCACATCATTATCCAAAGTACATGTATGAAGACACAGATTGGGTTTCAACCTACTTTATATACAAACAGAGATATGAAAAAATGTGGTATATATGTGTAATAAGAATTGTAATGCAAAAAAGTACATGTATAAAGACATGAATTGGCGTGAACATATTTTATATACAAAGATATGAAAAATTGTGCTCTATATGTGTAATAAGAATTGTAATGCATTCTGATGTCATGTATTTGAAAAAATAAAATTAATAATGGAAAAAAAAGAGCATTCCTGTGACTTAGACTGAAGAACCCCTTGAAGTCCCACTGGTTTTCCATTCTATCAGTATCCCAACAATTGGGTGAAGCCACTATCAATGAAGTAATTTTAATTTGTAATCCTATGCTTTAACTTAAAATTCTTAAAATCACCATAAAAATACACCAGATAAACATAAAATTAGGATAAGAAAGAGATGAAAAACCAAACTTCTTATACTTTCCTGAGTTAAAATCTTTCTCAACTGGATAGCTAGAGATACATTTTGAAATTCTGTATTTCTGTGAATAACACTTCTATGCTTAGTAAGATTTCCTTTGGTGGTTTTTGTTTCTTAGATATAGTGTTATGAAGATCAAGTTCCCATGTTGGTTTTTGGTCAAATTTCCACTGAAGGTTCTGATGTTGATCACATGGACAAGTTATCTCCTCTATAATGTATTCATTGATTGATTGTGCTTAAAGAGATTTATATATCTATTGATGCTTTGTAGTTATTAATACAAATAATCTCACTAAATTTTTAAATGAGACTATTAATTATTTTCTTTAAATTTACAATTGGAAAACATGTACACATATATGTATCATGCTTTATACATTTATTTATGTAAGAAATCCCTGTCGTGCACTGTGGTGAACACCTGTCATCCCAGTAGCTCAGGAGATTGAAGCAATAGTAGGATCACAAATTCAAAGCTTGCCTCAGAAATGTAATGAGACATTGATAATTAAAAAGGTTTGGGGATGTGGCTTTGTGGTTAAATGTTCCTGGATTCAATTAATGGTACAAAAAGAGTGAGAGAGAAGGAGAGAGAGAGATAGAGGGAGAGAGAGAGAGAGAGAGAGAGAGAGAGAGAGAGAGAGAGACACTACAACACTGATAACTTCAAAAATCACTCAATCAGAGAACACAGATCTGCAGCAAATGGCGTTCTTCTCAGTATCTTGCAATCAGCAAAAATTACAGAATTTCTCCATTTTGAGGTCAGCAATGAGTTTTGTTTAATGTATACGTACTTCCAATTTATGCAGAAATAAATTCTGATGAATTATCAATATACTTGTAAAATTTTATTCATTGAAATATCTTCAAGAAATGAGTAAAGGGGAAAATTGTCAAAACAAGATTCTGGAACTAACAGAGATAATTATATGATAATTAAAACTTTCTGTTCTTTATAAGAGTATTTAAGAATTAAAAAGTGAACATCTTAAACTGATCAAAAATCATTCTATTTTTTTGTTGTTGTTGTTTTCTATGATATTAAAAAAGAGATCCATTCATAACTGGCTTACTCTTTGGTGTCTAAAATTGAGGGAGCATTTCAGTCAGTTCTGGTCTCTGTGCCTGAACAGCCCATCCTTAGAAATTTGGAAATCAGGGGGTTGAAGTGTTCAATAAAAATTAACTCTCTAAAGCGTATTCCCTGATTTGGTTTTGCCTAAAAATGTCTGAATCGGTGTCCACATGGAAAGATGTAAAAGGGAAATCTATTGGAAGGGTGTCAGTCATTTGCATCAATTGGGTATATGTTAACTTCTTTCTTATAGGAGATGAAGGGAAAATGACAGAAAGACGAACCAAAGCCCACCTGTTTTTTTTTTTTTCCCTAACATATTCAAATACAGAAATAAGCATCATCCGCAATGCCTCCTTTTCCCTCTTTCTCACCCACTCTAGTCCCAAATGTAGCCAATTTTCAACATTTCTCATTTTTTTTTACATTAAAATCAGCAGAAATCTTTAAGGAGGCTTCCACAATTCTTCACGTTGACAGTACAGTGTTTCCTTTTGTATTTCTGTCCCCAAATTTCTCTTCATGTCTCCCTCCTGTGTCCCTTTTCCCTTTCCCCCTCTCTCATCTTCATTTATTTCTAATACAAGTCACTTAACCTTTTCATATACACAGGGATTAGTGCTGTTTTCATTCTGGCATCTTGGTTCAGAAACTTTCACAAATCCTCCTGAAGCATAACAATAGTTAAGCTAATACCTTGGCTTAACAGACTTCATTAAAATACTGCAGTCAAGAATATTATTCTCAGAAAACTAATAGCAAGGTAATTACCTTTCCCTACAGAACCCTGCCTGGGAAAGATTTTTTTTCCTATGAAAACTATGATTTTAAAGATTTTCGATTTTCTTTTCTTTTTCTTTTTTTAGTGTTGAGGATTATACCAAGAGGAGGGAAATCTACCACTGACATATAGTTCCAGTCCTCTTTATTTTTTGTTTTGAGACAAGGTCTTGCTAAGATTGGTTGTAAATTTACAATCTTCCTGTCTCAATCTCCTGAGTTATTGCTATTACAGGTATGTACCACCACAACTGGCAAAACATACTTTTATAATAGCAAGAATAATGCAGGTTAAGAAAACACTCTTGACTTTAAAATGGTTACCATATATTTTTTAAAAAATAATATTGTGACATATCTCATGAAATGTAAAGTAAAAACTTAAAATAACCATGCTGTATTTGGGGATACATTGTATCCTCCCACATCTCATATTTGAAATCCTAATGTCTAATACCTCAGAACATGACCTTATTTAGAAATAAGGTTACTATAGACGTAATTAGCTAAGATGGGGTTGTGCTGGAGTGCACTCTAAATCCACGTGATTGGTGTTCTTATCAAAATAATGGAATGGGAAAAAAGCAGACATGCCCACAGGGGGGATGTCATGTAAACATGAAAATGGAACTTGGGGTGATGATCTGCAAACCAAAGGAGGTTGAAAAGTGAGAAATTCACTGGAAACTCAGAGAGATGCTTGGAACAAATTTTCTTCACAGCCCAGAGAAGGAACAAACCCTATTTAACATCAGATTTCTAGCTTCCAAAACTGTGAAACAACACTTGCCTCTTGTTTAAGCCACACAGCTTGTGGTACTGTGCTAGAGTAGCCCTAGGAAACTGGCATGATTTTGATTTACTTAAGCAGACATCTTATTGGTAGGACACAAGTCTAGTTAATAATTCAAAACATGATGTAAGAAGACTTCTTTTCCCAAATATTTCCATTATTCCAGTAAGAAAAATGTCAAGCTTAAACATTACTTTTGAGACAACTCATAAGGTTACTTGGATATAATTTTGATTTGATGATCAGCAAAAAGCACTATTGGCTTTAACATGGCTGACAACATCATTTTTTATATAATATTTCATGACATATTTTCAAAGATTCCTACAAATGTATTATAATAAAATGTGTCAAGTGATGATTTTTCACCAGAACATACATAAGACAAGTCTCTCAAATGAATGTGAATAAAAATTTGATGGACTTAATTTATTTAGAAGTAATACTATTAAAAACAACTTAGAAATAAATACACTGTTAATATTATGAATAGTAATAAATATATTATCAATGTATTAATTATTGATAATAATATAAATTAAATGTATATCAATGTATTATATACATTCATTGAGGAAAAATAAATAAGGCATTATAATGCAAATACAATAATAAATATCACCAAGAATTCTACAATCTAATAATTATATAGTATTTGCAATAGGCTCAGCAATAACATAATTATTTATCTCAAGATATTTTATATGATAATAGTTAAGTTATAAATGATAGAACATACATAATTTTTAAAACTCTTTAAATTACTTTAAAAGTACAGTACTTCTATGAACTCTCAGTCATAACATATAAATTTATATCTGTATTTTTTCTCAAATGATTATTATGTTCATGTTTATGTCTCCAATGTTTTAGAACTCAGGTAATATATAAACATTTTAAATGCTAAAATGTTTATTATGCTTTCAATTATTTTCATTTATGATGTATCTAATGGAATACAATTTATTGACTTTTTAAAAATTTACCATCTAAAATATTGACTTTTGTTGTATAACTTCATAAAATTTAAAATTAACAACTTAAATGTGAATATTATAAGATTATTTTTTGGCCCCTAAGTAGATCGTGTTCTTTGACCTATCAATTTGATTTAATTCCCATATAAATTAAATTTTAATATTAAATTGTGTTTATAGGCCTGAAGTAAACATGAGCTTCCTGTCCTCTTGCATTGACACAAAAAAATGTACCTAGCTGGGTATGGTAGGACATGCCTTTAATCCCAGTGGCTCAGAAGGCTGAGACAGGAGGATGGAGAGTTCAAAGCCAGCTTCAGTGAAAACTCAATGAGATCCTATCTCTATATAAAATACAAAATAGGGCTGGGAATGTGGCTCACTGGTTGAGTGTCCTTGAGTGCAATCCCCTGTACAAAAATAAAAAAAAATTACCTAATGCTTCAAACCCTACTTTTTAAAATTCCAAATACAACATAAAGCTTAATGTGCACCAGTAAGCTGTATTACAGTGCACAGTTTCTGACTTTACAAAGGTTCGAGTTAAAATTTTTCAATTTCGTGAATCTTTGAGAGTTAAATGCATTCACATAAACCATACTGTGAATTTCGGGGTTTGATTTTTTTTTTCCCTGGGCTAATACATGTGGTAAAATACTGTCTTGCCATGCTGTTCAGTGACAGATAGCCTCAGGTCCCAGTAAGTCACATGATCCCTAGGGAAATAGTAATCCTCTATAGTGCACTATGTTGCTCTTACGATGTTCTGTAGGTTAGGTGTATTAAATACATTTTTGACCTAGAATATTTTCAATGTGCAATTAACCTATCAAGATATAATCCCATCTATAAGTCAAGGAATGTCTGTTGCCACAGTCTGGCTGCAGCAAACTAACCAGGGGGCGACGAACAACTTGTGTACATTGATGCAGCAGGAGTGGGAACCGTTTATTGTAGGACAGGAGGGGTATATATACATTCCACACAGCTTATCTTAATTAACATAAACTAGATACAGAAGTCAACCAATAAGGAATCTCCATACTTAATGGCTCGCTGGGGTTACTTCATAAACCACTCCCTCTGGCAAAATGCCAGGCGCCATCCTGACTTGTTTACAGACCCTAACAGTCTGTCTTTTGTATTATAAAAAAACTATTTGGTAAAGTTTATACTTTTCCTTTTTGAATTATATAAAACTTCTCAGAGGACTAGGAAGAGGGCTTAGGGGAAGAAGGAAGGTGGAGATGGGATACAAGAAGAGAGGATGGGGCTTGGGGTGTTAGCTCAGTGGTAGAGCATTTGCCTAGCATGTGTGAGACAGTGGGTTTGTTTCTCAGCACCACTTATAAATAAGTAAAATAAAGACCCATTGACAACTAAGAAAATATTTAAAAAAGAAGTGGGGGTGGACATTGTCAATACATGATACCTTCATGTATGGAAATGTCACAGTAAACACCATTAATTTGTACAATTATGTATTAATAAGTGTAATTAACATTTTCAGAAATTTTTAACCTAGATAATTTCAGGATACATTTTTTTTTTCTTTAGAAAAATCATGTTATATTATCTGGATATTTATAGCTTTACATAATTTTTCCCAAATGAATTTATTTCTTTGGAAGGGTTCAGAACTTGTGTAACTTTTGTTTGTGTAATGTCTAACATTCTTTGTTGTTGATAAAGCATAATTATGGAACTATGTACTGACTGATAATCATTCTTTTTTCTTAAAGAGAGAGAGAAAGAGAGAGAGAGAGAAAGAGAGAGAGAGAGAGAATTTTTTAATATTTATTTTTTAGTTTTCGTTGGACACAACATCTTTATTTTATTTTTATGTAGTGCTGAGGATCCAACTCAGCACCCTGCACATGCCAGGTGAGCACATTACCACTTGAGCCATATCCCCAGCCCGATAATCATTTTTCATTTTTCCTTCACTACATTTTTTGTGCTTGTGCACCTGTACCCTTATGTACAACTTCTTCCTCTATCCTTACAGTGAAATAGATCCCTCAAAATGAAACTGCAGGTTCAAAGATATTTATATTTTCCATATATTTTTTAAAAAAGGTTTTTAGAAATAACATTTATACCAAACATGTAAAAAGTACCATTTTTTCCATATACTTAATGGAAAATATTTTTCTCTCGTTAAAAACTCTAATTCCAATAGGGCAGACACCAAAAAAAATGGCCAAATATATTTCACCACATTAAAATTTTTTTTGAAGTGTGACCACATATATTTGTTTACTATTATTTATGCCTGATTTCATACTTCAATGACATAATTTACTACATGTGAGAGAGATCATATGGACTACAAAACCTAAAATATTTCTAACCCTTTACCAAAAGAATTTTTCAGCCTCCGAGATAGTATATGATTACTTTACTGAGAACAAAATTTGTCAATGGTATTTTTAATATTTTTTTGCATTTATAAGTAAAAAAAATGAACATTTATATTTTTATATTACTTTATGGCTTTTTCTTTCCATTTTAATAAGGTTTTTGTTCATTGCATTTTAATAGTATTTTTGGTATAATTGTATTCATTAATTTATTTAAGAAAAGTACTCAAACTGCTATATTTTGTTGTGTATTATTTACTCTCTTCTTTCAGATACCTGGTTCCCATGGATGAACTGGAGGTTTTACTACTGACTTATTACTCTGTCGTGGTTGCTATCAGGACAATGAAGTGCCTTGGATATAACAGTTTCCAGGATGTAATCAGAAGCAATGACATCAACATTTTGTAGTCTTGGGGTGCACCAGGAAGAACCACATCTCCCCATGTGTGGTAAGAGAAAGAACTCTTCAGGCAAGGCAGTGCTGGTAGTTTCTCCCAGAAAAATTCAGTTAGAAGAGCAAGGCTCTTGCTCTCTTGGTTCCTCTCATGTCAAAAGACCTAACACTGTGAGTTTCAATTGGGAAGTTACAGGAAAAGTTAATTTGCAATACTATAAGAAATTGCAGGTATCTATAATTTTTGAAAATTTCTGTTCAGTTGTTCAATTTTTATCGTTGTATTTTATAAAAAATTAGTGGGCCCTGTGAAATACCAGTTTTACCACTGAGTTTGAAATGGAAAACAAATTCAGCAGTACCACAGATAAAACTTGGTAGTCATGAGCACTGTAAACAAGTATCTATACATGTAAAAAGAATTATAAAACTTCAAAACTACAATGATTTAAAATAGATGAATTTATTTTAAGTTTGAACTAAAAGAAAATGAGTCACTCTGATATATAGAAAGTTACCTGGGTAAGAGAAGGCTTTTCCCATAGTTAAAAAGGAAAAATTATTGTTTTTTTCAAAATTCACATTTATTTGTATATAGATCAACAATTTTTACTTTAATTAATTAACCCTCAGGGTGCTAGCCATCAAACCCATGCAAGTGTTCTACCACTGAACTATAGCCCCAGCCCAGGAATTTCATGTTTGGTGATGTACACTGTGTTTCCAGTGCAAAGGACAAACCTGTTTTTATACACTCTAATATCTCAAATATTTAGCACAGTATCTGGAATAACATAGACTTTTAATACATTTATTTTAATATTAATACTATGTATCTAATATAAAACTGCTCAGAACATAAAATAGTTTAACACATTTTAAACTATGCCTGGAAATATACTGTGAATAGTGTTTGCTTATAAAACTTAATGGATTGCAAAATAAATTCTTACCAAGAAAAAATAAAATAATTTCCTTTAAATCACATAAGAGAAATATTTTCTGTAGAGAAAATAATAATAAAATTATCATTAGTATAGCCATAATATTTGAGTCCATATTCAGTGCCAGATGTGTTCCAAATCCTTAATGGGCATTACACATAAAATTATGTGCAGCTAAACACTAATTGCAAGAAGAAGGTGGGGACTGATATGAATGTAATAAAAGTAGTGAAAGTGATACTTTAAATTTGGCAGCTGATTTATCATATTATGATGAAAAAATTAAAACACAGCAGCTGGGAGACTGGTGACAGTTCTTATCTTTAGCCAAGTATTTGTTGCCCCAGAAAAGAATTGAGTAGAAAGCCTTTGACTAGTTATTACTACATCCTCTGTTATTGCAAAGACATAATATGCAGATTGCTTCTCACATTTTTTAAAATTTAAATTGCCTTATTATTTTATTATGTGCAGCATAAATATAAATGCATAAAATATTTTTATGTCAACAAGCATAATTGAGAAAGACAGAAATCTGTTTTATATCTCAAATTTCTTGTACAATATGGAAGATAAGTGATCATTAAACAATGAATTATACACTATATTAAAAGCATTATTTGTAGAGCTATAAAAATGTCTAAATATTTAATTATTCTGGAAATGATACAAACAATTTAAAGTAAAATTAGATTTTATTAAAAAGAATTATTGAAATATGTCAAAAATATTGTGAAATTTGCCTTTTTAAAATATGACTCATTAACTTTGACAAATGTTTAATTATGTGACCAATATCATATTAAAAACGATTTTTAAAAATTAGTTCCTTGCCTCCAATTCAAACTGTGTTAGCTAGTGTTCTTAGTTTTTCCTTGCAGCTTTACCCTTTACAGAATATTACTGGAACAAAATCATAGTATAGTGACTTATTTGATGAGTTTTGCTTGCCCATTTTGAAATATATCATGTGTCTTTCCATAGTATTATAGTGTCTTTGTCAGCTATATAGTATTCTATGATATAGATGGTCATACTGAAATATGTTTAGCCTTTATCACAGAAAGGAGGTTTTTCTTCCAGTTTATGGTAATTTTGAATAAAACTCTTATATACTCAAATACTGTTTTTTGTGCAGATGTCTCTTTTTTTTTTCTTTCAGGTAAATATCTAGAGACAGAAGTAAAAGGCAATATGGTAAATATAAACTTGCTTCATGAGAAATTGATCATTTTCAAAAGCACACATTCAATTTTAAACTGCCATAAGACAGAAGTAACAAAACTCTTAGTTATTGCACATTTTCTCCAATACTTCAAAGCTTCAATTTTATGGATTTCAGATATCCTAGTACTATTAGTGTTATTACACAGTGGATTAATCGCCACATACATAATGATTAATGATGCTCACTCTCATCTCATTTTACTAAAAATGGAATATATAAATGCATATAATATTTATATGAATTTATATTAATTATTTTATGTGTGTGTATATGTGTATATGTACTGGGACTGAACTCAGGGGCACCCAGCCACTGAAAAACACCCCAGCCCTCGTTTGTAGTTTGTATTTTATTTAGAGATAGGGTCTCACGGATTCACTTAGCACTTCGCTTTTACTGAGGCTTGGTTTGTCCTCTGGATCCTCCTTCCTCAGCTTCCCAAGCGGCTGGGATTACAGGCGAGTTCCACTGTACCAGGCCACTGTTTTCAAATAAAATAATCCATCATGATGTTAAAGTATAAATGAATGACACAGTTTCTCAACATTTTTTACTGTTACTTTATTAATCTTTTGCTCACTATTTAGTTTGAAGAGTATGCCATCACAGTAGATTTTTGGGGGGAGAGGGGGGTTGTATTAAAATGATTTCCCTGTTTTTCTGTATTTGTGGATGTACATTAATATTTACTTATTCTGCCCCAAACCAACTGTTGTTTCTTAATCTTAGGACTCATATTTTTCATTGCTTCTAACATACTCTCTCTGGATTATATATCTCCAGTTTTCCAACTGGAGTTTCTGTCATATGCTCCAATGTATTCTTCCTTCTTTTAAAGTAATTTTTAAACCATAGTTTTGAATTATGTTGTTCCCTTTCTTTTAATTTTCCAAGACCTCTCAGTAAAGGTAAGGCAGAGTCCTTCCTAGGAAGCACAAGTCCTGGCCTAGCCACTGGCTGCACTAAAGCCCTCTTGCTCATCCCAGCTCTCCTCACCCTTATGCTCCTACATGGCAGCATCAGTCATATCTTCAAAATAGGAAAAATGCTGCCAAAACCCAGAAATGTCTACTTGGAAGAGTTTTAGTTATATGTAGGTTATTATTGACTGATACTGGATTTTAAAAGATGAAGTAATCAGACAATGAACAAATCAATAGAAGGGATTATATCAAATGAAATTTTATTGTCCTAATCAATTTATTGTCCCAATATCTGGTACGTGATAGGTGCTTAATAAACCCTGGTTCAAGGGAGTGTGATCGACTTAAATGAAAAAATATTTTTTAAAAAAGTTATGTATAAGTAGCAGCAGATACAGGAATACATAAAAATAGGTAACCTGAAAATTATAAATAGAATGTTGCAAAACTTTAAAGAGATTATAAAAATTGATGGAAAATTTTAAAGGTATTAAAATGCATGCAAATGTGACTAAAACAGCAAATATTCTTAATAGTGAATTTTTATAAAACATTCAACTTTTAAACCTATTGGATAGTGTGAGAAAATTATACTTGAAAATTCATAAATATCAGTTTTTGGGATGAAATACACTTACCTTACTTTCTTTTCTTTTGAAAATGATGAAACATCTATTATATCAGAGTTCTGATTTCCCTGCATAAACTGTAGTGGAAATTACTATAAAAATATAGAGTGCCTGATAAAAATGAATCCACTGTTTGAAAAAAAATCATTCTTTTTATTGAAGTCAAAGTCATCACATTTCTTCTCCCTAAGTTTTCGAATAACAAGTTTCTACTTTCTTTAATGTTCTAGAAATATTCTTTCTGAAAAACATAAAGACATATTTTCATGCAGAATAAAAGATGAGGTCTTATATTGTGAATATGCTGTAATATTCCATTTAAATAAAGTTGATTCAGCACAAGTCTAGATATTAACAATTTAATGGAGAAATAAATGTAAGATACTTATCTCAGTTGACTTTTTCATTAAAAGCTTTTCTTCCATGAAAGACTTATTCAGAATCTCTCTTATATTTTCAAAGAAAAAATATCTTATTTTTTTTTTTTTTGTAGTTCTAAGTTAAATGTACTCAAATACACCATTGGCTATTGTGTTAGTCATCTTTTTGTACCCGGGGAAAAAAAAATTCATACAAGGAGAGGTTTATTTTGACTTATGGTTTCAGAGGTTTTCCTTTCCAGGTTTGAGAGTTTCATTGCTTTAGATCTGAGGAGAAGGGAGTGGTACTAGGGATTGAACCCAAACCCATCTCTCATAAATTCAGAAATGGGGGGAGGGGACAGAGAGAGAGAGAGAGAGAGAGAGATTGATAGAGAGATTGGGGTGGGGGAGAGAAAGGGCCAGGACAAGATACAGTCCTCTACAGTAAACCCTGAGGACCCAATTTCTTCCACTAAGTCCCACCTCCTGTAGTTCCCACCAACTCTCAATAGTCTATTTAGCTGTGATTTCATCATTAGATTAATTCATTGATGAGGTCAGATCCAATCATGATCTAATCCCTTGCCCAAAGTCCCATTTTTAAACATTACTTTAGTGAAAAACCAAGCTTTCAACGCACAAAAATTCCATATATAATCCACAACAACTATTAAAAAACAGTTGCAAAAATAATAGTCTAATGATGCCCTTATCTACATTGCTAACCATCGTTATTTTACTTTTTATATATTCATTTTTCTATTATCTGTTGGAAATGAGTTTTTGTTCATTATTCAAAAACTCAGGATCTTAGCTTCATTTCTTGTTAGTTTCAACATTGGATCTCTGGGATATACAGTGGTCACTCCCTTATCTGTGGTTCTGAAGTTCACAATTGCAGTTACCTGATGTCAGCCTTGATGTGAAAACAGTAAAAGGAAAATTTCATAAATAAACATTTCACAACTTTTAAATAACAAAAAAATGATAGTGATATTGGACTCAGATGTTTATATTGCTTACTAGTTTGAATCTTCACAATATTTTCATAAATTTATTTCAGTTTTGAATATGTCTAAGAATAATTAATTACATTCAAGTATAGTCTAAATTGTTAAGGCAATCCTATATGGTATCATTTTCCTCCATTATATTGTTAAAATTTAATTACATTACCTATTTGATATAATGATAAAAAATTTTAGTATATTTTAAGAACAAATATCTTTTTCTCATAAAATGCAAGTAGCAAATTTATATTTAAACAATAGATATCAAAATTTTAGTTCATGGAGTACCATGATTTAGTGAGTGTTTTCGTCAGCCTTTTTGCTGCTGTGACTGAAAGAAAAGACCTGACAAAAACACATAGAGGAGGTAAAGTTTATTGAAGCTCATGTTATCAGAGGTCTTAGTCCCTAGATGACTGACTCCATTGCTCTAGGCCCAAAATGATGCAGAACATCATGGTGGAAGAGTGTGGTGGAGGAAAACAGCTCAGAAGATGGTCATCAGGAAGCACAGAGAGAGGGACAGCTTCCCCACCATGGACAAAATATATACCTCAAAGGAAGGCCCATAGTGACCTATGTCCTCCAGCCATACCCAACCTGCCAACAGATATCACCCAGTTAAGTTATTCAAGTGGAGTAACACAATAATTAGGTTAAGGTTCTCAAAGCCCAATCATTTCACCTCTAAACTTTCTTGAATTGTCTTACCCATAAGCTCTTGGGGGATATCTGAACCATAACAGCAAATACAATTGAAATCAAAACCAAAAGATAAGTCCTGTCTTAAAAGTGAGGCAGTGAAAGTGAAATAAACTGTCCACACTATTTCTTTATTAGGGCTGGGGTTGTGGCTCAGTGGTAACCTATTTCTTTACTTTTTTTATATTTATGAGTCTAAACATTCAATAATAAGTCCAAACATTAATACTCGGAAGAAAGCACTTTATATCATATACATTTTTTTTTATTTTTAAACTTAAATTAGATATAGTTTTTAACTAATCTATAACAAAAACGTTACAAATTTATGGGGTACCATGTGACATTTTGATACATATAGGCGTTATATAACATTTAAATCTTGATAAACACATCTATCTGTTCAAACAACTACCATTTTTTATGGTTAAAAACTTCATAATAGTTTCTTTCTTATTTCCTCCTCACTTTTCTCCTCCTTATTCTCTTTCTTTGCTTCCTCTCCACCCCTCCTCCCCTTCTTCTCCTTCTTCTTTTCCCCTTCCTCCTCCTTCTTCTTCCTCTTCTCCTCTTCCACTTTCACCTCTTCTTCTTCTTCTTCTGAACTAACAATGAGAATTGTTATTCATTCTTTAAATGTTTGGTTGTATCCCATAGTGAAGTCATCTGGTCCAAGGCTATGTGTGTGAGTGTGTGTGTGTGTGTGTGTGTGCACACGCGCGTGCATGCATGCACATACATCCTACTGGGGATTTAATCACTGAGCTACAAATTGTTTTAATTTTTATTTTAAGATAGGTCTCACTCAGTTATTGAGGCTGAGCACAAACTGGTGATTCTCCTGCCTCAGCCTCCTGAGTAACTGGAATTATAGGTATGTACCACTATGGAAGACTCTGGGCTATTTTTTTTAATGACATCATTTTATCTCCATTTTTTATACAGAATAAATCTTGGTATTTGTCATTTTTCTGTTCAAGATCTTAATTTTTTCATTAGTCAATCTTGGTAAAGTGTATGTCACTTAATTTGCCCATTTATTCTACATTATAAAATTTGTTAACATAGAGTCGTTCTTAATAATCTCTAGTTATTCTTTGTATTTCTGTGATGGCAGTTGTATTGTCTTTCATTTCATCTCTAACTTTAGTTGAATGCTGAATATTCTGTCCTTTTTCTTAGAAGTCTAATTAATGGTTTTGTATATTTTATTTATATTTTGAAGAACCTCCTTTTGTCTTGTGTGTATTTTGTATTCTTGGTGTTTTATGAACCATGTTTACAGTAATAGAGTATTTCAAACTCACACAGTTTCTTTTACCACTGAGTTTTACACCTTCCATTGTTTTATTTTTACTCATTAGCATAACTTTCTTCAGTTTGAAAAACTTCCTTTAGCGTTTCAAAAAGGATAGGTCTGGCAGAGATACATTCCCTCAGCTTTTGTTTGTCTGGAATTGTATTATTTTTAATCTCTCCTTTACTTCCAAATAATAGCTTTGTGGAGGTAGTGTTCTTGATTGACAGACTATCTTAACACAAGTGCAACCCTACTCGGCTACAGACCTCCTGGTGCCAGTGCAGATACAGAGGCTCCACCTAGAAGCACTGACCTTGGATAGCTGAATTACTTTAGATGGGAGAAGGATATTGGAGATAGTCTCTTCATTACCAAGGCTCCTATTAAGCTGGGTTTTCCTGAGTCTTACTACTGCATGGACATGTGTATTCTCTTGGGAGTATGATCCAGTTTCATTCCAAAGCTGGCAATGGTACAGACCAAAAATATGAGTCTGTTTCAGTAGGGCACAAGTCTCTGAAGGATGCTGGGCACATTTCCAAGCTTGGTCTGTGAGATGTTGTGTGTATTAGTCTTTGTTATATGACTAGTGCTTGGTCTCTCTGAAACTGACCCAGAACTGAATTCCAGGCAAAGCCCTATGCTATCATTTATGCCCTGCTCTCTCTCTGGTCTTTCTCCCTCCGCACCCACCTGACTTTGGCAGAAGAGTGAAAGAGGCAGACTCTTTGCTTAGGGTCCAAGGAAGATCCAGAGGACAGAGGTCCTTGATCTCTCCCTGATTCTGGGTTTCACTGTGGCAGGCCTAGTACTGGGTTTTAAGTTTATGTACTGGGTTTAAGTCTCTCCCCAAACCAGGAGTTATATCTCTCTAAGATGCTTGGAGTTGGAGGAGTGGTGAAACAGAAAATGTTTCCCCCATCCCCACCTTCTTCAGTGTATCTTTTCTTTTTTTTATATGAACACAAGGCCCTATGGCCATTCACCTGTCTTCCTTAGCTCTTGGTAAGGTGGTGTGATGTGGGAAACCTCTATGTAGGTTTGTCAGTGGTGAGATGCTCACTGGAGAATCTCAGCCACTCTCTTGCTTTGCCTCTATTCATACATTTTACCAATACAAGTGGGTTGTAATAAACATTACCCATTTAGCACTTGTCTTTTCATATCAGAAAGGATATTATTATTAATATATTAATTACTTGAATTTGAGTAAATTAATACACCTCTTTTAAGTTTATTACATTTAAATTTAATGAGAACATTAGTGCTTACTTAAGTAAATTATGATGGGGTTTAATTGATATGTGTAACCCAATAATGCTGCATACAAATGAAACATTCAACGTATGTTAGTTTTTTCGTCAATAAATATTTTTAAATCTCCACTTTGCCAGATAATCTTTTTATGAAAGCATATAAAATTAGCAAGTGTTGCCAAATTGAAAAAGGGTGAGAAACATAAATTACATAAACCTTAGTCTCAGAAATGTCACATCATTTAAAATGTGAAATTAAATGGAAGCTTATGCAAAACCCTGCTGTTTTCATATGCAAAGACCTACTAGCAGAACTTTGGTCTGCCTGGAGGTGGTCCATTGCCAGGTAAACATATTCAAGTGTTTCTTTTTCATGAAACCAGATTTGGCTATATTATAGAATGTTGGTTAATAAAGGTATTAGTAGTAATACTTATTGTAATCTCATTAGATTTAATTTTCTTTCTATACATCGGGGTAGTCGTAGTCATTTGGTAACAATAATGTGACATATATGAAGATGAAAAATGACAATTAAAAAGTCAAGGAAGATAGAACCTGGGTCTTCGTTAAGCAACAGCACCAAGGCTGAGATACCTATACTTAGAACCCATGATCTATTAGTATACATTGTATGTTTAATTACAACAAAAGCTTCTGGTTTTACAGATGAAGCTAGTCTTACTTCACATAAGACTGATGGATGAAAGAAATGATAAAGGTGCAAAGATATCCCATATATAAACTAAAATTTTAACTCTTTCTTACATTAACAGTGCTCTGTCAAATAGTATTCTTCCACTGTTACTATTTTACTGGTCATTCGTTGGAAATAACACCTCACCTGGCTTCATTTTCCTCTGAAACACACACTAGTAATCTGTGTTTCCATCTTTTTTGGCTAGCTTTATCTTCTGCATGATCACTGAGTATTGTGGCGAATTATTAGAGAAACAATCCTGCTATATCTTGTTTTCTTGTATTCAAACCCATTTTTAGCTTCCAGGATAGCCATGTGACACTCTTCGGAAAGCTAGACATTGGCAAATATGATGAAGAAGTGTCAGGAGTGGTTATTTGAATCATGGTCTCTAACTGGCAACAAGGGTGTGCCTACACTGGGAACTTCTTGTGAAAAGCAAGAGTTGAGACTGCCCAGTTGCTATGGTGACACCCTGCTGAAGGGAGATTCTATGCATGCTGCAGTTGTACTATATAGTTAGATTGTCTCCATTACTCTTAAATGAATATCACCAAATTTTATCTCTCTTTTATTGTACAGTACATTTTAAACTGTTTTCTCAACATCTTTGTATGACTGTTACCTGTACAGTGACTTTAAATTAAACATCAAGTATTTATTACTAAATCTTTTTAGCACCCATTGAAGACTGCTGTATGTCTCCTATCAAAAGAAACCACAGTTACTAAGCAAATAGATTAAACAAGAAGTTGTCAATTGTTATTGCTGTACGTAACCAACTTACAAAGTTCTCTAATTTAATGAAACAACTCTGATTTATATCCAATTCTCCAACTCCATTGCTGATACCCAAAGTGAAATTACCTGTCTTCATATCTATGCGTATATATGTAATATATATATATATATATATATATACATACACACATACATACATACTATATATATAGATAGATTCATATATATATATATATATATATATATGAATATATTTAATGGCTGTATAGCTCATTTTTCTTCAGCTTATTCTGGAAAACATATAAAAATAAATTATAAAATGTATTTATTTTATTATTAGTAGTAGTAGCAATAGCAGTAATAGTAGTACCTGTGATTAAACCCAGGGGTGCTTAATCACTGAGCCACATCCCCAACCTTTTTTATTTTTATTTAGAAATAGGATTTCTCTGAGTTTCTAAGTGCCTCACTAAGTTGCTGAGGCTGGTTTTGAACTTGTCATCCCCTTTCCTCTGCCTCCCAAGCCACTGGGATTAGAAGTGTGCACTACCAGATGTAATTAAATTATATTCCATTATATCTGTTGCCTCTCAGATAAAAGTCAAGATATTTGTGTGGTTGTGAATATTTTAGAAGAGTTTCCCTGTCCACTTACACATCTGAAATTTCAGCAATTGTTTAGAATTTTTTTAAGCCTTATTGGACATTTTTTCATTATAATTAATAATCATGCCATTTTTCATATCTTTGCTACTTTATCTTCATGCTAGTTTATCTACCAAGAAAATTCATCTATCAAAATCTATTTTATCTTTCTCTTACTACTGAACTTGAGCATCACTTAATTCAAGAGACTTTTACTGAGATGTTCTTCAGTTTCTGTCCATGTACATTTTACATTACAAAGGATAATGTGATAAGGATATTTTAAATCAGCTCTTATATGGTAAAAGAAAAGTATTTTCAATTTAGCATTTATCAACTTTTATGGTGCACATACCCACAGCAATTTTGATTTCAAATAACATGACATCAACAGGCTTACAACATTCTTAAAAAGTTAATAATTCCTGAGCATTGAACAGTCTGTTCCTATGCACTGCTACATGTCATCTCCAGTATATCAGTTACTTCAGAATTGTATGTTTTTCAGCTAGCATACCCCATGCATTGTTAATATGAAATTTCATCATGTTGGAGTCCATTTCTTTCCTTCTCACTTTTGAATTCCCTGTGTTTAGCATATTGCTTAACCCACAGAATACAACGTATGAAAATGTAATGAAAAAAAAACAAAGAATGCATGAATGCCAATGCTTCCTTGTCCTCCAGTGGTATACATCATTAGAGAGCTAGAGAAGTAACTGGAAGCAACAATCCTCATCCCTACTCATATTTGGGAAAGAAAATGAAATGAGTACCTATAGGAAGAATTGCTCAGCTAAAGATTTCCAGTATTGAAAACAGTATTTAAAATCAGATATTTTTAGGTACATATACCTCAATCAAAAAGGATATGGTATGAAGAAAATGTTTAAAACAATTATGAAGCCATATTATGCAAAGGTTTTGTGTACTTATTATCAAGACAGCTGAGTTTTTCAGATATTAATTTGCACACCTAAATGACTGGAAAAGAAAAAAAAAATAAAACTAAATGATGCTGGATGCATAACTCATTTTTTAACCTCTGTATCATTTGTAGTCTTAAGTATGTGTTTGAAATAAAATGACCCAGATTACTTTAGAAATACTGGTGAAATATGCTATATTTAGGAACAAGTTTTCTACAAAACAGGAAGTCAATAGAAGAGTTAATGACTATAAGTGCATTTTTAAGGACTAGAAAAATAAGTCAAATTGAATAGCACATGGTCTGATGACCATAAAATTAATGTTTAAATATTTACTTTTCATGTTTGAAAGTTAAATGATACAGATTTCTTAAGGAACAGTGAAAATACCATTTATCAAATTGTCGTATTTTCATGATTCTAAGGAACATATTTTTAATTTTCATCACTCTGAAGTTCATGTGCAATAAGTAAAAGAGTTTAAATTTTAATTTACATTGTAGGGTTTGCTTCCATATTTCTAACACACAAAAAATGCATTGTTTATTTGAAAGAAAAAAATACAGTAATGGTTTTATGTTGTTCTAGATATTGTACAAACAGTAAATTATATTACAATGTTTGTTTTTAAAATCCAGAACAACAAAATAAGATTTGAGGTAGTAAATAAAGGGTTAAAATTAAAACATATTATCAGATTATCATGATTTGGAAATGACCAGATCATCTGAGCTGTAACCTAATCAGTGAATCAATCCATTTGATATGTAATTGGTTTGATTGGACTACTAGATGGTAATTGTAGTCAGGTGGGGCATAGTTGGAGGAAGTAGTTCACTGGGAGATTATCTATTGTTTCTGTCTCTCCTGCACGCCCCCTTTCTGACTACCATAAGCTGAGAAGACTTTCTCTGTCAAATAATATGTCATGATGTTCTTTCCAGGTTGGACCCAGAGCAAGAGAACTAGTTGACCAGGGACTGAAACCTCAGAAAGCATAGGCCAAAAGAAACTTTTCCTCTTCTAAGTTGTTCTTCTGTTATTTTGTTCACTTTGCTGAAAAGCTGCCTAGCAACCAGGAGAGGTGAACATATACTTACGATGATTGCAATAAACTTTATGTAGTTTCTGATATGGTTCTAAGGAATTTTTCAAAAAATGTTTTATGCATACAGTAACTTCAAAGTTCTGGGTTTTTTTTTTTGTTGTTGTTGTTTTCCTAAAAATAATCTTTCATGATTAGTTTATTGAAGAGAGAGACAGAAACAGAAAACGATGGGGAAGGAAACAGGTTTTATCGACCTAAGTGTTTAAAAGAAAGGAAAAGATGGGCCTGGGCAGTTAGGATAAATAGTATTTCTAAAAATGTCTACAGGAGTATCTATTGTACTACCTTTATGTGCTTGTTAAAAAATGAAGATAATTTGGCTCTGACAGAATCCTAACAAATCAGGAAATCTGTTAATAGTAACTAGAATTCTTCATTTTTTAACAATCTTCCTAGCAGGTTCTATACACACTAAATTTTAAGAAAAATGTTTTTTGTAGGAAAAAAAAATATAGATAAACCAAAGATTAAGGCAAGCACAATCACAAAAGCATGGAATATAATTTGCTTTAATTCATTTCTGTTAGAGTCTGTAAACAAGTCAGGATGGCGCCTGGCAAATGTTAGAGTCTGTAAACAAGTCTGGATGGCGCCTGGCATTTTGCCAGAGGGAGTGGTTTGTGAAGTAACGCCAGTGAGCCATTAAGTGTGGAGATTCCTTATTGGTTGACTGCTGTATCGAGTTTATGTTAATTAGATATGCTGTATCAATGTACACAAGCTGCTCATCCCCCCCCACCCTGGTTATTTTGCTGCAGCCGGACTTCGGCACATTTGCCAGCATTTTCTCCTCCCTCTACCTCCCTCACCCTGCTCTCCTCTCTCTACTTTATTGATTTTTCTGCAATTTATTTATAGTTTTTTTTTTTTTAAGTTAGTGTCTTGTGTATATACGTGATGTTGGGATTCACCGTGCTACATTCATGTATGTACACATGAAAGTTCAGTCAGATTCATTCCACTATTCTTCCCTTTTCTGGTCCTTCCTTCCTTCTCCTCAATGTTCTTTATGTATTCTTCTTTCTTCCAGTTTGATAAAATTTTTTTTCCTTTTTTTTCCCTTTCTCTTTCACTTTCTTTCCCCATACACAATCCCCAACTAATTTGGATTAGCTTCCAAATATCAGAAAAAAAAACATTTGAGTCTGGCTTATTTCACTTATCATGAGAGTCTCCAGTTCCACTGATTTACTGGCACATGCGATAAATTCATTCCTTTTTATGGCTGAGTGATACTTCATTGTGTATATATATACCACATTATCTTTAGCATTCATCTGTGGAAGGGTACCTAAGTTGATTTCACAGCTTGGCTATTGTGAATTGTGCTGCAACAAACATTGATGTGGCTGTGTCACTGTCATATACTGAATTTAAAACTTTGGGACATATACTGACAAGTGGGACAGCTGGGTCATATGGTGGTTCCATTCCTAGCTTTTTGAGAAATCTCCATTATGCTTTGAAGAGTCATCGCACTAATTTGCAGTCCCATCAATGATGTATGAGTGTAGTTTTTTCCCACATCTTGGCCAACACTAATCATTATTTGGATTCTTGATAATTGCTGTTCTAAACTGCAGTGATATGAAATCCAAATCTAGTTTTGATTTGAATTTCTCTAATTGTTTCAGATGTTGTACATTATGTCATAAAATTTGTTGACCCTTGCATTTATTCTTTTGATAAGTGTCTATTTAGTCCATTTTCCCACTTATTAAAATTTATGGGGAGTTGTTAAGTTTTTTTTTTTTAAGTTTTTTAATATCTATTTTTTAGTTTTCGGCGGACACAACATCTTTGTATGCGGTGCTGAGGGTCGAACCTGGGCCGCACGCATGCCAGGCGAGCGCGCTACCACTTGAGCCACATCCCCAGCCCATGTTTTTTGAGTTCTTCGCATATTAGGAAGATTAATGCTTGGAGGATTTGGTGGCAAAATTTTCTCCCATTCTATTGGCTCTCTCTTCCTGCTCTTACTTGTTTCCTTTGCTGTGAAGAAGCTTTGTAATTCACTGCCATCCCACTCATTAATTTTTTTTTTGTATTTGTGGCACGTTAGGAATCTTGTTAAGCAAGTCAGTTTCTGTGCTGACATACTGGAGTGTTGTGCCTACATTTTCTTCTGGCAGTTGCAGAATTTCTGGTCTAATTCCTAGGTCTTTGATGCACTTTGAGTTGATTTTTGTGCAAGGTGAGAGATAGGGGTCAAATTTCCTTCTTTTATATGGATTTCCATCTTTCCCAGGACCATTTGTTTAAAAAGGCTATCTTTTCTTTTATGTTTTTGGCACCTTTGTCTAGTACCAGATAACTGTATTTATGTGGTTTGTCTCTATGTCTTCTATTCTATCCCACTGATCTTCATGCTTGTTTAATGCCAACCATACTGCTTTTGTTACTATAGCACTCTAGTATAATTTGAGGTCTGTTATTGTAATACCTCCAGCTTTGTTTTTCTAAGGATTGCTTTGTCTATTCTGGGTCTCTTATATTTCCAAGTGAATTTCATAGCACTTTTTCTAGTTCTGTGACAAATGTCATTGGTATTTTGATGGAGATCATGTTGAGTCTGTATAACATTATGGCAATATGGCCATTATGACAATATTAATTCTGCTTATCCAAGAACATGGGGCATCTTTCCATCCTCTAAGGTCTTATTCAACTTCTTTCTTTAGTGTCCTGTAGTTTTCCTTGTAGAGGTCTTCAACCTCTTTTGTTAGATTGATTTCCAATGATTTCTTTTTTTAGGTGATTGTGAATGCGATAGTTTTTCTGATTTCATTTTCTGCACAGATTCATTATTGGAGTACAGGAACAAGACTGATTTATGAGTGTTGCTCTTGTATCCTGCTACTTTGCTGAATTCATGTTTTAGAAGTCTTTGGTGGGGTTTTTTGGATCTTCTAAATATAAGATCATGTCTTCAGCAGAAATAATTTGAGTTCTTCTTTTACTATACATATCCCTTTAATTTCCTTCTCTTCCCTGATTGCTGTGGCCAGAGTTTCAAGAATTATGTTGAATAGAAGTGGTGAAAGTCAGCATCCTTGTCTGGTTCCTGTTTTTAGAGGAAATGTTTTTTTTTTTTTTTGGTTTTTCTCCATTCTGTGTAATATTGGCCTTTGGTTTGTCATATACAGCCTTTACAATTTTGAGGTAAATTCCTTCTATTCTAAATTTTCCTAGTGTTTTAAAGATGAATGAGTGTGGTAATTTGTCAAATGCTTTTTAGGTGTCTATATAGACAATTCTGTGATTCTTGATCTTGACTTTATTTATTTATGTGGTGTAATAAGTGTATTCATTTTCATATGGTGAACCAACCTTGTATGATTAGGATGAAACTCAGTTGATCACGATGCACCATCTTTTAAATGTGTTTTGCCAACATTTTATTAAGAATTATTGCATGCGTGTTCATCAAAGATATTGGCCTGAATTTTACTTTCTTTAATATGTTTTTGCCTAGCTTTGATATCAGGGAGATTCTGGCTTCATACAATGAGTTTGGCAGCATACACTCTTTTTCTATTTCATGGAATAATTTGAGGAGGATTGGTATTAGTTCTTCCATAAAGTCTGGTAGAACTCAACTGAGAATCCATCCAGTCCTGGGATTCTGTTTGTTGAAATACTTTTGATGGTTACTTCAATTTCATTACAAGAAATAATCCATTTAAGTTCTCAAATCGAACCTCATGATTCAATTGGGTAAGTGTCTTTATGAATTTGTTAATACCTTTAAGATTTTCTCTCTTATTGGATTATATTTTTCTTGTTTTCTTTTTTTTAGAGAGAGAGAGAGAGAGAGAGAGAGAGAGAAAGAATTTTAATATTTATTTTATTTTTTTTAGTTATTGGCGGACACAACATCTATGTTTTGTATGTGGTGCTGAGGATCGAACCCGGCCGCACGCATGCCAGGCGAGCGCGCTACTGCTTGAGCCACATCCCCAGCCCCTATATTTTTCAAAATAATGTCTTATGATCCTCTATATCTCAGTCATGTCTGTAGTGATATTTATTTTTTTCACCTCTAATTTTGTTAATTTGAGTGTTTTCCATCTTTTGGTTAGTTTGGCTAATGGTTTCTCATATTTATCCTTTCAAAAAACCGACTATTTTGTTCTTCTTTTGTATATTGTTATTTTATTCACAGTTCTATTGATTTTGGCTCTGATATTAATTATTTCCTGTCTTCTACTGATTTGGGTGCTGGTTTGTTCTTTTTTTTCCCTAGGTCCTTGAGATGAAATTATAGATTATTTATTTTGTAATTTTTTTTTTTATTTTGGTGTGTGGATTTAAAACTATAAAGTTTCCTTTTAGAATTGCCTTCATACTGTCCCAGATTTTTGACATGTTGTTTTTACTGTTCATATTTACTACTAAGAGTAGAATTGAGTATATCATCTAATTTCCATGGGGTACACCCTAATTTTAATCATACGATATAAGCTTTCTAGTAAATATGCTGCGTAAGAGCTTACACATTCACTTGAAAACCTATTTGAGCATGTGTATACTCAACTGACTCATGAGTAATTACATATAAAAACAGTGGTAGCAGAGTGCTCAAGATCATATTAAACTGTATATGTGAAAGACAAATTTGATCTATTGCTATGTTCATTTACTCCTGAAGATTTGAAATTCATTGAATAATTGAACATACATTGTCACTTGCTTTAAGAAGAATTACATACTCACAAAATGTTCACAGTATTGCAGTTTGTGTGTTTTGTTTATGTGAAGACATTCACAATACTGCAAATTTATTATAAACAAACCCAAAATATTATGTCTATATCAGATTGTTATTAATACTTTATTCATCATATATAAAATATTATACATTTGTTACATAATACTGAATATTAGCCAGAAACTTTGAGTTAACTTGTTAATACCAGGTTACATAAGAATTTCAAAACATAGAAATCATTAAAAATATTCTATTAAAGAAACATAGTGTGGTATGTAGATAAAAAATAATTTTAAAATAAAAAAGTCTTTAATTAATTAAATTTTGAAATACAATTTTGAAATGTTATAAAATACAATACTTTTGTCTCAACTGTTAAAACTCATGCACTACATTATTTCTTAAACTATATAAAGTAATCCTAATGCTTTGTACTCAGTCTAATCCCATTTTATTTCACATCCCAGATGTGGAACCCTTATAAAAATCTAACTTGAGCATAAAAAAATGACCTAACTTTTATCTGTATATGTAGCAATGAAATAACTTATGAGAAATCACAATTTTATCTTAATTTTTATAAAATGAAATGCAAATTCATATCTATGTGATTCGGCCATTATTTAAATAAAAAATGTTTTCTTCACCTAAGCACAGGTTAATATTTTAATTTTTGTTAATATTAAAGTATTTAATGTGTATGTCTTACGTTAGCATAACTACCAATGATTTTGGTACAATTAAGGAGATTTAAATTAGCATTGATAACCTTTATTTATCTGAATTTTACATGAAGAATCAAAGACAAGAATGAAAGCTTAGGGCAGAAAATAGGATGTCTTTGGTCTCTATTTACTGAATAGAAATTTGATCAATATCATGTTACTCTTATTTTTCCTGGACCAAGATCAAGTAAGGCAATGTCATCTCAAGTCAAGATTATGCAAGAGTAACATATTAGATGTGGATTGGTGCAGACAAATTTCTAACCGTTTAAAATTGTTCAGAAATGCATTAAAGCCATGCATGTCAAAGGGGAAATGTTTCCAAGCCATTTTTTTCCTTGATTTATGAGGGAAAGCAGGTAAGAGGAAGTCAAAGCTTAATTGAATTGTGCCTTTTGTACTTGTTCTTATTTAGTAGAAATATTAAAAGTATAAGCCCAAAGACATAAGAAAAATGGCATTAGGACATTAGTAGACATTGCTACATTTAAATAATTATGAATTTTGACACTTATAACAAGAGGATTTAATACAGTTTAGAACTAAAGTGAATGCTAAAGTCATTTCTATAGAACTTTGCCCTTACTGATGGCTATAAAAGTTAATTTTAATTTTCTTACACTGTGTAACAGATACATATATGTACATTCACACAGGTGAATATGCGAGCACACACACACACACACACACAAGCACTTGAGTTTTTCTATTTTATCTTAGATTTAAGAATGCTGCTGGACATCGTCTTCTGTTTTACATTTCTACATCTATTTTTGAAGTAATGTTGGTGTAAGTAGTATAAAAAACAATTTTATAAAAGCTAGTTCGTATATCAGCAGGCAATGTGGAAGTTGGTAACTGGAAACATAATTGTTGTATTGCTCTTTTCAAAGTTTTTTTCATAGATTATGATTTTCAATGAAAAATCTACCTATCTTCATTTCTTATCAGCAGACAATATCATACATGTACAATGTCATTATCATATAGAACACATTTGAGCTCTTTGGAGAATTCTGCTACATTATACCAAAGGGTTGGGGGGAGACTAATAACACTTTCAGCAAAACCAGTATCATACCAATCTTGCATGTCATTAGTATGAATGTTAACGCTGTATCTTTAAGTAAAAATTTCAAAAATGATTCTCATTATTTCTACATCAAAAATACTAATAAATTACAAAATTCACTTTATAAAATTATGTGTTTTTTTTTTTCACTCTGATTGTGAATGACTTCATGTAGTCAATCCAAACTTTGTTCATGAGAAAATTATATCTTGGGACTGTCAAAGAAAGATTACACCCCAAGTATTTAAATAAGCATGAAGACTTTGTTCATGACTATTACAATATGGGAGAACAAGTAAACCCATTTCTGCTGAAACAAAAGGCAGGAGAGTTATTAAACCCTAGGGTAAGCAGAAGTACTGGAAATATTAGGAGAGACTAGGTGTAAATAGGCCATCTAAGTTTGTTGATTAGAGTGTTTTGAAGTTATCTACTCCTGCCATTTCATGGAGACTAGGATGTAGGGCCCTATACTCCTTGGAGATCACATTTCAAAGGTATGTTTCCCAGGTCACGGAGAAAAGCATTAGTAGATTATAAACGTGGCCAAAGGCTGGCAGAAGATTTACATCTCAAAGAATACAGAAAAATATAAATTTGAAATTTTTCTTAAGTAAATGCTCAGAAAAAAAAGAGATCAGGAGGCTAGAGTCAGGAAGAAACTTGTCTAAATGTTTGTTAGTTTAGCTAAGGAAAGGTTAAGGCCATCTTGCTGAAATCAGGAGTATGGAACCTTTGGCTAAAAAGCAATTTCATTATGTGCTGCCTCTGCAGAGGATACTAGGGGTAGGTGGTCCCTGAGAACACAAGACAGGTCCCTGTCCCTCCATGTCCTTTTTCTCCACCACATCTCATCTGTGAGTCATTTAGTTGTGTGGTTTTCACTTTCGTTTTTTTTTTCTTTTCCAAGAGACCTTGAAAATACTCACAGGCTCTTCCCCAATCTGACTTAAATATTCTTTCTCTGGACATCGTATTAAGAGTATCTCTTTCAAAGTATTCATCATGAGAAATTTAATTTTGCAGGTCACTTTTCTGTCTTCCTTATTACACATAAGAATTCTTAAAGCAAACTATTGATTTTAATTTCTGAATCCCAGCAAGTACCATAGGTATATACTGATTATGGATAAATTAAAGAAACAGTCATTCACAGTAGATACACTTTAAAGTTTGGTAGGGTGAAGAGAGTGAAAGATGGGCAAAGGATTCTAAAAAGTCCATAAAAATATGACTTTTAAAACATTTTTTTTTCTGTTTCTTTGAGCACTGAGGCCAACCTTATTAGGGAACATTATAAATGAAAAATATGCACATTTTTTATAATAGCCCAGTTTTAATGTGCATTTATAACAAAATCAAATATGAGTTTTACTTTGAATTTCTTAGCTTTTATGTTTCAGGTTAAATCCATGATACCATTTGAAAGTATCTTTTGGAATGCAAATTACCACCAGTACTGCTGAGCATAGTAAAAGTAAATGAGACTAATAACAGAAAATATCTTACAAAGTCTACCTAATTCTGTTTTAACATAGTAAGTGCAGTCAAGGTGGTCTTTATTTGTATTATGATTAAGTTTAACGTGCAATACAATCCTACTTATCACTTAACCTAAAGTAAAATCAGGAATAAAACAAGTTATATAATTTGTAACAGGAAGAATATATAGAATACCGTCTAAAGAGTTAATAAGATAAATTTTACATTTTACCTAAGAGATGGTGAGAGTTAATAACTTCAGAAATTTTGTTTCATAGAAAAATGCTTACTGTATTCTGAATTTATTTTAATCACTTTTTTTCCCTAAATTGTTTATGAATTCTAAACTATATGAATAAACCTATGGACATTGAAAGTCATTTTTGTGTTTCAGTATTCTTATATTGAAGTGAAACTTAGAAAAGTAATATTTCAAAATTCACTAAGTGCAAACAATCATATATGTGAAAAATGATTTCAATTTTTATATAAATAATGATTGAATCTATTATTAATAATCTATTGAGAGGCTGGGATTGAGAGGCTCAGTGGTAAAGCGCCTGCCTCGTATGTGAGGCAATGAGTTCAATCCTTAGCACCACATAAAAATAAATAAAGATATTGTGTCCATCTACAACTAAAACAAAACAAAACAAATATTTAAATAATTTACTAAAACCCCAACAATTATTTTCATCATAGTCATTTCTCATGGATTTATTTTTTTCTCTAATCAACAATATGATTTATCTGTCTCTGCTGCTATGACATTTAAAAGATGATGATTTGTAATATTTCCCAGAAAACATAAATGCTTTTTAAAATAGAAAATGTATTTTAAGTATATTTTAATCCTGTGCATATCTGTGAACATTTTAACTCAGTGAAATTTAATTTAAATGGTGGAACTATCTTTTGCCATGCTCAATTTGTACATAGACTTATTAGAAAGAGACAGTTTTATTTGTATAAGCTTCTGACTTTAAGATTATATAAAAATACATATCAATTGAAGAAAAATATCATAAGAGAGAAAATAAAATGCAAGAAAAACAGAAATTTAATAATCACACACACAGGGCATGTACTTTCCCTATTTTTGACTTGTGCCCTTCTCACAAAATATTGTTTGTGATATTAAAAATTATAGATATCAACATTATAGATATCTATGAAAATATAGATTTCAATGGTCTTCTAATATTTTATGTAGTAATCAAAAATCACCTATCTAATGATTCCACTAATGCTGCAAATTCATATTTCACAGGAAATTATTAGTATACTTTCATTCCTGCAGTGTGTTAAACTCTAAATTTATATAACAATTTTATGACAGAAAAGTCATTGAAATACTCTAAACAATGACGACAGAAGCATGATAGTTACACGATTGTTTAGTTAGGAAGTTTGAAAAAGTCATAGAGCATTTCTTGTTTGTGAGATATGGTTCTTTGCCTTTATATTCCAGTGGTCATGGGCATCATGTGCTAATAAATTCATCTACCAGCATAAAGTGTTTCCAGCCAAGAAAGGAAAGGCTCTTATTTAACCTTCTTCAGAAGAATAGCCATTAAAATTCCAGAAGTCTTCCCTCACATTGCACTGGAAAGATTCTCAACAATGATCATGTCCAACACTCTTTGTTTGGTGCAAGTTTCCATAGTGACGTTTTAGAATAGTGAGATTCCACACCTCTGATAGGACCAGGCCCTGAAACCTGTCAAAGGATGTTAGGAGAATGGGGAAGAAAATTAAAAATCCCGTACATATGTCTATCTTCTTAGGTTTGGGGATTGTTATAATAAATTTCATCATGGTTTGTAGGGCTTACATAAATAATAAATATAACAAATTTAGACACATTTACAGAAGTGTATAGAAACAGAATTAAAGTTATTTTACTACATAAGGTGGGAGAATTTTATAGAAATTCATATTCATGAATTTTATTGCTAATGAAAATGAGCCAGGCTGTTTGCAATGTTCCTACAAGTTACAATAAATAACTCACTCATTGCCTTATAGAATAGTTTTAACATGACAATAATTAATATAGTCATGTTTCTGGATTTTTTAGCAGAAATACTTTAGTGTAGGAAGGGGCATTATGAAAAATGACTTGTATCCAAGTTAGATGATGCAAATTTTTTAAATCATTTGACCCAGCTATTCCTCTCCTCAGTCTATACCCAAAGAACTTAAAAACAGCATACTACAGGGACACAGCCACATCAATGTTTATAGCAGCACAATTCACAATAGCTAAACTGTGGAACCAACCTAGATGCTCTTCAATAGATGAATGGATTTAAAAAATGTGGTATATATACACAATGGAATATTACTCAGCAATAAAAGAGAATAAAATCATGGCATTTGCAGGTAAATGGATAGAGTTAGAGAAGATAATGCAAACTGAGCTTAGCATTTGCAGGTAAATGGATGGAGTTAGTAAATGCTGTTTTGTTACTATTGCTCTGTGGTATAATTCCAGTCCCAATTTTCCAAGAAATATCCATACTACTTTCCATATTGGCTGCACCTTGCAATCCTACTAGCAGTGTATGAGTGTACCTTTTCCCCCACATCCTCACCAACACTCATTGTTGTTTGTATGCATAATAGTTGCCATTCTGACTAGAATGAGATGAAATCTTAGAATGGTTTTGATTTTCATTTCTCTAATTGCTAGCAATGATGAACTTTTTTTATATATTTGTGGATTGATTGTATAGCCTCATCTCAGAAGTGTCTGTTGAGGATCTTGGCCAATTTATTGATTGAGTTATTTGCTTTTTTGATGTTTAGCTTTTTACGTTCTTTATATACCCTAGAGATTAGTGCTCTATCTGATGTATGAGAGGTAAACATTTGCTCCCAAGATGTAGGCTCTCTATTCATCTTACAGATTTTTTCTTTTGCTGAGAAGAAAATTTTTCAGTTTGAGTCCATCCTATTTATGGATTCTTGATTTTAATTCTTGCACCACAGGAGTCTTATTAAGGAAGCTGGGGCCTAATCCCACATGACAGAAATTAGGGCCTACTTTTTCCTTCTATTAGATGCAGGGTCTCTGGTTTTATTCCTAGGTCCTTGATCCATTTTGAGTTGAATTTTGTGCATGGTGAGAGATAGAGGTTTAATTTCATTTTTTTTTTTTTTGCATATGGATTTTCAGTTTTTTCAGCACCATATGTTGAAGAGGCTATCATTCTTCAATGTACATTTTTGGCACATTTGTCTAATATAAGATAATTGTGATTTTGTGGGTTAGTCTCTGTGTCCTCTATTCTGTACCATTGGTCTACCAGTCTGTTTTGGTGCCAATACCATGCTGTTTTGTTACTATTGCTCTCTAGTGCAGTTTAGTGATGCCCCTGCTTCACTCTTTCTACTAAGGGTTGCTTTATCTATTCTGGGTCTCTTATTTTTCCAGATGAATTTCATGATAGCTTTTTCTATTTCTATGAGAAATGTCATTGGGATTTTGATTGGGATTGCATTAAATCTGTATAGTGCTTTTGGAAGTATGGTCATTTTGATAATATTAATTCTGCCTATCCAAGAGCAAGGTAAATCTTTCCATCTTCTAAGGTCTTCTTTGACTTCTTTCTTTAGGGTTCTGTAATTTTCATTACATAGATCTTTCACCTCTGTCATTAAGCTGATTTCCAAGTTTTTTTTTTTTTTGAGGTTATTATAAATGGGGTAGTTTTTCTCATTTCCACTTCTGAGGATTTGTCACTGATATACAGAAATGCCTTTGATTTTGGGGTGTTGATTTTATATCCTGCTATTTTGCTGAATTCTTTTACTAGTTGGAGAAGTTTTCTGGGAAACTTTTAGGGTCTTCAAGGTATAGAATCATCATCAACAAATAGTGCCAGTTTGAGTTCTTCTCTTCCTATGTGTATCCCTTTAATTTATTTCATTGGTCTAATTGCTCTGGCCAGTGTTTCAAGAACTATGTTAAATTGAAGTGGTAAAAAATGAAACCCCTGTCTTGTTCCCATTTTTAGAAGGAAACCATCAATTTTTCTCCGTTTAGAATGATGTTGGACTGGGGCTTAGCATAGATAGCCTTTATGATGTTGAGATATGTTCCTATTATCCCTAGTTTTTCTAGTTTTTTGAACATAAAGAGGTGCTGTATTTTGTCAGATGCTTTTTCTGCGTCTATTGTGATGATTATATGATTCTTATATTTAATTCTATTGATGTGATTAATTACATTTATTGATTTCTGTATGTGGAACCAACCTTGCATCCCTGGGATGAATTCCAAGTGATCGTTTTACACGATATTTTTGATATGTTTTTGTATTCAATTTGCCAGAATAATTAGAGATATTGGTCCGAGGTTTTCTTTCTTTGATGTGTCTTTGCCTGGTTTTGGAATCAGGTTGATATTGGCCCCATAGAATGAGCTTGGAAGTGCTGCCTCTTTTCTTTATTTCCTGAAATAAATTGAAGAGTATTGGTATCCGTTCTTCTTTAAAGGTCCTGTAGAACTCGGCTATATATCCATTTGGTCCTGGGCTTTTCTTGGTTGGTAGACTTTTGATGACATCTTCTATTTGGTCACTTGAAATTGTTCTGTTTAAATTGTGTATATCATCCTGATTCAATTTGGGCAAATCATATGACTGTAGAAATTTGTAAATGCCTTTGGTATTTTCTGTTTTATTGGAGATTAAATTTTCAAAATAATTTCTAATTATCTTCTATATTTCTGTAGTGTCTGTTGTGATATTTCCTTTTTATCACGTATGTTAGTAATTTGAGTTTTCTCTCTCCTTCTCTTCGTTAGCATGTCTAAGAAAAATCTGCTGAGATACAAATTATTCTCCCCTTATATGTGATCTGATTCCTCTCTCTTGTGGCTTTTAAGCTTCTATCTTTATTGTGTATTTTAGGCATTTTCATTATAATGTTCCTTGGTGTACATCTGTTATAATTTTGAACATTTGGTGTCCTGTAAGACTCTTATATTTGCTTTCCAAATTTGTTCTTTATGCTTGGGAAATTTTCTGATATTGTCTAATTTAAGAGATTTGTGCATTCCTTTGGTTTAAAACTTTGTGCTTTCCTCTATCCCATTAACTCTTAAGTCTTTTGATGCTGTCTCATAATTCTTGGATGTTCTATTCATGGTTTCTTACTATCTTCACTGTGTGATAAACTTTATTTTCCAGATTGTATACTTTGTCTTCATTATCTTATGTTCTTTCTTTCAAGTGATCAGTCTATTGCTTATACTTTCTATTGAGTTTTTTATTGATTTATTTTATCCTTCATTTCAAGAATTTCTGATTTTCTTTTCCCCAGAGACTTTATCTCTCTCTTGATGTAATCTTTTGCTACCAGCATTTGCTCCCTTATCTCCTTGTTGGAATGATCTTTTTTTTTTTTTGCCTGTATTTTCTCTTTTAAGTCATTCTTTAATTCACAAATATTTTAACTATGGACCTTCTGAACTCCTTTTCTGACCTTTCAGCAACTTTGCTGTCCATGGGTTCTGTTATTAGAGTGTCCTGGTTTGTTTGGGGCATTTTTCTCCTTTGTTTTTTTCAGTTGTCTTTGTGTTTTCCTTTCTTGCAGTGTGGATCTGAGATATTACAGTTTCTTCCCTATGTTCTTATAGTACCCATGGAGATCACCTGTACCTCATTTTGATGTTGGGCTTCCAGACCCTGCTGGTGTCCCTCAGTGTATGCTACTGCATCTAAGGTTGGTGGTGGCAACAGCAGAGGCAACTCCAGATAATAGTTAAAGTATCCCAAGATGAAAGCAATGTCTTACAGAGATGGGGCTGAAAGAGTAGGCCTCACACTCCCTTTGGGATGCCTCCTCTGAGATGCAGCTGTTTGTAGCCCCTGTTGTCAAAATGTTAGGGGCTAATGTTTGGGGAAGGTTATGATGATGACTACAGGGTCCCAAGATGGAAGTGGGTTAGGCTTAGGCTCCCAGGTGGGGAGGGGGTGAACTACTACCTATCTTGGACCAAGGTCCTGTTCAAGTCTATGTGGACAGATTTATGCTGGCCCTGGACTCCCGCCGTAGTCTACTGGTCAGAAGAGGCGATCCTGTGCCAGAGGCTAGGCTCTGAGGGGTGTCTGCCCTCCTGATGGAGGGGTGGACCAGGGCCTTATGTGAGCCTAAGTCCCATGCGGGCTGGTGTGGGCAGTCTGTCACCAAAGTATTTACACTGGATGGTTATGTACCTGCAAAAATGACTGAAGGCACATATGCAAAAAGTGCACTTATATGGGTGAATATGAAAGTGAATGTGAATGAGTTAATATATATTATATGGTGACTAAACCATGAGCATAAAAATTTCTGAAGTTAATGCACACAAACTCAGAGTGGAACTGTGAAGGAAACAGACATGTAGGTACTAATTTGTGGTCTTTATAAATGAATGTTCCACCTTTACATATGATAATGAGAGGAAAATTCATACAAGACTTTCTTTGAACTTGAAGGAACTAGAAACTGAGAAAAACATGGGGAAGAAAACATAAAATCTGTTTCCATGCATTTGGCAACTGGAAGTGCAGAAATATGATTTCCAACAGAAAAGAAAAAAAAAAACAAATGCTATAATTTTGTCCATCCTAGTCTTTATAAAATTCTTCCTGAATTGAGGTGCCCAATCAGAGTCTTAGGGCCTTGTACAGTTGAGATAGCAGGTTGAAATTTAAAGAGCCCAGGGTAATTTGTAACTTGTAGAGCAGAGGATCACAGTAGAGAGAGCTACACAGAATAAAGATTTCCTGAAATCTGCACAGGGTTCATTAGATTCTTTAAGTACCCACCAACATGTATGTTCAAGGTGAGAACACTCATGTGAGTGGCACTACAGACTCCTAAATTTCCCCTAAGAAAAACTGGCTGATTACAGCTATATGGGAGCTAATGTTGAAATGATCCCCAGAAGGTACACAAGACTTGGGAGCAGTTCAATTAACAATGAGACTGGAGATGCTGTTGAACACCTAGGATCTTCAATAGAGACAACAGAATTTTCATTGTGAAACTAGAGCGAAGCCTATAGTTTTCTGTTGTTCCTAATAATATATTACTACAAATTTAGTAGCATTAAAAGCTACATTGCAGTATCTTATAGTTGTGGAGATCTAAAGTTTTAAATGTGTTGTGTTGGGTTAAAATTATGGTATTAGCAATGTTACTTTCTTTTGTGGTGACTAGGAAAAATCTATTTTATTGCCTTTGCCAGCTTCTAAGGGCCACCCATATGACTTGGCTCATGGTCCACTTCCTTTTCTAAAGCTAGCAGTGACCAGTTGAGTCCTTCTCACATCTCACATCTTACTAAAGTGGAAGTGACTACATTTATTGCCTCCCTCTTTTACTTTTATGGATCTGTACCATTACATTGGACCCAACTGAAAATTCTGAATAATCTCCTTATTTTAAGATTAACTGATTAGCAACAGAAATGCAGTATTAATTTTAACTCACTCCCTTCAACATGTAGAATAATATATATTCATAGGTTGTGAAAAATAGTGTATGAACAGCTTGTATACGAAGATCAGGCATTTTTCTATCCTCTGCTGTTATTTTTAATACATATCACATATTAACAAATATTGAACAAAAAATATTAGAAAGTTAAAATAATCCCTATGTAATTAGGCTTCATGACAAAATAATTTTCAAATCTTTAAAGAAAGTAAAAAAAAGTCACTTCCTCAAATTGCCAATATTGAACTTAAAGAGGATACTGTAGACTTTGAAAGGATTATGAAGACCTCTAATGAATAATTTAAAAGCAATACTAAGTTAAAAAATAGGAAACATGAGTATATATACAAAAATTTAAAAATTGAATTTATAACAATACCTGACCACCAAGATTCACCAGCTACAGGGGTGAATTCCTTTATTTATTTATTTTTTAAATTTGTTTTAATTAGTTATACATGACAGTACAATGACCTTGACATATCATACATTTGAATCAGATGGGATATAATATCTCATTTTTTCTGATTACATAGGTTGCAGAATCACATTGGTCATGCATTCACATAAATATACACAGTAATAATAATGTCTGTTTCATTCTACAGGGGTGAATTCTATAAAAATGTGATGAAAACATTCTAAAAATCACATATCCTAATTTTAGAAAACATAAGAAGCAGGAAAAATGTAATTTTTATGAAAATAGATGCTATATTTTGTACCACTGTAAATAAATATCCTTTAAAATATATTCAGGCAGGCTGAAAAATGGAAGCTTATTTAAAAAAAAAAAAAAAAAAAAACTCTATGATTCCATGAAAAAAAAAATTAACCAGTCTTGAAATTGTAGAAATTATTTAAAACAAATAAAATTTTAAAAGACATTAATAAATTTTGGGAGATGATATAGGTGCTACAAATGTCAAAACCTAATAAAATGAACATCTTAACATATATTTAGAAAGAGGCGTGGAGCAGAGACAGAACCAAAGGTGGCAACTGGGCATACCCTTGCAATCTGCACCCAGACCTTTGGAACTAAACACCATCCAGTCTAACCCCTTTGGAAAACTAGCCATTTCTTCTGAAATTAAACTGTACATTTATCCTGCTGCATGCAAAAGACCTGACTAAAACAAATTTGGGATTCCCTGTTTCAGAATTTTCAGTCTATAAACATCCAGCTCTATTCCTTGGGGCCTGAGGAGAAGCAGAACATCATAGTAGAAGAGTATGGGGGAGGAAAGCAGCTAGAGACCTCACACCAGGAAGCAAAGAGATAGAGAGCTCTGCTCATCAAGAACACAATATGTACCTCAAAGGCACACTCCCAGAGACCCACTTCCTCCAGCCACACCCTACCAGCCTCAGTTAATCCCTATCAGGGGATTAATTCACTGATTAAGTTAAAGCTCTCATAACTCAATTATTTGATTTCTAAGCCTTCTTGCATTGTCTCATACATGAGCTTTTGGGAGACAACTAACATACAAACCATAACAATACCATTAAATTTAAGTATAAATTTATTACCATAAATTATAAAAAGTAGACTATTCTTTAAAGATAATGTTAACCATATCTATATGAGACCTAATTTTTTTATAAATGTGAGCTATATGGGCAATATATGCATAAAAACCAGCCTATTATCATTGTTCATCAGGGATATACAAAATAAAATCACAAGGAACTATAATTAAACATCCACTAGAATGGTTAAATGTAAAAGGAATAACAGTTTATAATGTGATCCAGGATAAGAATTGAACTCATATACTGCTGTTAAGATACAAAGTGCCAAAACTGAGCTGTTTCTCATTTTCTTGTGAAGTTAAACATACTTATCATTTTAACAGTGCCACTCCTAGACATTATTCCAGGAGAAATGAAGACACATGTAAAAGTGATAGTTGTGTGTGAATGCTAATAGCAGTGTTACTCCAAAAAGGCCCAAACATAAGGAACCTACATTCATCAACAAATAACTGAGTAAGCACATTTTTATATATTTATTCACAACATCATGTAGTGATAATCAAATATTTATGCAAAAGGGTAAGTCTTTGAGATATTATACTGAGTGGAAAAACCATAAACAAAACAGTAAATATTGTATAACTTCATTTACTTGAAATTAAAAGACAAGTGAAATTTATTTCTTATTGTAGAAAGCAAATCAGAGAAGATGCATATAAACTGACTATGGATAGGAGCTGAAAATTCACCTCTGTTTTCAGCAGTTCTTTTTCTACTGAGCCTGAGAATTAAATTTACATAAGATAGCTTGATAGGATAAAAGCATATAAATTTATTTAATCTATATTTTACATGGCTCCGGAACCTTCTTAAGAAATGAAGACCCAAAACGGTAGGTGGAATCAAACATACTGAATTGGACAATAAGTGATGAACGCTGGAAAATTGATCAAGCAAAGGCTCTTGGGCAAAAGTAGTTAAAAGGCTAAGGAATTGGCCAAGAAGACAGAGCTGTTGGTAAAAAATGTCGTTGTCCCCAGCTTCTTGTTCTTGATAAGTACATTATTTTCATAAGGAAGAGAGATGTCACATAGAAATTTTCTGTACTGCTTTTAATAAGCAGAACAAAGGTCAGTGTGATCTTGCACCTGCTTCTTTTGATGTTACTTTAGCTCAAAATAATTCTTATTACAAAGTGCACTCTTCAACTGTTAGGTGACATGTTCAGGGATGATAGTATTGCACTCTATCTTGATTATTGTGATTGTTACACATACACATATGTATATATTTGTTCAAGGCCTTCCAATAATACCCTTCTAAAACAATAGCATTTCAAATATTTTATATATTCCAAAACATGCCTTAATAAAATTACTTTAAAAAACAGAAAAAAACAACTTGAGAGAAACCAGGAGTAAGGCATCAATAAAAATGTGCAAAAATGTTGATCAAAATAATAAATGATTATTTATAAGAATATATGAAGAACAAGAAAAATTATTTATTTACTCTTTTCTTTTATCTGAAATTATTATAAGATATGGACAAATTTTCCTAGAAAATAATTAAAGGAGTGTATTTTCTCTGTGTTCTGGAATCTAGAGCAATTATCTATGAAATAGATATTAACAATTGATGACTTGTTTAAGTTTTTTCCCCTTCAGTAAATCACCCGAAGGGTATCTATTCAAATAACAGCCAAATTCTCCTTGAAAGTAAATTTATCCTATTTCTCCCACAAAATATTTTGCAATGTTGAAGTTCATACATATAAAATACAATTATCAAAAAAATTAGTTAATCTTTGATGATAATCTCTTCCAGGTTTATCAAGTAACCCCTTTGTTAACATGTAGATAATAAATCCAAGTATACATCTATACAAATTTTATTCAGTAACGGAATAGTCTTACATAATATTTGACAAAATAATTTGGTGCTTTAGAAACAAAACTTCATAATAATGAATATTTTAAATTGGCCAGACATTTTGTTTGCATTCAATAAAATGGGCTTCAACGTTTATCCCTGCAAATGTGTTGTACTTATTGTCTAACAGAAAACAGAGACTCAGCATTTATCATGAAAGAAAAGAAGGTAGGATCTGTTGATCTAGTATATACAACTCCATTTGTCTAATATAGTGTTGTGAAATTGGTGTGGGATTAATTGGAATTTTCTTACAGGATATAAACTATTCTAAGATAGTGAAATATTTATTTCTCACTGGAGTGGGCTTATTCAGAGGCCTAATAAATTGACAAATTTCCATCAAAATTAGTTATTTACTGAAAGTACAACTTAATGTATAATTCACATCACTGTAGAGATTTACAAGTAAAATATCAATTAATAATTTATGACCTTATTTCATATGTCATATAGAATGTATTCCATATAAATATTAGCATTCATTAAGACATTTTTCTTTGCAGGCATTATGTACCAGTTATTTCTTATGATCTTCATAGCAACACTTTGAATACTTATATTATATTTTATATTTTTGGAGTAACACTGCTATTAGCATTCACACACAACTATCACTTTTACATGTGTCTTCATTTCTCCTGGAATAATGCCTAGGAGTGACACTGTTAAAATGATAAGTATGTTTAACTTCACAAGAAAATTACAAACAGCTCAAAAACACAAAAGCTAAACGTATGTGACCTGAGAAAGAGCACTGCAAGGCCTTCAATCAAGGGCCCATGTAGCCAACTTGAGTGAGTTACTTAATTCTGAATTTCAATTTCTTATCTGTAAAGTATGGAATGTAATTGCACGTGCAAGGTGAGCACTCTACCGCTGAGCCATAACCCCAGATCCTCGCCAGGTTCTGAACAGGTTGAATGTTTCACCAAAGTAAGAGAGGGCAATATAAAAAGTTGACCAATCCAAAGGCCAGTCTCATGTGAAAACACCCTCATAGACACACCAAAAATAATGTTTTATGTTTTTCTCTTATAATTTCTTCTAAATATTTGATATATTTAGATTTCGCATTCTGGGCTATTTTCCATTTTGAGCTAATTTTGTGTAACTTGTAAGGTATGGACTGAAGTTCATAGTTTTCTATGAATAATTATTCAAAAACACTTTGTAAAGACTCTCTATTCACTATGTTGAATTGCTTTTATACTTGAGAAAAATTATTTGTCTATACATGATGGAAGATGTTTCTGATTTCTGTACTGTGTTCTGGTGATTATTTGCCAAAATTTACAAAAGTTCCACATTGACTACTGTAGCTTTATAATAAACAGGTAAATGAAATTAGAGTTAGTCCTCCAACTTTGTCTTGCTTGTGAAGGATGCTTTGGGTATTCTAAGTTTCATTTCCATGTACTTTTTGGAATGAATTTTTCAATTGCTCCAAAAGAAACTGATGGGATTTTAACATTTTATACATAAATTTTTCGAATTTACATATCAGTTTGGTGATATTTGATATTTTAATTGATTTTTTTTGCATGTGTGTAGTGCTGGGAATTGAACCTAGGGCCTACTGCTTTCCAGGCAAGCATTCTCCACTGAGCCACTTCCCCAGAAACTTAATTGATAATTGATTTTTAATATTGGACTTCTGACTTATGAACAAAGTGTAACTCTTAATTTATTTGTTTTTGTTATTTTTACAGTGATATTTTGCAGTTTTCTATGGATAAATATAGTTAACACCCTTTTTGAAATTTACCTCCTGCCTTGAAGAAAAAAAAAAAAATTCTTTTTAGTTATATCAAGAAAAAATAATGAACTAAGAAAACTAGAAAAAATATGTTTACTAATTTATGTTTAGTTTTATAAATCTTCATAAATGTTTATACTACAAAATAAACTAACAAATTAGGTAATATTGATCACATGCTTCTCAAAATCATTTTCCTATTTCAATTTGGGTTCAGATACCTATATTTTATATATATATATATATATATATATATATATATATATATATATATATATAAATGATATGCTTATCACATAACATTGTCAAATAATATTCTCTAAATATGTTTATTATGTTAATTATTTAACTGTGTTCATAATTATAGTCATTCTTTTTATTAAAAATTCCTATTAAGATATTATTAATAATTCCTTCTCTAATATTCATTTATAAAACAATAGTAGTAGAAAATTGCTCAGCCATCACATATACTTTTGCATGCAGTTTTTACTTAAATTACTTTGTTATCGAAGTGATGTTTTTCTTACTTGCAGTTACTGTTTTAAAAAAGTGTCTTACCAGTCTCATTATTTGCACATGTGGCAGGTAAAAGAATGTCTTTATAAATGAATAGAGAAAATGACTATAAAACCACCAGCACAAAACACTAGACGTCTGCATGGTAATAAGCCAATTTTTGAGGAAATGAACTCACTAATGCTAAATTTTTGCTGACTTCCAACTGATCCAAAAACTGCTTTACAAAATCCAAGATGCTTCATGAATTGTAGAAGAAATGAGGAGAAAGGGAATGAGCCAACCATAGCTTCCATGTTTCATTCCATGTTTCAGCCAACCATGTTTCATTCATTTGGCTCCCTATAAACTCCCCTATAATCTACAGTTGAGAACTGGAGGAAAAATGAATACGATTGCTGAGGGTAACCAAAGTTTCCATGAAAGTGACACCTGAAGCTTCCTGTAAAGCCGTGCAAAGGAGTTTAGTCATCATGTGCGATTAGGCTTTGATTATTTATTAGCATTATTGTATCTTTCTTTGCACTTCAGATTTTCACACATTACTCATGAAAATGTCAACTTTCCAGAAGCAGCATTCAGTGAGCGGAGGAAACACATTGAGGAACAAATACAACTGGAAAAAACTAAATATACAGTACATATAAGACTAAGAGGAAAAATAGATTTATTATGTTTTATTACAATACTTATTTAAAAATCATCTTAAAATACAGGATAAAATTAATAATTTTGTCTATAAACATATAATTCTATAATTAGTAAAATAATTTATTTAAATAAAGATAGTTTTTAAAAGGACTGATATTCTATGGCAATGATTATTTTTATATAAATATCTCTATACCTATATGGTCTGTTTTAAAACACATCAAAAGTTAATGCATGTTAAAAGGATGGATCTCAAATATAAAATTTTCAACATTGCAATAACCAAAGCAATCAAAAACTTGGTCTTTTCCAACATATCTTGAAGATGAAATGGGAAATTTTTAATCTATTGCAAACCTTCAGAACCTATTCCTTGGAAAAGTAAATTCAGAAAAGCCCAACTGTATTTTTTTCTTTGTGTCCAAGGTATCTGATTGAAATCAACTGATTTGAAGCCAAGAGAATTAAACTGCCAACCAAACATAATATTCTGAGCTAAGGGGCCAAAATTGTTTCTATTTTTATTTACATTTACAAGGTGTAAAAATTATATGGCACAGTTAAAAAATGGCAAAGATTGAAAAAATGTCAAGCAAAAGGAAATACAGTTTCAAGTAATCTACTGGATCTAAAATTCAGCTACTATACACGGAGAAGTGATTGCAGTTAAGCTCAAGACCTCCAAGAAGCTATTAAAATTATTGGAGGATCTAAAGACATTTTCTGGTAAGTAAGTTGGCTAGTCAAATTTTTTTTTGAAAAAGTACCTTTCAAATTTCTACAATATATGAAATAATAATATAAAATATCTATCTAATAGTATGTGCAAATAAAGTTATTAATAAAAATGAGATAGTCACTAATGAAATTACTAAAATTTAAGCTAGTTAACTAAAAAAATATTTCAGTTATTTTGTTAATCTAAGTCTATTTGAATATTAGTGTATTCTTTTTAGGTTAGTCAGTATCTTAAATATCATAACAGCAAAGTTGATGTACTTTCATAAATATAATTTTATTACATATATTAATTGCAACTCATTTGTTAGACATTCAAGGAAGAGAAAAGTAAATAAGAAATGTGTGTCTGGGTATCATTACCTAATTATTGAAAGGATGCAATATGCTTATCTTTAATGTACTCACTGTCTCCACCTAGACTTTTTTTTTCTGTATGTCATTTTTTTTCCTGATCATGTATCCCAATATTTCTTCACAAAATTGTGTTCAAATATTGTTTCTGTTGTGCCACTTTTAGCCCCTTGCTTTTATATTAGCTGTATTATTGGCTTACTTTATTAGAGGTTGTCTTAAAAATAACAATATATAAAAATTTATTTCCTGTTAATAGTGACCTAATTTTTGTCAGCACCTATATTGCTCTACTGCCTTCTCCTCTCCTTTCTATTATTGTGATATAATTATATCTTTACACATTATATGTCCACCAAAAAAAATTTAATAACTATTCTTGTATGGAGTTGGTTTTTAGATCAAAGGAAGAAATGTGTTTTAAACTTTCAAAATAAAGCATGTAGAGTTACTTTTTATTAGTACCTCTCCTCTCTTCTCCCCTCCTCTCCGCACCCTTTCCTTCCCCTCTCCCCATCTCCTCTCCTTTCTCCCAGGTTTTTTTTTTTTTTCACTTCAGCCTGAAAGAATCCCTGTGATAGTTTTGGAAATGGGTCAACTAGTGATGAATTCTTTATTTTTTTTTTCTTTACTTGATGTGGTAATAACTTATTTATCCCTTCACTTTTTTGGATAGTGTGTTAGTAAGCTTCTCCTTACTATGTCTAAAATACCTGACACAAACAACTTGGAAGAGGAAAGGTTTGTTTTGGCTTATGTTTTCAGAGGTTTCAGTCTACGGCTAGCTCCATTTTTTCTGGGCCTGAGTTAAAGCAGAATATCATGGTGGAAGCCATAGAAGAAGGAATCTTCTCAACTCATGGCAGCCAGAAAACCAGATTGAGGGTGGGAGTAGTGGAGGACTTTACCAGGGACAAGACAAACATTTCTAGGGCATACTCCTAACTCCCATTTTCACCCCGTATACAAATTGCAGAATCACATCAGTTACACATCCATTGATTTACATATTGCCATACTAGTGTCTGTTGTATTCTGCTGCCTTTCCTATCCTCTACAATCCCCCCTCCCCTCCCCTCTTCTCTCTCTACCCCCTCTACTGTCATTCATTTCTCCCCCTTGTATTATTTTCCCCTTACTCCCTCTTGTATGAAATTTTGTATAACCCTGAGGGTCTCCTTCCATTTCCATGCAATTTCCCTTCTCTCTCCCTTTCCCTCCCACCTCTCATCCCAGTTTAATGTTAATCTTCTTCTCCTGCTCTTCGTCCCTACTCTGTTCTTAGTTACACTCCTTATATCAAAGAAGACATTTGGCATTTGTTTTTTAGGGATTGGCTAGCTTCACTTAGCATAATCTGCTCTAATGCCATCCATTTCCCTGCAAATTCTATGATTTTGTCATTTTCTAATGCAGAGTAATACTCCAATGTGTATAAATGCCACATTTTTTTTATCCATTCATCTATTGAAGGGCATCTAGGTTGGTTCCACAGTCTTGCTATTGTGAATTGTGCTGCTATGAACATAGATGTAGCAGTGTCCCTGTAGCATGCTCTTTTTAGGTCTTTAGGGAATAGACCTAGAAGGGGAATAGCTGGGAATAATTGGCCTTGCCTATTCTCCTTATTTGTTCAGTTCTTTCTGCATGGTTTCCTATAGTCATTTGAACTTATTTTAAATAATTAATTTAAAGTAGGTATCTAGTGATAATCAAATCTGTACTTTCTAGAAGATAGTATCTACTGACTTTATTTTTATTTCATATGCTCTAATATTAATAAGTGAATAGGAAAATTAATTACAAAACTGAAAAGCTTATTATTCTTACCCAAACTCTGCAATTTATTTTTGATAAATCCTTCAAAGATTGTTGTAATACTTTGGGAATTTCAGCAGTCTGAAAATGTTGATTTTGACAAAATGTGCTAGTGTTCTCTTTGCATTTGTGGTGGAGTAGATTTCCAGAGGTCCACACTGTACCATTCCAACCAATGTTAGTAACATTTGTTTTTAGAGAGATTTTAGGCAAAAATATTGTCTGAATTATGCCAGCACATCAGAGGACAGCAGGGTAATTAACTTCTTATGTAATAAAATACCACATAAATGAGATAATACCATTTGTTAAAGCAATTAAAGAAAGATTTGATTTTCCATACATTCCAAATAATATACAATAATCTTCACATTTGTTGCCAGTAGAGATAATGTAAAAATGCATTAGTCCCAATTCAGTTGCAAATTATCCATGCACATATGAAATAACAATTCAAAAATTTCATGAACAAAAATTAAATTAAACCTTGTAATAATTATTTACAAAGTATGTATGTTTATACAAGGACAAACAACACACTAGTAAATAGGATGGTATGGTAGCTAGAATTAAGATTAAGGATTTATACAATTTGAAAGAGAATTCTGATTCTACTACTTACTGACATAGAAAATTGACAGTGTTTATTAGTAAAGTGGGTTTTTATTCTTATTGTTAATCTATGTAATACATTTATCACAGAGTTGGATACAAAGCAAAACTTAGAAGAATATTTAATCATTGCAATAATTTTGAAATTTTACACTTGTTGGCTGATGATTATAAATTAAGTTTCTTTATAAATATGTCTTAGTCAAAATAGCTAGTTAACTACTCACCAAATATCTGTTAGGAACTGTAGTACATATTTTTTTATTAATTTCCCTGTTTTATTTTTTTCATCAAAATCACCCTGGTATCAATACATTGGTTTTGTTAATTTGTTTTATGGAAAGTAGCAATGTGAAAATTTACAATCACAAGTTAGTTATAGCTCCTCAGTAACTCCTTCTCAGTCATGCATTAATTCTATGAAATTTCCCAGGAGCATTGAACCCATTGGTGGAATGAAAGGGCCTTATTTAGAAAAGTAAAAGCTAAGAAAGTAAATCAGAGAAGATGAATTGTTTATGAAGGCTTATTTTCACTGAAGTGCCTGTCATATAATATCAAGGCATCCCCCCTACCCCCGGTCTTTTTTGCCATTTATAAACTATGTACAAATTTTAAAATATTTCTTGCAATACTCCACAAATTAATGGAGTTAAATTTTATGTACCCTTAGTCTTCAAATTCTCTGAGAGAGGGAGGTGGGAGGTAATTCATTGAAGGACTGGAATTGGAATCTTAAACTAAATATCTGTTAAATCATACTTCCATGACACTCAAGCCAACTTCTCCTGAGGGTAAAGACATAAAATATGACAAGAGAACTCTCACTCCACTCCAGTAACAGGACTAGCCCAGATACGTTAAGGAATCTTGAACTTTTAAAAATCATCTTAGAGGCAAGGGTGCAAATATCTCTTTGTAAAATAAGATCAGAAATAAACAGATTTTTTTTAGAGAAGGGCAGAGCCCTACTGTGCATTTCATCACTCAATTTTCAGTGTAAACCAGTGTGAAGAAAGAATCACATTGTGCTGTGAACGGATAATCATGAATGTAATGCATTCCACTATTATCATGTATGTAAGAAATAAATTAAAAAAGGAAAAAAAATATTACATTGTGTATATGTGCCACATTTTTTTTATCCATTCATCTATTGAAAGGCATCTAGGTTGGTTCCATAGTTTAGCTATTGTGAATTGTGCTGCTATAAACATTGATGTGGCTGTGTCCCTGTAGTGTGCTGTTTTTAAGTCCTTTGGTTATAGACCAAGGAGAGAGATAGCTGGGTCAAATGGTGGTAGCATACATACACATTGGAATATTACTCAGCATTAAAAGAGAATAAAATCATGGCATTTACAGGTAAATGGATGAAGTTAGAGAAGATAATGCTAAGTGAAGTTAGCCAATCCCAAAAAGTCAAATGCGGAATGTTTTCTTTGATATAAGTAAGCTGATTCATAGTGGGATAGGGAGCGGGAGCATGGGAGCAATAGACAAACTCTAGACAGGGTAGAGGTGCTGCAGGGGAAGGGAAGGGGCATGGGGTTATTAATGATGGTGGAATGTGATGATCATCATTATCCAAAGTATAGGTATAAAGACATGAATTGGTATGAATGTACTATACATACAACCAGAGATATGAAAAATTGTGCTTTATATGTGTAATAAGAATTGTAATGCATTCTGCTGTCATATATAAATAAAAATTTTAAAAAGGGAAAAAAAAAGAAAGCATCACATATTATTTAAGAAACAAAGCAAAGCAAAGAACAAAAATTTTAGTGGCTCCACATAAGCTGGCATGATGAATTTGATCAAGAAAACAATCCACACACCTACTCTTTTTTATTGAACTTTTACATATTGCATGGATATGTCTAAGGATTGGGACATTGTCAGGGCCTACATGAACAGGAGCTGAGCAGGTACCCTTAGCCTTGAGTGGTGTAGGTGTGGAACTGGCTTCCACTCATAGTGTGAAAGCAAGTGGACTTTGCCTTTGCTCGGCAAGGAATTACAGCTCTGGGAGTGTCTCTCACTCTCTCTCTCTCTGTTTTGTCTGCCCTCTCTTGCATCCCTTGTGGGAGCTGTGGTCGAAGAGCATCACTGGACCCCAAGAAAAAGGTACTTTCTGTGTCTGTGTGATTAAGTGCAAACCCAATTCATCTGGAGTGACCCTGTCATGGCAGGACATCACTATAGGGTACAGAAATATCCTACTCCCCCAAAAAGTAGGACTTTCATTCATTAACTGCAAGGCTATACCTGCCTAAGGACCAGGACAGGTAAGAGAAAATCTCAAAAGGTGCAATGTACTCAGACCACACACTCCTATACCCCCTGCATTTGCACATCTTAATGTCCTGACTCAAGATGCAGCATGCACTATTGGGGAGATGGGTACATTGAAATTATTTTCAGTCCATCTTGTCCTCCCCCTATTCTCAGGCCAATGGACAATGATGCAATTAAAAAATAAGTAAATAAAGTCGCTTATGATTTTAAATGTTGGCCCCTCTAAGCCAAATACTTGACATTTTATCTATGGTTACAACTCAGGTGATTTCACCCATTTTAATTAGAGCAATATTCTTTGTTGTTTTAGTTCACTGATTCACAATTTGAAAGAAAGCTCATGTCACTGGAGATACAGAGGAAGTTGGAAACTTAAATAATTTTTAATTATTTTGGTAAATAATTTATGCATATACATCTGTCAATTTTATTTTAATAGCATGTTGTATGGATATATTATCACTATACTGAATGTATTCAGTGATAGATTATTGAAATTATATTTTGATCACATCATAAAATATTTTTTCTTTTGATCAGATTAGCATATTTTTGAAGAAATTCATATATTAAAATAAAAATTTGGTATATTTACATTAGTTTATCCTGTTGGTGATGACAAGGGCTTTTTTTTTGGCTCTTTTTAACTGAAAACTAAAAAAAAATACAGTTTTCAATTTTTATATGTGCAAAACATTTCTGGATGAGGTACATATTTCTCTCAACTGAAGTAATATTCAAAAGTCATTAAATCTGATCTTTTATATGATTTTATTAAGTTAATAAAAACTTTAGCATAAGAAATATAGTGGATCCTGTCTTACCCAAGAATGTTCTTGGAATTTAGGAAAATATTGAAAGTGATTTTTTTAAAATTTATTGTCTTGATCTCAAGAGAAAAATATAGAAGAATAAAGACTTTGTTACACAATTTAATCATGTCTAGATCATATGGTTTTGAGCACAGTGAGAACACTTTTAAATTCATGTGTCTTCATCTTCATAGGAGCAGATATATATTTGCTTAAAATTCTCACCAAAGCACAGTGAGAGTCTATTCAGACTACAGCTTAATCTAATTTTTTTTGAAAGGGATGTTTCTTTGACATCATTTAAAAAAAAAAAAAATAAGTCATACTCCATGTATGTATACCTTTATTTTATCTTATTTATTTTTATGAGGTTCTGAGGATTGAACCCAGTGCCTCACATGTGCTAGGTGAGCACTCTCCCACTGGACCACAACTTCAGCCCTGGATTCATTTTTAATAGGCTGGCCCTGAGAGCACTACCTGGTTGCTTGACATTATCCCCACAGTGATAGCCATTATGCAATGGTTCTTTGGTGGTCAAAACTCTTGCTTTACAAATTCTTTTTATTTGGCTGCCTCATCAATATCTTCCAATCCAATACAGATAAGCTGAGACAGAATTCCTACAGATTTTTCTACTTAAAAGACACGTTGACATTCTTTCTCTGGATAAAGGGGGTCTGGTATACTGTGTGTAGAAAGGCATTTTTTAGGGGAGCAAAAGGGACTTCCATGTGTGTTCAGATTAAACCCAGAGGTTGTGCTTTTCTATAGTGGCAAATCCTTTTAGTAACACTGACTTGTTTCCTAAAATTTTAGAGTTTAATTCCCATAAGTTAGGCCCTGCAAGTCTTGGATCCTCTATTGGGTTGTAATTTTACTTTCTATTGGGTGTTAGAAATTTTCTCTCCCCATTTTCATAGTAAGATTCTCCCCTATATCAACACTTAAAGGAAAAATAAATCTGGAGGAACTGAATAGTTGGCTATAAATCTGAAAACTTAAAGAGAATGAATCGATCTTTTCTGTTTATGGACCTGGAGCGTTCTCCCTAGACCTGTTTTAATTTCCTGGTAAGCCGGAACTGATTGGTTTAACATGGTGAATCTCAGCTTATTAAAATCACCATGGTTGCTTTTTAAAAATACCCAATTCACTGCATCCTACCTCTGGGTGATTAAATCAGAGTCTCTGGCAACAGGGTCTAGGCATTCTAATATGATTCTAATGTGACACTCAGCTTGATAACTACAAATCAAAGCATGTTGCTGTCCCTGAAGTAAGATCTCTTCATGAGAACAGTTTTGCTTTTATTTTGGAGACAAGTGAGAGCAGAATTGATCCTCTTCAGAGACCTAAATTCTAATATTGGTGAAAGGTATATTGGATACTTTCCTCTGGATAATCAGTTTAGATAAAAGTATCAAATTACATTTAAAAATAATGGCTCTGAGTTCAATGATATGATATAAATGCAAAACATTTTAAATTGAATCTCCATTTTGGAACCTGCATGGTACATCCCCTCATAATTATTCTTTTATACTGCAAGCTGTGTAGGATTACACTAGCCCAGGTATAAAGTGGTTTGTAATTACAGTTTTATAAACATGTGGAGACTTATGTTAGGAAGAATATAAGGTTGAGGCTTTATTGACTGTTTCTAAGTCTTTGATATGGGAGTAAGCAAGTTACAATAAACTGAAGGAAAAGAGTCAAACAGAGGCCTGTGGATACTGATGCTTAGAAAATAATTTGATATTCATGGAAGAATCGATGCTGATGAAAACCATTTTTGATGAGTCAAATAGCAGTCTTCACTAGAGAATTCTAAATCTCTCACCTTGTAACTCAAAAATCAACTATAGTCTTCTGTTTATCAAAGATCCTAAAGTCTCGATTATAGTATATAGTGTATACTTTATTTGTAATTATTATACTACAGTCCTTAACTGGCTTATGTTAAATAATGCGATAAAAGGATATAACCAGTTTTAAGCCAGTACTTCATAAAATAGAAGAAAGGAATATGAAGATGGCATACTACCACCCCTTAAGAATTACTTTTACTGAATTTTAACTGGAAGTTGACTTTAGTAGGAATGTAATTTTCTTTCTCCTAAGGATCTAATTTGATTTTATTATCATCATGAATTATTTACTGTGCTATCTTCATTGCATTAAGTTTGAGATTGTTTGAGACAATCTGTAATCATTCAACACTAATAGATTTGGGAGATATATATAGTGTGTGTTTTGATTTATATATATCATTTATATATAAATCAAAACACACACACTTTGAGCTCCCTATTGGTTTTGTGTGGTCTCTCTCAATGTCATTTTTCTCTTCAATCCATTTATTTTCCAAATTATTATTTTCATGTCTCCTTCTGTTCTGTTTCTAAATGATGTTGAATTCTTTCTGAAACAAAGTGAGACCTCTATAAATAAACCGAATAACCTCAGATTGTAAAGTAAAAACGTCTTGAAAAGACATTGAAATTTCTGACTCAAAATGGTCAATACTTGAGAAAAACATAGAGAATTGATTTCCTATATTTTTTTCCTTTCTGGGAATTCATTTGTCAGTAAGAATTGGAGATAATTTTACTGGGGTTCAAACCCTATAATGGTTATTTACAGTACAAGATGTCCTACTGTAATCAGCGTTATCCAATTGCAAACATATTCTTGTTATGTTATACATGCATATTAATAATTAATTGTGGATGTAATTGAAGTTGATCTGTGAAAAATCTAACAGCCTTCATGCTTAGAAAAATAATCTGTTTTCAAAGTTGTACCAGAAAGGTGATGGGGAGCCAAGAGTCAGTGAATCAAGTCAAATAGCAAACGAAGCTGAAAATAATGGAAAGAACAACAGAAGGAAAAATGATTTTCTCTCAGCACAACAATTTAAATAAATTGAATGCACTATCAGAAAGGCAGTGTGCTATTTTCAGGAGTTAGAAATTGTCAGAACAGCCTTTTCTAGATTTGCTTCGAGCTGCTGGCAGTCTCATTCCATTCACCCATTAGGCTGAGGATGAAAAGCAAGCCAGGTGGCTTATGTATGCATTCAAAAACAAAGTTGTTTTATCCAAATGTGAGAATGGACAAGAAGTGAAAATAGTTGTGTGATCTGCAAATGAGAATGGGACTTCTTTCAAAAAAGACTTTTTATGTTGAAAAAAAATATTGAAACATAGAAGAAATTTTTGCTGGCAAAAGAGAAGCTGGCTTATTTTGGCAGGAGAAGGACGTGCCTGCCTACAATGCCTTTTCAAGTTTGTGAAAGCTTACATGTATCGATTTAAAACAAATTATAGGGCCATATTTGAAATACTTGCTGATTAACTTTTAATTACCTCTGTGTGTCATTTGAAGTCAAAAGGACGGTTACTTTAAAATGAAAATGCTTCCTGCTATGATGACTAAAACAATACAAAGTGAGAAATATGAAATTTTAAGTGTGAATATGGACACTATTAATGAAGCTATATACATATATAAAATCTAGAAACATTCCTTTCCTTTGCAGTATTATTCATAAAAAAAAAATAAGCTGTCTGGATTGTAGAAAACATCATGATTGAGAACACATCTGATTTCTAGGGAAACTTGTATTCCTTGCAATGTTGACAACATTTAATTTTGACTATCTTATTTACATCATATTTATAAAATTCTTAGTTTTAAAGAAAAAAAGTAGAAATTAGGAAGAAAACCATAGTTTTGATTTCTAACTCTTCAAACTAATCTGAGTAGCTCTTAAAGGATCAAACGATGCAGCTCTCCCAAGGTCTCCTCCATTATACATGGGGCAGTTCTGCTTTTAGGCAGAAATAGTCATTGCTTGCCCTACAGGTGGTACAAACACATAAGAAGTCATGGACATTTGCAAAGGAGAAGGGACTAAAATTATGCTAAGCACAAAAAAAGTAGAAAAATAAAACAAACCCAGAAACAATTTATTTTTTTTCCTAGTTTTAATCGTGCAAATATTAGAATCCATGGACATTTGGCATTATGACTCATACCTAAAGCATCATGGTGACAGGAGAGGAAAAATACAACAGAATTTATTCCATAACATTAAAACACCTACTTGAAAGTACAAAAAAAGTTTACCTGCTCAGTTAAGTAACTGAATAGTTCCTTAAATGAAAAAAATCAAGCACTGGTTCAGGATCAGATCTTTTAGAACTTTTATGTGCTAAAAATTTAAATAATGTCTTGTGGGTAGAATCTCGTTCTAGGACTGCATTGTGCAAAATGTATTGATTTTTTTTTCTCTTTCCATATGTCTTGTCTTCTGTCTGCCTCTCTGCCCTTTGTAAAATAAATGTGCTACTAAATTCTTAATGTTGAACTACTGAGAATTTCTAACTTGGATTCTGTTGTGATACTCTATTGTGGAAGGTATCCTCCTCCCTGCTTTATATTGTCATTGTGAGAAAACCTTATTACCACTGCTGTTTCAATGTCATTAAAAGGAATTGAAATCTTCTGATGAGACTGGAAAATTCTGAATTTATAGTTTTGCATCACTGGACTTACCCTTTTAATATTCCAGTTTAAAACTTTATCACCTTTTTAGGGCACAGCTAGGAATTCAGATTTCTGTAATCATAATTGGTAATATTCACAAGCCTTAGTCTCCAGATACTTGGCATTTCCTTCTTATAGTAACTTCTCTAATTCCTGTGCTTCTCTTCAACTGCTGTACAACTGCAGTGGTGATCCCTCCACTGACCTGAACATTCATGAAAAGAAAATTATTTTATTTATGTTTCTATGAATTCTTAAAGGCAAAAGATTTCAGGTCACAGCTAAAATTTAAAATGAGAAGGACAGAACTATGAGGAGGCCATGAGTAATTTAATATACATTTATTATAATTTAGAAATAAACTTTAACCTCAATGCCCCAAATTACCATATTACATGTTTCAAGTTTCATGGATGGTTAAATTTTAAGAAAACTTGAAGGTGCATAGATACTACCTACTTTCCTTCACTGTAATTTTTAGATATTTAGAAAAGACACTGAACTTAAGCCGTTAAAAATATGAGTGCTTCAGCAGGGACTACACTGATGTTTCTAACTCATGACCCTTGTGTTGCTTCAAATAGAAACATACACACATAAAACCTCTCCCCACCCCACTTCCCTGCTACACACACAGGTCACAGTGCACAGCTAATACATGTTCTGCTGTAAAACCCTTTCAGTACTACTCCGTGGTTGACAATACCACAGATTCTGCAAAAGGTTTTTGAGTCATTTTATGTTCCCATTTCAGGTATTTTAGTACTGCTGACCAATAGTTGACAATGTGTGCATATGTTGGAAACATTTCAAATGTGGAGAAATTTTTTTAAAAAATCTAAAAATATATGAGTTCTTTTCTAAAATTTGTGCTACTAGATGTGGTACTAAATTCCTAACATTGGACTATTGAGAATTTCCAACTGGGAGTCTGTCACAATATTATGGAAGGTTTCCTTCTCACTGCTTTATACTACCATTGTGGGGAAAACCTTATTACCACTGTTGTTGTTTCAATGTCATTAAAAGGACTTGAAATATGCTGTTGAGGTTTTATTGTATTTGCATTACTTATTACCAGTGTATGAGTATAATTAAATTTTAAATTTCCAACTTATTTTATTTAACACATAGTAAACTATAAAATCAATCAAACCCACATTTTTTTCTAACTAGTTTTTTTAAAATATTCTTTTTAGTTGTAGATGGACGGAATGCCTTTTTTATTTATTTTTATGTGGTGCTGAGGATCAAACCCAGTGCCCCACATGTGTGAGCTACCACTGAGCTACAGATCTTGTTCCTCTAACTAGTTTTGATCACTGTCATAATTTCTGTTTGTTTGCTAGTTTTGGGGATTCCGCCCCTACCGTGGTCAGAAAATCTTTCATATGATTTAATATGTAAAAAAATAGAATAAAAAATAAAAGACAAAAAAGTTTTTTTCCTTGAGGAATTCGTATTTCTATCACAGTGCATCCTATTTTATGTTGGTTTTGAAACTATTTTTTCAGGTGCTAGCACATTTTCAATATTAATATAAAATATTAAGAAAATGTAAATCATATCTTCCTTAATTTATATTCAAAGGCCTTCCTTTTATTGTTTGTGTTAACTGGAAAGGACTATTTATGGTAAATGTTCGAAAATATCCTGACTATTATTTAAATTAATTATTCAGCTTAGCCTGGTGTTTGGGAAGGTGAAAAATGCAGCTGTCTGGTTGTCAGCATGCAAATCTATAAGAAGATAAATCCTCTCTAACATTGTTTCTGGTAAGATTAGTGTCAGTGATTTTTCAAAAAATAGCTACAGCTCAAGACACAAGTAGAACTAATAAACTGATGGTTTTAGTGCAGGGATTTTTAAAAAGTTGACCAAATGTTATCAGTTTATAATAGGTCCATCAAGGGAACAGAAACCTGGAGTCTTAGTGGAATTTAATTTGGTTCAATTACTATATGTAGTTCTTAACAATAGAACAGAGAAGGCATACTATTTATCATGGTTCTGCTGTGTAAGAATGTTCATTGTAAAGTGATTTTTAATTTTCCAAGGGTATTTAATTTGCTGCCCCTGGATTTTGTACATGAACTGTCAGATCAGCCTCTAACCCTTTAGCAGATAAGGGATTAACAACTCCAAAAGTTTGGCTCTATCAACTGCAAAGCTAATAAAAACAAACAAACAAAAAGTTTCATATGCTCTAGCTTTTATTTCATTACCTGCTGATTTCAGAAGTGTATGGCATTGTAGGATCTAGAAGTAAAGGTTTTCAAGTAAAACTAAAATCACAGAATCATAAGAAGTTCAGGGAATTTAAGCTTTCTTCTATTTTTTCCTAACGATCCAAATAAACTAAACCAATTCAACACACAAATATCATAAAATTTGTTAAAGTCTGACTAAACACACTTGTTTAGGAAGTAAAAACCACAGCTATGCAAGTCTTATCTGCTCCCAGGAGAGAAAAGAGGAGCGATCTCCTTTATTTATATCAAAGCATCCCTTGTATGAATGACATCCACATTTTTTTAATTAAAATATTTTTATTAAAGTTTAGTTGTAAGTTTAATAACATTGTGATAAAGCATTATTAATAACAATAATAAAAAAAGAAAAGAAAGTATCCAGCAAACTCTGAGAATATATTAATGACATCTACATTTGAGTGTGACCCATTTGCATTTGCTGTTCACAAATCTAGGTTAAGCAAAAGTCATTGAGCCATAGTTTCAAAATACAATTATTGAAATGGCACTGATAATTTCTCTCACTTGTCTCTCTCTCCTTCACAAAGCCTTTAAATATTGTCTTTAAACTGGTTTCGGTCTCACCTTTTGTACCGCAGGTGCTGTTCCTTAGGTTATCACACTACCTCAATCAGCTACTTGCCTGCATTCTACCTGTCCTCTCCATTTCAGTTCACCTTACATGCAATGACCTTTATAAAGCAGAAATCTTAGGTAACTGTTATTCTTGGAAATGGTCAGGTTACCTTGAAAATCACTGACTAAACCTGCTGCTTGTTATCCGACTTCCAAATGCCACAGAAATGTCTAGAATATATTTCTGTACTGGCTCCCTTTATCTCTTTACCTTCTTACAAAAGTGATTCTAACCAGGGTCAATTGTTTGCTCACACTCTACACAGAACTTCTTTCCAGTTTCTGATTTCTGTGTTTGAAATATTTTCTATTCTATCCATTCTTTATGGTTCTGATCAAGTGTCCCTCTTACTTGTTGATTTATTCATTATGTATTTGAAGTGGTGAATACATTTATTATCTTAATGCTGTCTATGATGTCATAGAAGTATTCACATGTCCAAACATAAAGTTTTAAAAAATTAGATCTCTTTTACTAGAATAAATATTCTGTTTTAAGATTTCAAATGCCTTCTTACGTATTTAAGACTCAGCATAAGAGGAAATCAATAGAATGTTATAATATTTATGACTAAATTTCTAACTTTCACCTTAATGGAAGATCCTTTCTTCTACAATGTACCTTTCAATGTTATCTTTCAATGTATCTACAGTGTTATTTTGGAGATTTTTTTTATGATCTTCTTAATGATCTTAAGAGGTATTTATGTCCTTTCAAAAATTAAAGTGTATTTTCATATTAGATTAATACAACGGATATTCTAAGATGTATTTGGAAACCCACTAAACATTTATATTAATGTGTATATGTGTATGCAGGGGGATTCATTAAACATCCAAGAAGCCAATACAGACTTTTCCAGACCACCAACACATAATGAATGTGAAAATATTTACTTAAAATACATGTTAAATAATTAATTCTCACACACACACAGACCCCCCACAATTAATACTAAGTAATCACAAGAAATTTATTTGTAGAACAATATCCTGTTCTTTTTTTAATATCTGTTTTTTCGTTGTAGTTGCACACAATACCTTTATATTTATTTATTTATTTTTATGCCATGCCTCTCATGTGCTACGTGAACATTCTACTGCTGAGTCACAACCCCAGCCCCCAATATCTCGTTCTTTAAATGACCATTTCACAGTTTTCACTACAAACTTTGATAAGATCTTTTTCTAACATTGCTCTCAGTTGAAGAACCTTTATGACTAACCACCTGCTCAGACCTCTGCCCACCGTCACAGCTGATTTCTTCAGATTCTGAGACATTCCTTCCTCCTTACACCAGAGTGTACCATTTTAGTTTATTTCTGTATAAATCACTTCAGCAATTGCCTTTCTATTTTGTGCACCAGTTTCTCTTTCTTACTGAATTATTCTCTTCAGCATGCAAACCTGTTCTGATGTTTCTCATTTTTGAACAAACAAAAAACAAACACATCCTCTTTATTTAGTTTCCTGAATTACTCTCACATCGACCCCTTTAAGGTAAAACTTCAAAAGTAAATTTACTGCATTATCTGTGTTTACCCCTCTTTTAAATTTCTTTTTAGAGCACACTATTGTTGATGTAATAAGCTAATCAACCAAAACAGCAACTAAGAACACGGATATCCTTCACACTCCTAAAGTGAATTCTCTCTTCCTCTCTAAAAGACAACTTCTTCACATGTTTCCAGCATACCACTTGAAATTGGTTAAATCTTACCTTGCTGGCTCTTTTCTGTCTCTTCCTCTGTTTCCTTTTTATCTCCCAAACTTCTTAGTATTTGAATATTTCTGTTCCCAGTATTAGTCACGTTCATTTGATCTACTTACCCAGTAAAAAGATTTAATGTCTGTCCTTATAGCTCCCAAGTGCATAACTCCATATAAGAAATTCCTTCCTAGCTGGGTGCAGTGGTGCATGCCTGTAATCCCAGAAGCTAAGGAGGCTTAGACAGGAGAATCTTGAGCTCAAAGTCGGCCTCAGCAAAAGTAAGGCACTAAGCAAATCAGGGAGACCCTATATCTAAATTAAACACAGAATAGGGCTTGGGATATGGCTCAGTGGTCAAGTGCCCCTGAGTTCAATCCCCAGTATCCTCCCAAAAAGAAATTTCCTCCTGAACCCTACATTCATTTACCCAAATCCCAAATCCCTATTGGACATCATTCCTTGAAGAGCTAATTGATCTTCTATGTCTAAAACTGGAATTATGACTTCCAGGGCCTCAATCCTATAATAACTTGGCCTTCCCTTTCCTACCTAACAGTAAATAACAACTCCAGTTTTATAAATACGAGGTAAAAGGTACAGTCATTTTGACTCCTGTTTTTTTCTCTTATATTCTGTATCCAAAAAATCCTATAGGCTCTGTTTTTAAATTTTTTGGAGACAGAATCCAGCCTCCTTATTATATTCATTCACTACTATAATGATTCAGGGCTCCATGAGTGGTTTTTCTTTAATACCTTTATTTCATTTATTTATTTTTATGTGGTGCTGAGGATCAAACCCAGGGTCTTGCATGTGCAAGGCAAGCCCTCTACCGCTGAGCCATGGCTCCAGCCCTGTGTTTTGGTTTTTAACAAAAGCTATTATTGAATTTCAATCCTATTCCCTGTGCTTTCTCTAAAAGCAATCAGCATGATCTTACTAAAACATTGGTTGCACACTTGAAGTGAACTGTGTCTTCCTTGAGAATATTTGGTAATCATTTGGAGAAAGATTTGCTGTTATCTTTCATTGTCAAAATTGGTTAGAAGCTAGTGGGTAAAGGCTCAAGATGATGACAAACATTCTCTAGTGCATGAAATGCCCCTTGCAAAAAATAATTATTCTTCCCCAAATCATATTAAGAAACTCTATTTTAAAATATGCCACATTCTTTTCAGGGCCATCTAATGATTCCTGTCTCCCTCCAAGTAAGAACCAAAACCTTTGAAATGAATTGCCTACAATACAATGTCTGGTCCCCTCCTTCTCTGATCACCTCCTTTTATGATATGGTACACCCTTTCTGTAGCCATATCATGGGATGTATCAGAAACATTCCCACCTCTAGTAGGTCCTTGCATTTACTTCTCTTTCTTGTTGGAATATTCTTTAAAGATCATTACATAATTTTTCCACTAACTTCTTTTAGGTGTTGATTTAATACTGCCTTCCTAGTGAGACCTGGGTATAATTTATAAATGCTATAACCAAAATCACCATGCACAAATATAGTTGTCTTTCTCTGCTGTCTTTCTGTGTTTTATTGATTGTCATTACTTCTTACTTAATACATTTACTTTTAGTTTAAGTCTTTTTTTCTATAATATTGTTTCAATGAGATTTCGAATATTTCTTCCCTCTATTTTATTTCTTGAATACCAAGAAGGATGCTTGGAATAAAAATTGGTGTTCCATAAATATTTGTTGTATGAATGAATGAATGAATGCATAATATGATTGAAAATTCATGGATATTTGTTGAAATAGCATTCGATTAAACTTTGATTAGCTTGAATCAAGGTAATAAAATTTGTCAATTTTGCACTAAAGGAGCTTAAGTCCACTCATATTTTATTTTGATTGCATTAAAGGAGAGCATCTAATAAGCTATTTTTCAGTCAAAGGAAACATGGAACACATCAGTATGATAGAGATCAAAGGGCACAGGGGTTAGAAAGAAGAATTTAAATGTTCTTTCATTTTTTCTCTTCCTTCCCATTGATAAGTAATTAATGGGGTTAGTCTTCAGTTCTTTGATTTACTTTAAACCAATTTTAAAAGGAACAAATTACCTGAAACCTTCACACAGAACACTGCTAATCAGCAAAGAGTAGTTCATAAATTCCCGATGCAAATCCATGTGCTGTAAACAGCTCATTCCAGACCTAAGTGAATAAATTCAAATGTGTTTTTGTTGAGTAAGTTCACTTGAGCTAGCTCATCCCTTCTTTTAGCTCATACTCTCTACCTTTGTTTCTCAGTCTTATTCTGTGGTGTACACAGAGAAATCAGATAAATTGTTACATTTTAACTTAACATAATAACTCATCCTGATGTTTAGGTTTATAAGTTGAATAAAACCTAGTTAAGAAAATGTAAACATGAGAAATGCCTTCTATGGAATGTTTTTGTTAAATGCAAAGCAAATGTAAACTAGTTTACATTATAAGGAAATGCATTATATGAAAAGTTGAGGAAATATATCAGGAACAACTGTTCCTCAATGATGATGTCATTTTCACCTTTATGTTTATTATAATGTGTATCCTTCCATTGATCTTGCTCAGACTACAGAGCTATTAAGTAGTGAGATAATAAGAAAAAACAGTCTTAAAATTCATATGGAAAAATAAAAGACCAAGAATAGCCAAAGCAATACGTAGAAAGAAGAGTGATGCTGAAGACATCACAATATCTAATCTTGAAGTATACTACAGAGCTATAATGATTTAAAACTGGATGATATTGTCATTAAAACAGAAAGGAAGACCATGGAATAGAATAGAAGATGCAGAGGAAAAGCCACGTAGAACCGTCATCTGGCACTGTACAAAGGTATACAAAACAAACATTGGATAATACATAGCATTTTAAAACAAATAGTGCCAGGAAAATTGTATATACATGTGTAGACAAATAAAACTAATCCCAATAACTCACCCTGCATAAAAGTCAACTTAAAATGAATCAAACATACCAGAAACTTTACAACTGCTAAAAGCAAACATAGGTCAAAACTCCAAATAATTGGTGTAGAGCTCATCTTCTTAACAAATCCTCTAAAGCTGAAGAACTAAAAACAAAATCAATAAGTGGGAAACAATTATGTAGAGAGAGTTTAGAGAAAGTTAGAACAATCTTTGCAAGTTACAGTTTCGCAGGGGTTAATATCCAGAATATTTAAAGAACTCCAAAAATTTAATACCACAAACAAACAAAATCCCCAACTGATAAGTGGGCTTAAAAGCTAAAAGACACTTCTCTTAGAATATCCGTCATTGAGAATACAAGTAATAATAACTGAATAATTACTGGTGAGGATGTGGGAAAGCACACTCACATATTGGTGGTAGGACCACAAATGAATGCAACCACTCTGCAAACCAGTAGGGAGATTCCTCGAAAGACAAGAAATAAAACCATCCTGGGATTCAGCTATTTACCTCCTTGGTATTCATCCAATGTAACTAAAGTCATCATACTGAAGCAGGCTTATCAGTGTTTATAATAATGCAATTCACAATAATCAAGTTATAAAACCAGTCTAGGTATCCATGAACAGATGAATGGAAAAAAAAAATGTTGCATCTATACACAATGGAATTTTACTCAACAATAAAGAAAAATGAAATATGTCATTTTCTACTAACTGCATGGAATTGGAAAATATGCTAAGTAAAATAAGACAGATGAAAATCAAAGGCCAAAGTTTTCTGTTATATGTAAAAGCTAGAGAGAAATAGGAATTTTTTAGAAGGGGGTAATCCTATGAAAATATAATGGAGAACAATGGAGTAGAAGAAGAGAGAGAGAGAGAGAGAGAGAGAGAGAGAGAGAGAGAGAGAGAGAGAGAGAAGGGCGAGGGGGAAATGGGGAGGAGAAAAACTAAGGAAGAAAATTGATCAAATTATTTTACATACACATATGTATATATCTTATGTGTATATGTAATGCATCAATTTAAAAAATAATTAATTTATAGAAGGAAAACAAGTAGAAATAGAAAAAGGTAAGGAGGCTGAGGTAGGAAGGGAGAAGTGAAAGAACTGGGGATTGAATGAAGTAAATTTTTTACATGGATGTACGGATATGTCAAAATGAGCCCCACTATTAGGTACAACTATAATGCACTAATAAAAACATTAAAAATTTGTGGTGGTGGAGACTGCTGTAAGAACTATGTCATGTTCAGCAGCATCCCAGCTTCTACCCACCTGATGACACTCATGTTATGACTATTAAAACTATCTCTAGATATTGCCAAATATTCCCATGGGTACAAAATCATAACCACATGAATGCAATTTCTGTATAAAATCAAAATTATCCCTGTACTCAGACAGTCCTTGGCTCCCATTAAGGCACTATCACTTGGGATCCAGGTTAAGTTCTGGCATTTGTGTCCAATTTCTTAGTGTATAAAACATTAATTATAGGGAAATTTGAAAACTTTATATGGACATATATATCGCATAGCATCATCCATAGAAAACAATTCAGGTCAAGTATGCCCTTTCTGGTTACTTTTTGTTGTCTTTGACCTACTTTACAACTCCATATATTACAGAAAACTTATAAGGTAAATAACTATTACTCACAGAAATCTATTTGTTTATTCTGAAATGCAACTGGTTAACTAACCTGAAGGTAATAATGTTTTTCTTTGTTTTGCATTTGTCAAAAATTTATTTGTACATTTTTTGTTTTACTAAATGTGTTACTACTGTGGATTCTCCTTTGAAACCCTTATAGCTTCTTAGTAATTTCCTCCTTAATTGATGAATAAAATAAAGTGTTGGATTGGTATATATTTTATATCTACATGTCAGTTGTGTGTACATACATTTTAAATAATTATAATACTTAAAGGTTTGAAGGTGGAATCATTTTTAAATATAGATGTAAATTTGATAGTCAGAATTCGAAAATAATTATTACTATTGTTTTCCAAGCATTAAATAAACATTGAAGGTGAAGCAAAATAACTAAAGAATTAATTTGTGAAAGTTCAGTTATTCGTTATCATACTCTCCAGATCATTATTTTTATAAAAACATGAAAAGAATAAGGATATTTGTTTATTTCTTGAACATATTAAAGGCTTTAGACACTATCTAAATTATTTTATATTATGGGCACAGAAAGAAATTTGTTGGCCAAATAAAATCTGCCCCAGTGTTAGATGGGAAAAAGAAATATACATTTGGCTATCTTAAACTAGAAAGGTTACATTTCTCCCTCATTATTCTACAGTATATCTTGTTAATCGACAAGGCTGATCAACTTACAAGTACAATTTTTGTTGTTTTGAAAATGAGGTGCTTTCCCTCAAGCCAATTCTTATTGGATAGTAGGGCATTTCTTTCTTTCTTTCTTTTTTTTCCTTCACACAGAGATAATTCTAGTATTGGGCTCTATTTATTTTCTTGTTTATTCAGCATGGAAGGGATTATCTATTCTTAAGTACAGATTTAGAAGTAGAAATGGGGTGTGAAATATGACTTCCTTCCTTCTTCCTTGTCTTTGGGAACCAAACTGCAGATATTTTACTGTAGCCCAATCTTGTCCATTTTAGATAGCTTATATCACAAAAATGGATCTGAGTTCTTCTGAGCAAATTGTGGAATGGGAAGCGTGAGTCTCCAATCCTAGTACTTACACTTGGAAAGCCCACCTGGAAGAGATATAAAACACATTATCAAATTAATTTAAACAGCAATCACTATGATATTTACAACCACCAGCTGCTTTTTTGAGGAAATTCTTAGAGCTCAACACTAACTTGGGATAAAAGAGAGGTATTATTTCTTGACATAAAGCCAATAATGTTGAATTTATACCTTCAATTAACAATGTACAAGAAACCAAGAACCATGCCAAATTTGGGGAAAATAAATAACTCCGAAGAGAGGAAACAGGTGCATATCAGGAAATGTAATTAGGAGAAAATTATGATATGTATAATTTCATTTTTGCCTGACCATTGTAGTACTGTAAAAGTTACTGACTCTTCATGTTACACTATTTTCTGTCTTGAGTGGCTCATTTTCATTTTCATAGCTCAATCATGGAAGAAACAATTATTAAATAATTAAAGTACATATTAAAATATAAATTCTCCAATAATTTCTATTATAATGTTATTTTTTCTTTATTTTGCTAACCTTGTCATGTATTTAATTTTATGTTATAATGAACTTCATTTTTTCCTTGTGTCTTTTAAAAAAACAGAATTACAGGGGGATGGGCTTGTAGCTCAGCAGTGGAATGCTTGCTTAGCACGTGCGAGGCTCTGAGTTCGATTCTCAGCACCAGATTAAAAAAATAAATAAATAAAATAAAGGTATTGGGTCCAACTAAAACTACCAAAAAAAAAAATTTAAAGTCCATTTGTATTTTTTTTAATTGTTTATTTCTTAACGTGTTCCTTATATATAAGTTGGACTTGTAAAAGTAGAAATCCTTAGGTTAAAAAGAGACAGGATAAGCAAACTATTCAAATTACTACAATAGATAACATTCAAAAGTGACTCCCAGGGCAAGGGCTGGGGCTCAGTGGTAGTGCCCTTGCCTGGCATGTGTGAGGCACTTGGTTCAATTTTCACCACCACATATAGATAAATAAATAAATAAATAAATAGGTAAATAAATGAATAAATAAAAATAAAGGTCTATTAACAGCTAAAAAATTAGAAAAAAATTTCCATATAAAAGTGACTCCCAGAGAAAAAATTGTATTATTATATGTTTATTTATTTATTTATTTCCATTGAGCACCTAGCCATTTTCTAATTAGATTGCAAATGTCTATGATAATATATCTTTTAATATGTTGTTGGGGTCAGTGACTATTGCTCATCTATTTTCTTAAATTATCTACCACCTTGTGATGGATAGACAAAAGCATATTTGAAATATATTGTTAAATGGAATTGTGTAAGTTGTCTTTGTTTAAAAATAGCGTATTCTAGCACCTTGTTTAGAGCTAGAATAAGACCATCAATTGGATTAAAATGACAATTATTAAAATAAAAGTAATGGTAATGAGAGCAATATTATATGTGAACATTTTTATCTATAATCATCTGGGATTAAAATCCTAATTTGCCTGGAAGACTAATTTCTCCTGCCAACAAAATGCTTATTTACTATATTTTTGTTCTTAAAAGCAGATGGATCAAAAATATGTGCTTGCCTAGATTTTTGACAAGTGATATTTTATCAACACAAAACAGAAAACAGCTGATGCATAAATATATTCAAATTTCACATTAAGCGGTAGAAATAGGAAGACACAGTTTTTGTTCATTCTATGATTTCTGTATATCATTTAGCTTGAAATAGCAAGTAATCCCAAATGAAACCCAACACAAATTATATTTGTTAATGTTCCATAACCTTAAGGCAACAACATTAAGCATTTATAAGGCAGTTAATAAGGTACCTAATCAACAGTTCTATCACCAAGAAGTTACATCTAGTTGGAAGCTTTAAATAAGAAGAAAAAAAAAGGCTTAAAAATTAAGTAAAAAATTTTATACAATTAAAGACCAAATGAACATTATAAAACAGTTTCATAAATATGATATCTAAAGTAAGTTGAAGTTGATACAGTCTAATAATTCCATTGGGGTTTATTGTATACATTATACAATCTACTCACACTATTTTCGTTTTTAGTACAGTGAGTACTTGTAATCACTCTGTCATTGAGGTTTACAGCCCTGTGCTTCTTAGTTTCATCTTACCCCGTTTTATTGATGAAGAAACTGAATTCCCAAGAGTTTAAGTAGTTTGCCTGAAATCACTTAATGTGAAAATGACTCAATTAGAGCTTAATCCAAGTTAGTTTAGCTCAAATGCATAAGCACTTTTCCTTATACCATACCCAAGAAGCGAGAATCCTAGCTGTCAAACAAAAAAGCTTCTATAGAGCTAAAGAAATAGTAAAATGAAAATGGAACCTGTTTATTGGTAGCAAATATTTGTTGCCCATTTGTCTGATAAGTGGTTAATGTCTAAAATAAATGAAAAAGTAACATAATTCAGTTGAGCAAACAAAACAAAACAAAACAAAACACAAACAAAACAAACAAACAAAAAAAACCCTACTAAAAATATAAAGGACCTGAATAGACTTTTTTTAAAGAAGACATTAAAATGGTGAAAAGCTGTGTGCTAAGGTACTCAGATCAATAATCTTCAGGGAAATGCAGATCAAAAGCAAAAGCAAAAAATTGCCTCACACTATTAGAATAATTATGACAAAAGATACTAGTGATTGTAAATATTTACAGGTATATAGAAAAGTGAATGTAAATTGCTATAGCTAATATGAAAAATAGCATCGTGTTCTTCAAAATAATAAAAAAAATAGAAACATCATATGACTCTTCAATTCCTCTGCTGAGACCAAAACTGAAAGAAATGAAATTGGTGACTTCTAGAAATATCCATGTTTTTTAATGTTAGTTGCAACATTGTTCACAGTAGCTAAGATGTGAAATCAACTTAAAAGCCCATTAACAGATGAATGAATAAAAATAGTCATATATGAAATCTTCAAAATGTGAGAATAGGTAAAAATTGTAAAATGATTATCTTTTAAAGTATATTATTATTTTAAAGATTTTTGAATCCCAAGAATCATACAATATAAAAAATGAGATTTCTTGTGGGAAGAATTGTCTAATTCATTTTTAATTCTTTGACTTTTCCCACAGTATTGACAGTAATGGCTAATAAGTCTGTAATTGATCAGTTAAAATTATAGTGTATATAATTCATTATATTTCAATGTAATCTCAATATTGAATGTTTATTTTAAAACAAATGTTATGCCTATGTAACTTTCATGTATTCCTTAGTTTCAAAGATAACAAACGCAGGGGCTGAGGTGGTTACTCAGTGGCAGAGTGCTTGTCTAGCATGTGTGAAGCACTAGGTACAGTCCTTAGCACTACATTAAAGATAAATAAATAAAATAAAGACATGCTGTCCATCTACAACTACAAAAAAAAATAAAAAACTTTTAATAAAGATAAAATATGCCAATCTTCTAACTAATCTCTTAACTCTCCACATTTTTTCTTAATATATTTGATCTCATTTAAATAAATGAAATATAAAAAAAATGATTGTTACTTTCCATAGATTATATTTACAGCTATAGAGTATCCTGATAGCCCAAATGTTCTGAGTAAGGAGGTCCCTCTGGGTGAACAAATGGATTATTTGTTTGTTTGTTTGTTTATTTATTTTAGTGGGTAGGTAAAGCTTCCAAGATATTAATGGAGAATGAACTCTGATAATTTAGAATTATTCAAAACAAATTTCAGGATCACAAAGAGATTGCAGTGAGAAAACAAATCAATAGACTCATCTGTTTCAAAAAAGTAGCTTTAGGAACTCTGGGACCAAACTACTACTCCGTTAACCTTCAAGGTGAGTTTACCGTGAAAGTAAAACTCCTGGTATTGCTCTTTCATCTTATATTTCTCTAAATATACTTACAAGATAAGGGCATTGGCCTGATCCCTTGAGAATTGTAGTAAATGGATGATCGGTATCCTAATAATATTACATTACAAATTGTATTATTGCATGCTTTTTTCTCTATTTTACTAAAAAGTAGAATGAGTGCCCACAATCTATTCATTATTATCTTGGTTTGTTTGTGCTACCACAGACTGGGTAATTTATGAAGAGCAGAAATATATTTCTTTTCTAGTCCCATAATTCTGGTGTCTAGCATGTTCAAAAATCAAGCCACCTACAGGCTTCCTTGTCTAATGTGGGGTTTGTTTCTAAGATATCACTTTGTTGCTGTATGCCCATTAGGGGAGGGAAGCTATGTCCTCACATGGTGGAAGGTAGAAGAGCAGGAAATATTAATGGTGTGTGAAACCTCTCTTAACAGACTCTTATTACTGCTGATGAGGTGAGGGACCCTCATGAACCAACTAAATGTCCAATTCTTAAATGCCCCAACTCTTTCTACCATCATATGGCCTTTAAGCTCCATCACCACCTGAATTTGGGAGGGGACAAATTCACTCCTTAATGACAATTAATTTGAGTATTTATTTGCCTTAAAACAATATTTCATAATAAGTTCATAGCCTATAACAATTGCTGAGTTTCATAGCTATTTTTATATTAAGTTTCATCTAAAGTTTCCTTTCATTTAGATTTAAATAAAATTGAGAACAACTTATAATATATTTGACTTGAAGAAGACCTTGATTTTTCAGCCATTATTAAGATTGTTTGAGGATACTGAGAATTCCAAGAGTATGTTTTCACATATTTAAGTAAAATTACATTTATCTGGAACAATTTACTAATTTAAAAATAAAAAATACAAAGGAAATATTGAGTTAGGAGTTAGTCAACAACAAAGATATTTTTGATGAAAAATATTAGACAGTGTTCTAAAATGTGAGGGAGACCCCAGTAATATGGATTTGCTCTAATAAGGCCCAGTGAGCTAAATAGAGACACAGACACAGCAATTACCAAGTCTTCATGTGTACAGAATGTTAGGGAAGTGGTGCAGGACTAAATCACCCAGACACACAGAAGCTAAGCAGAAGCAAGTTTATTGTCAGGAAATCTGATAAGGCTGCCTCTGTACAGAGAGAACAGCAGCAGACTTCCTCAGAAGTAAACTTAAGTCAGAGTCTAGATTATCCACTGTGGATGGGCTTATCCCTTGCTAGAGCAGGTAGAGAACAGGCTTCAAAACCTCAAGAACAACAAAGGGGAGGGGGCAGGAGGAGCAGGCACATTGTCACCAGGTCCTGGAATTAGCAGGTCCCTGTGCATATTCAGAAACTCTGTGAGTGCTGTGGTCAAGGTGCAGGTGGGTAGAGGTGTCAGCCTCTGGATGAGTACAATCTTGCAGGAAGGCAGAAGGGGAGAAGGGGAGGGGGAACAGGGTGAAACGTATGGGCAGAATGGTGTTAACTTGACTTAACTTTCTTAGTTAAACACTCATTATGTTAACAGGCTAACAAAGAACCCATAAGGTACAGAAGAAATTAATTCTATGAGAAAAACAATAGTATCAGTTTTACATTTCAGTATACAGCTTTTCAATTGTTTGTATTCTTTAGAAAATGACCTTGCCAAGTACTAAATGAAGCTTCTAATTGCATTCCAGTGGCAACTAACAGAGGTCAATTATATTTTAAACTCTAAGTGTGCTATTTGGTAAAGGCCACTTAGTAGTTATGTTTAATAATACATTATATTTTAACACTTCTGTGGAATGTATAGAATCTGAAAGACGCTTCATCAATAACATAGTTTGACATAAAATACATGTTGTTTTTAATAAGCAACTCATGTTTATTTCACGATTTGTTTCTGAAATGAATATACACAAAATATTGATCTTCACTAGACACAAATCTATAAAAATATATCTTTGAATATCTCAATATGGCATACCAAAATCAATATAGTCTTCTGTTTTTAAAATGTAAATCCTTTTATGTGGGTTGTTTTTCAATAATAGGAGTTTTAAAAATATATTTTTAATAAGCTATGAAACACAAGTTTATTCTTATTTATATGGATTTTTTTAAGGTTTGATAATGGACTTTCTTCCATGAAGTCTGAAGTTTCAGAGAACTTTTCATATGGAGAAATTTTCTTGTTTAATAGATTTGAGTTAGTTAGGTTGGGAATGAAAAGTTAAAAGCAAATTACAAATCTTCTACTTGATATATTCCTCGTGTTATTCTTAAATTTGCTCCATACATGTTGCTTCTTTTCACAGCAAACAGTCTTATAATATGTATTTGAATCCAATATCATGGGCAGATGATGTCATGACTTCATGTTTTTCAAGCCTGGCCAAGTCTGTGTCTCAGATAGATAAAACAAATCAAAATCTTTATCAAGCCCATTATAGTGGTACCAAATATCCAACAAACAAACAAACAAACAAAAACCAACAACAAAAAAAAGAAAGAAAGAAAAGAAAAAGCCCTATAGAATGCATAGAATGGATCTATTTGATATGTATATATATTCTGTTTGAGTTGCTATAAACAAAAGAAAGGAAAACTCAGCAACTCCAGAGGCTGAGGTAGGAGATTCTTGAGTTCAAATCCAGCTTCAGCAACTTAGTGAGGCCCAAAGCAACTTAGTGAGACCTGTCTCAAAATAAAATATGCAAAAGGGCTGCAGATATGGTTCAGTCATTAAGTGCCCTTGGGGTCAATATCTGGTACAAAAAATAAATAAATGAAATAAAATAAATAAGAAAAACAGACTGTTAGACTTTAAAAGAACACAAATTTATACATTTGAACACTGTGAAGTCCAAAATCAAATATCTGGCATATTCAATGTATGGTGAAAAGACATTTCCTCATTCATGAATAGCACCTTCCATGGTTTCCTGGCCTCTTTTTTAAAAATTTTAATTATAGAGGAATACATTTCAATTCTTATTTCACATATAGAGCACATTTTTTTCATATCTCTGGTTGTGTACAAAATATATTCACACCAATTTGTGTCTTCATACATGTACTTTGGATAATAGTGTCCATAATATTCCACCATCATTTCTAGCCCCATGTCTCCTTCCTTCTCCTCCCACCCCTCTGCCCTATCTAGAGTTCATCTGTTCCTCCCATGCTCCCTCTCCCTACCCAACTATGAATCAGCCTCCTTATATCAGAGAAAACATTCAACATTTATTTGGGGGGGGGGGGGTTGACTAACTTCACTTAGCATTATCTTTTCTAACTCCATTCATTTACCTGCAAATGCCAAGATTTTATTCTCTTTGATTGCTGAGTTTTCTGGCCTCTTTTAAAAGGGCACTAGTTCCATTCATGAGGGATTACCATTATGGGAAATAATCCCTGATGTGTTCCCCACTAATTCATCTGTTGAAATCTAATCCCCAGTATGAAGATAGTAAAACCTGAGGCTTTTGGAAAGTGTTTAGGGCATGAGGTTGGATCCCTTAGGAATCCTATTGGTGTGTCTATAAAAAACAAATCCCAGAGAATTCATTCACGACTTTGCACCATGGAATGACAGTGAGAAGTTGGCTCTCTGTGAAACAGGAAGCATGCCCATACCAGACTCAATGATTCTGACACCCTGGCTCAGACTTTCCAACCAGCAGAACTTGTGAACAATACATTTCTGTTGTTTATAAACTACACAGTTTATGATATTTTGATATAGCAGACTAAATGGACTAAGACATCATCACTTCGATGATCAGATTTCAATATATGAATTTGTGTGTATATATATGTATATCAAATAATAGATGTATATATTTATGATGATTATAATCTGAATGTGTATTTATTATTATTTCACAGCAAACAGTCTTATAATATGTATTTGAATCCAATGTCATGGGCAGATGATGTCATGACTTCATGTTTTTCAAGCCTGGCCAAGTCTGTGTGGCAACCCAAACTTAGCCGCTTAAAAAACACATATTTATTATCCCTGGTTGTTCAGAAGTCCAGGTGTCCTCACATAGTTTGTTGTATGCTCTACTCAGGGTCTCGAAAGGTGATGGTTTGGATGTCAGCTGAGGTATATTGTCGTCCGTAAGCTCATCTAGGGGAGAATCTGCTTCGAAGTACATTCAAATTCTTGATAGAATTTATTTATATATGTGAGCATGACAGATATGCTTTAACAGGCTTTTGGCTGTAGACCACTCTTGAGTTCTAGGGACTATTCAATGGACATTGAGGTCTCCCTCACTTCTTGTTCCATTAACTTTCTCAATATAGCTATTTATTAGGCCTGTAAAGAGAATCTTTCATTTCATTCTGCTGAGATGTAGCATTGTGTAACATAATGAATCACAAAGGTGACAATCATTTATTCCATATAATGCAAGCAAAATGAGGGACTTTTTGGAAGTGACAAGTCTTTCCTCAATTTGTAAGAATTAAGCTACACGAAAGGTCAGACTCTAAGAAGTAAGATACTAATGATTAACTTAGCATCCATCCACTATAATGTGTGTGTCATTTAATTGCCACTAGTGTATCAAAATACATGAGACAATGAATTTTAAAGAGTCAATATTTATTTTGGCTCACAGTTTTAAAATTTTCTGTCCATGGTAGGTTGGTTTTGATGTCTGGGCCTCTGCTGTCTGTCATAGCATCACATGACAGAAAGGAGCAAGCTGACAGAGTCACAAAGAGAGAGAAAGAAAATGAGCCTAGCATTCTACCCTCCTCTTCAAGGACACATCCCCAATGATCTGTGATCTCCTGCTAGGCCTCACCTCTTAAAGGTACCACCACCTCCAAACAGTGCCTGGATGGGGGTTTAACATACGGGTTTTGGAGGTGGACATTTCAGATCAAAATTATAGAAATTCAAAATAATTATTTTATTAACTTAATTGGCCGGAATTGCTAAGTATATATTTTGTTTCAGTGGAAAGAACTATAGAAAGAGTATGAATAAATTAATTCTGGAAAGTGTGCTATTTTCTGCTATGTCAAATTTTGATAATGTCTTATGTGTTCCTATGATAAGAAGATGAGAAACCAGATGGCCAGTACTCTCATTTTATAAAGACTACAAACATACATAGATCATTTAACAATTAATGTAGAATGTAGTTTTGTCTAGAAAATACAGATGTCTCTTTAATAGATTAGTTTTAAATTTCTATTACAATATAAATTGCTGTCATATTCAAAGGGGTGTTTGAAAATTTTACATATTGGTATTTTCCCAGGAATTAAAAGTCTCATTACATATTATTTTATATAATTTCACTTATTTCAAATTATCCAAAAACATTTAACAGAAAAGTTACACTATTCACACACTTTCTTTGTACATATGGAAAATGTCTGAGTCACATTTAGTTTAAATTTCAGAGAAAATCTTTTGGAATTTCATTTTACTATTTATCATTATTTTGGAAGTATGATTATATAAAAATGATATAATTGAGTTAGTACTTGTGAGCATACTTGAATAACATAAATTATCATCAAAAAATAAAATAAAAATGATAATACTTAGTTATTCACAGTGATCTTAATATTTCATATACTTTCCCTTGCACTTGGGTGCAAATGCTTATTATGCTAGTTACTGGGAATTGAGTTAATCTATTGATTTGAAATGGTCTTGTCAACATAATTAGTGAAATGCACCTCTACATTTACTGCTCAGTTAGACATATAAGTACTTTTCCTTAGAAGTTTAGGTTGATTAGCTTTTGAAGTTCCAAATATAGACAAAGGTTTTAGCAGCAAAATGCTCTTAGCAAAATCAAACAAAAATCTATGTGATTGCTCTCAATCGAAAAACAGGAATGCATATCTCTTTACAGATACAAGTGTGAATACATAATGTGTAAACTACTAATGAGCAGTCATAAAGCAGGGGAGAAGAAAATGAGACATTTTTCTTTTCTATTTACTCCTGACAGAGAGGAATATTCAAATGACTTCTCTGCAATACAAAAAGGCATTTGGGTATGTTCTTGAAGGCAAATGGATTAAAATATATGAATACAGACTCTTCCTTCTCTATTCTAGGCAAATCATATCTTCAGATAGAAATATTCATTATGAAACTATTTCTCCAATATCAAAAAGGACAAATTGTAAATTGCCTTCATGGTGTTATTTGGATGAGAGAGAAGGGCTTTCTCAATGATATCAGATCATGTGTGAAAATTCTGTTTACCATCTGTCAATGATAAGAATTCTGTTATTTGCTTAATGTAGCCAGGTTCTAATATAGAAAAACTTTGTATATGGGCTGGTAAAGGTAAGGGTATGATTCTTCCCCTCTATGTGCTGGAAGTAAGAAATGAATGTTAAGTTTCGAAGTTATTATCTTCCTTCTCTGTGGGTTTTACATTCTTGCAATCAGTTTTCTTAGCTTAATATTGTTTCATTAACCTTAAAAAGTCATATCAGTATATCACCTTTGAATATATATATATATATATATATATATATATATATATATATATATATATTTACTCAAAAAACATTCATTACTTTTAGAATATGTATATCACGTGAGTTTTCATTCTGTCAACTCCTATCCTCCCTGGACCTACATCTACCTCCCAACAATCATCATATCTCTGCTTCCAGTTAATTGGCAATATGTAGAATTGTCTTGCCTGCCATGAAAGTTGCTGATACCAAGATGAAGTCATTTTTGTCAGACCCAGACAAAATTAGAGTGGAAAATAATACAAGACAGCTTATGCCTGCCTATATGAGATAAGTACTATTTCAACAGCTTTCAAAAAACCCCACAAGAAACTCATTCACTTTCTACATGCACCCCATACTTTGAACACCTTGCATATGTGCACATATTTCTGTAACAAAGCTTATCTTTAATAGTCTTTAAGACTGCAGCAATTCAGATAAGATGTTCCAGCACAACACTTCCTCAGCAATGCCACCTCCATCAATGAGGTGATACCAACTCCTGCCTCTGGTCTCCAAATCAGTGAACTTTGTATTCAAGCAGTTCATGCAAATTTCTTCATTTTTGCTAATAAAAAGTTTTCTATCCTCAACATTCTTTAATATATCCATAGTTTATTATGACACACATGCTTCTGTTTTAATGCTCTACAAGTCTCAGGTAAATATCACTGTTCTTCGTAATATATTTATGTGATTCCTCCTAAGCTTCACATTGCTCCCTGGACAAAAATAGGAATATGAAATCTATGAAATGATGAAGAAGAGCAAAAAAACATACAGTTGATATACAGATGATATTCAGGATGAGTTGAATAAAAATGATGCTGAGATAAAAATATCTGTCAAAATATAAAACTTGAATTTCTAATGCTTTTTTGCATTCACTCCTATTAAAATGATAGAGAAGATTTTGGGATTATATTTTGCCTGAAATGAGAGATTTATTTAATATAAGAGACAATGATTAGTCTGTTTGAAAAGAAAGAATAAAATAGAATACTCCTAATGGTTCAGAGTCAACCTTATGACGTTTTATGAAATATATCACTAAAGTTTTAAAATAATGTGCAAGTTCTTATTCCTTCTGCTTAATAAATGAAGATATTATATCTTTACTGTAGATAAAAGAAATGAAACATAGGTTCCAACTTTTGTATTGCATGTGATCTTTCACCTGTATTTACTCAATAATAGGTATTCAACAAATATTTAATGACCTCCTTCTCATGCAAAATATTTTGTCTGTTGCTCCTAGGAATAGATGCATGAATAATTTATTATTCTAAACTAATAATTCCAAAAAAATGTATGCAAATAGAGCATCATACAAACAACTATTGTATTGAACAGAATGTATTAAAATGCAGCAAAATACCTTTTGGGAGCCCAAAAGAGGAAGCAAATCCTTGGTCTATTATAGTCAAAACAGACTTTTGGAGAAATTGATATTTGCTTTTAGCTTGTACAGTCAATTTTAATGTTAGAGGAAGGTTAAATTTGAATGTGTAATGGCATACCAGCTTAGATCTTTTAGTAAGGAAATTTAGTTAAATATCAGCTTAGATCTTCAAGGAAATTTAGTTGCATATCCTTATGCATCTTTCTGATACAAGGAATCTTAAAGACAAGCAACTATATTTAAATGCACTAGTTTAAGTTTTGACAGTCAGTTATTGAGAATATTTCTTTCCAAAATCCAAACAAGTTTTGTTTTTCTTTCTCTTTTACAAAACTTTGTCTTTTGTTTAAAAAGTCAATATACGGAGCATTAGAAGATCTTCATTGTGTCATATTGGGTGTCTACCCTGCAGATTTATAAAGAACTATGTGTTACTAAATGAAGATACATTCTGAGAAGTGTATTGTTAGGCAGGTTTATTTCATGAACATCATGAACTACACATACACAAACCAAGATGACATAGCATACAACACACCTGGGCTACATGATATAGCCATTGTGGTACAGGTTATATATTGTTAGCCAAAATATCAGTTTGTGACACATGACTTATCGTAATTAATCTAAATTCTGAAATTTTGTAAGAAAGTATGTATGGTGGAATATTACTTTTTACACATTTTATTATAAAGTTCAACAACAACTTATGGTTCAATAACAAACAATGAGTAAGTGAATCAAAGAATATTTTATTTTTGGAAGTAGTCTTGAATCACCATTGTAGATAAATCAGAATAAAATTATCTTCCTATTTTGAAACATGATGGAAAGTAAAATCTAAAAACTGAGATGTCCTTACATCTTGAGCTTTCTGAGACAATCCTGATTTATACTTGTTTTTTTGTTATAAAGGATAATTGAATGTTATTTTACTACTTTAAGTGGCCTGATTTGAATAATTAGTTATTTGATATCTTTAAATAAAAGCCATGAACATGTGCCAGGCATTCATTTTATAGATATGCATTAAAAATACAATGAGCATTATTTTACCTTCCTCTCTTTTCTTGAAGTTTGAGGCTTTCAATATACATGGATATTGTGGTTTGAATTATTTTCCCCAAAACTGAATTTTTGAGCTCTGTTTAACTGTAAGTGGAAATAAGTTCTTTGAAATGTAATCAAGTTAAAACAAGGTCATACTGTATTACAGCAGGCTCTCAGTCCAATGACTAGTGGTCTTTCAAAGAAAGTGAAATAGAGATTCAGACTTCTAGCCACCAGCTCTGTGAAAGAATAAATTTTTCTTGTTTAAAGCTACCCATTTTGTGATGCATTGTTAAGGTAACCCTAGTAAATTAGTACAATGTTTATATCCATAAATATCTTTATATAACTTATCATTTGTATATGCTGACCCCATTAGCTATTATATCATTTTTATACATTAATATTTTATATAATAAAATTATGTTAGGGTCTGTAAACAAGTCAAGATGGCGCCTGGCATTTTGCCAGAGGGAGTGGTTTGTGAAGTAACGCCAGCGAGCCATTAAGTGTGGAGATTCCTTATTGATTGACTGCTGTATCTAGTTTATGTTAATTAAGATAAGCTGTGTGGAATGTATATATACCCCTCCTATCCTACAATAAACGGCTCCTACTCCTGTTGTATCAATCTACACAACTTGCTCGTCACCCCCCGGCTATTTTGCCCAGCCAGCCGGGCTGTGGCAAAATTATGTCTTATATAGAAAATTAATGTTACATTTAAAATTATAATATATTAAAATTACACATAAATTATGTAACTATCCTTCTGCTGTTTGCTTAAATAATTTTAAGTCACAACATTTAAATGCTGTTCCATTTAATAAATAAATACATAAGTTTATAAAGTACAGTATATGTATTATTTCTTCTCTTAATGGATATTTGATTGTTAGCAATTTATGTCTATGATAGATATCCCTTATAATTGCCTTTCTGTACATATGTACATACAAATGAATAGGCGATATGATTTTATAAATACATGTTGTACAAATTGAATATTACTTATATAAAATATTTGGGATCTGAAATGTTTTAGATTTCAGACTTATTTCAATTTTTAAAAAATATTTGCATATACATAATGTGACATTGTTGGGAAGAAACTTAAGTCTAAGCAGAGAATTCATTTTTGTATCACTTGCATCCTATGTACAAAGACTGAAGTTAATTTTATATAATATTTTGAAAAATATTGAACTTGAAACAGTTTCTGGGTATATAATTTTCCATTAAATGTACTCTAAATTTTTCATATTTGTAAGCTTTTTGAATATTGAATTTTCTGGTGATATTGCTAAACTTTCCCCAAATTGTTGTATTAAATTTTAACCCTAACAAATGCATAAAACAGCACTTTGTTCCATGCCAAGTTTAGAATTATTAGGAAAATATTCCTGTTTATATTTTATTAGTTTTATTAGTTGTTTAGCTTTATCAGTTATATATGAATTTTATAGCATTCTGTTTTAACTTGTAATTCCCTATTAGTGAAATAAATATATTATGCACTCAGTGATAGTTCAGATATTATTCCTTGTGTATTACACAAACTATTAAACAATTTGTCCTTCTATGTTGATTTATTTGTATGTATTTATTTGTAAAAGACATTTTTAGTTTTTGAATCACAATTCTTTGTCTTCTCTGGTATAATTTTTTTAGATGAACACATATGCAATTTAGTTAATCAATTATTATATAACCAGAGAGAATTATTATAATCTTATTTGGTATAGTTAGAGAATATAGTATAGTTGAAAATCCTCTTATTTGTGATTATGGTATTAAAAAAGAAAACTGATAAAATATTTCCTAGTCTTAATTAGCCTTTTCATATTTTATATATAATGGCTAGTTTATGTAGCAATGAGAGATATGCTTTTTTTTTTCCTTACCGTTTTGCTCAACACTTTGAAATTCATTAATGGCCCCTGTCACTCACATTATGTGTGTGTCACTTCCTCAGCAAAGTATTAACAACATGTAATTAATATTAAAATTACAAAAATTAAGTCCCATGAGAGTTAGGATCTGAGTTGTTCCATTCATTGCAAACAAGTGGATACTTTCCCTTTTCCTTCAAACTTTCTATGCATGGTCAATCCTACAAGTTCATGAGAGAAAGGGCTGGAAGAATAATGAAATAATAATTCCATTATTATCAGTATTCCCAGGGTCTCTGTAAAATAGCTGTACTAGTATCAGATGATATTTAAATCACATGTGCAATGTAAATATTATTATATTGGCTTAATTCAATTAATATATAAAACAATTCCAACAGTGTAGTCATACATTATGAAGGTTTTGCACATTCCACCAAAGAATTTATTCTTTATAACTATGCTTTTGTCAATTAATGATGCTTAAAAACATAAACAATTTCAGAAAGATAAATCTAACACTAAGGGTCAGAGTAGACAACAAACCGTGATGTCATATTGTGTAATTAATTTACATTCTATTGCCTAGAATTGTATAGACATCTTTTTTTCTCTACAAATGTTTTTTGTTGTTGAATAACTTAAATAATAAAGTCTTTGTTCATTTGAGCAGCTATAAAAAATGCCATACAGTGAATGGCTTGACCACAGACATTTATTTCTCATAGTTATGCATGCTTCGAATTTCAAGATATGATGTCTGGTAAGGGCTGGCTTCATACTTCATAGACTGCCATCTGCAGTTGTGTTTCCACAGGAAAGAGAAGGAGGGAAATATCTATCGGTGTTCTCTTTTATAAGGACTTGTCACATTAATGAAAGCTCCCACCTCAGACCTAATCACCTCCTGAGGACCCCCCTTCCTAAGGCCATCGTCCCTGGGGATTAGGATCTAAACATATAAACGTAAGGAGCACAAACTTTAAGTTCATAGCAATGTATTTGTTTGAATAATAACTTTGGAACATTCAAGATAGAGGTCTAGTATCATTATGTTGAAGGATGGAGCCATTGAATGTTACTCTGATGTTACCCAGACTGATTTGGTATCTACATTGAAGATCAGTCACAAGTGACTTTTAAACACAAACAGAACAAGAAACAGCAGAAAAGAGTTAAATTAGAGCATTCTTTCCTGAGAGATGAACAATTAATAGAGTCCATGTGCTCATTAATGCAGTTTCTCCTATAAGTTTATTTTGCTGTTTGCCTTCATATGTGCTTATAGATAGAATGTAAACTATCTACAGTACCTCAGGTTTCACAGGATATTCCCATTTAACGATTGTCTTCTTGGCATATATATATATATATATTTTTTTTAATTAATACCTCATTTTACTTTCAAAACAGCCTCAGTTTAGACAATAAAATATTTAGTTACTCTACAAGTATAAAATATAAATAAAACACTTTTTACTTTTGGATACGTTTGTCTCCAATCAAAAATAAATATTTAGTATCTTTAGCATGAGAAATATTAGAAACAATACATTAATCCTGAAATTTCACTGAAGAAGTAAGGTATTTTTACATTAGTGACCAGAAATTGTTCTAAGATTATATTTTCCAGTACATTTTATGCCTGGTAAACAAGTAAAGTTCTACTAACATTACATGAGGAATAATATGGATCAATGTTTTGGAAATGCTCAGGTGCTCTACAGACCTAACATTTCAGAAATGAAACTGAGTTTGGGAGAGTTAAAATGATGTCATTTAGCCAATTGTTTCAAAGTGAGGACTAAGGTCAATATACTGACCTGGTCAATTTACATTTAGTGCAGTATAGGGTCTCTACACATTAAACAGTAGCTGTGTCATAGCTAAAAGAATCAAAACAATATATCATTTTAGCTTTCCTCTTGCATGTAGTATGGTAACCTGCAAACCTTCTGTAGAGAGGCACTGTAAATGAGGATTTTTTTTTCTTCCTAAAATATTATTATTTCTGAGTAGTATTCTTTCTCAGGAAACCATACTACTTTGGTACATGTTTTAATTAAAATTACTCCCAATCTGCTTCCCTTCTAATGATTTTAAAATGCTATGTTGAGATTAATTTCAGTGGTATTAATGTATATAATTGAATTGAAAACATGAAGCCAAATTACCACAGGCTTATGCAATATTTAAAGAAAGCAGCTTACATTGGGGAAAAGTGGAATTAAGTGCTACGTATTATTGAAATGTGTAAGTTAATTCTTCCTTACTGTGTTAAGTAAAGGGATTGGCATTAAATGTTTAATTCTGAATTAAAGTGCTGGGATTTGACATGAAGAGTAACTTGGGTGATCCAGGCAGGATTATCAAAGGAATGAAACAATAGTTTTTCTTTAGGGAGATTTTAATAGGGTTTAGCAAGCACTTTCAAATTGTTCCTTTTTCTTTTGTGATATTATATCCAACTGCTTATTATTTTATTTTATAGTAATTACATTTACCTTGTTCTTCTTGTATAGAAAATAACATAATTTTTCTATTATTATATGTAATTGTTGAATGGCAAAGGGTGCTAATTTGATATAATGCAGTAATTTGCATTATTAAATCAATAATTGAACAATAACCAATGTCAAGGAAAGAAGGTTTAATAATAATAACATGGTCATTCATATGAAATATCCACAATAGGCAAATTAATGAAGACAGAAAGTAGATTAGTGGCTGCCAGGGGCTGGGATAGAGCAGAAGGGGAAGTACTTGCTATTGGCTGTAGAATTTCTTTTGATGGTAATGAAAAGGTTCTAAAATTAAATTTTTGAGATTTGCATACAACTCTGAAAATACATCAAAATAATTGAATCAAAAAGTTATACATCTTTTTTATATATAGAGAGAGAGAGACAGAGAGAGAGAAATTTTTTAATATTTATTTTTTAGTTTTTGGCAGACACAACATCTTTATTTTATTTTTATGTGGTGCTGGGGATCGAACCCAGCACCCTGCACATGCCAGGTGAGGACTCTACCACTTGAGGCCACAACCCCAGACCCAGATATACATCTTTTAAAGCCAAATCTTACAGAGGTGGCAATTTCATTGGATAAAAGTGTCACAGGCCTTAAAATACTAATATCTTTTAAGCCAACACAGCTCCTTCTCAAAGCATTGTCTAAAAGAATAAATGAGGATTGAAGATAGAGTTATAACAGTATTTAACTCATTGCTACAAGAGTATTTGCATAATAAGTATTTATGAATAAAACTTTGAAAGTCAAAGAATAATAGCAAGGATAAAAGTACAACTTGGAACATTCACAAACATAACAAATTTAAGAAAAGCCATATGTATAATGTTGCACATAATTTTTCATTTCATTTCATATGTTGCTACCAATTTATGTGAGGATTCATAAAATTATTTGAATGGTACCTCCACAATGTTATATATTAAAAGATTTCTTAGTGGTTGAAAAATGCAATATATCTACTTCTATGGATTTATATTTTAAGATTTAAGGTATGAAGTAATTGGTCTTAGATTTGATAAAATTTAAACACTGATTTTCAAGTAAAATTTTATTCTGAGAAGTTTCAAGCTGAGCTTTGAGGCACAGAGTATGTTGAAAGTTCCTGCATATGCTGGAGAATAATTAAACTTCTTATCTGCATCCTTACCTGGGATGCTCTTGAGGAAAGGAATAGGTGGAAGAAGTGCCTTTGATTCAGTGGGATGTGAAAGATCCTATTTGCATGTGGAAATCTTAAAGTTTGAGTAACTTAGCTCATAAATGAAAACAGGAAATAGTTTCCTTCACCATTCTTGAGAACTTTTCGAACCTGAGAGTCCTAAAAAATGTTTCACAACTTGAAAGATCACAAATTTCAACCCCTGTGCTTTGTGTGGAGGATTTAACTTGCCCTGTTTGAAGAATTCAACGGATCAATTATCATTTCATAATTATTTTAAAATCTTACATTGCTATCAAACCCATAAATATTATTTTTAATATATTATTTTAATATATTTTTTTTTCAATTACCATTCTGGATTCACTTAGAAAGCAGTTCATGTTCCCTGAGACTTTGGCATTTTCTTTCAAAATTATCTAGCTATACCACTGGCATTCAATGCTAATAGTCACATGTTGTGGTTTATTATATATCTCACATCAGCTAAGACTCTTACTGCAAATCTCCTTCTTTCCTCCTAGAAAAACTCTTCAACTTATTTATTAATGATAGATGAAATACAATAAATTGATAATAACATGCAGGTTTTGAAAATATTTAATCAGAAAAATAAATTCTGTTGGAATTGCACTTAATTAAGATGTCTAACAGTGTTATGAAGTTTGCATAGAAATTTTTGAAAGAGTTGTACTTAGCACTAGCTCTTTGTTTAATAGTTCTCAGATTGTTACAGCATAGAACAATACATTTTATGAGGATGTCACTGTGAAAATGACAGAAGTTTAATTGTGAAGGAAGAGGTTAGAATAGAAACTGCAGTTAGGAGGCAGGTCAATGTAGGAAAAATTACATACAGAATTAAAGATCTGGAAAAAAGGGTTATTTGTAAAGAATCTATGCATGAGTTTATAGACGAGTTTCCTGAAATGTCAAATATACTTGTGTCACAAAATGAAGATCCTGTTCTAGGTCATTGGTGGGTTCCTCTCAGTTGATTTGTGTGAACTACCCAATCATATTGGGAAAACATATAATTACAGATAGAGAACTCAACGAACAAATGGCAATGTTGATTGCTGATTAGAAAGTAGGCAGATAAGGAAAAGAGTGCAGTCCCCATTCTTGCTCAAGGGCCCACTGGTTACCATTAGGAAGAACTCCCTCCACATTTCACTCAACCCTGAATTCAGTTTAAGTACATCAGTGAACATAACCCCTATAGATATTCTCTGGTTGCATAAATCATTCCTAAGAATTTGCTAGGAAATATTGTAAACTATAATTAACTAAGACATTTTAGAGCCATGTCTTTGGTCAGTATGGTTAGGTTTTTATAGCAACTTATTATGTTTTACAATTAAACTAAAAGCTATTAACTACTCTATGGTGAATTATGTACTGAGAATAATTATTTTGACACCATGACAATATCTTCTTTCATTTTTAGCTTTAATAAAACCATTAAATTGGTTTGGACCTTATACTTTTATATTATAAATTCTAGGATTTTGAATTGATTAGAGCACATATAATAGTGAAAATATCTCAAAAGCAAAGCAAATGAATAAAACCCTGTATAATGCTGAATGTGCTTTGAATTAAGAATCCTTGGCTCATTCAAAAGCTTACAAAGAACATGGGATATTGGACTACAACATCGAACTTCTTATTCACGTAAACATTATTCATGGGGATTATTGTAGTCTTCTAAAACGTTCTTCTTTATTCATTATAGGTAATCCATTTTAAAAAACATGTTTGTCATACTCAGATTGTAAGACCCCAATTGGGAATAAAAAATGAAAATAACTTCCTATAAAATCAATTTTATTTATTCACAATTCCAATGCCAAAAAAAAAAAACAAACAAACTAGGCTCTTCAGTTAGTCATCTTTTAACTTAATTAACTCAAGGAGATTGCATAGAATGGACACAATCACCTATGTATGTAACATATAGAAAGCAAATCTGAATAAAAAGTCTACTTTTACCTCAGAATATATTATATAGACCATCCTAGAAAAACTTTACCTACAATCTTCTCATTCCTTTAATGTTACATATTAATTTTCTTTAAAAAGAAAACACAAAACACCTAAAGGTTTAAGTTAATGTAATTTCTTTTAACTCTAAGAAAGATAGTCCTGTTTGGAAAAGCAATGTGTTCCCTAAAGTGAGCAAAATCATCTGCTGCTTTCAAAATCAAAATGCCAATCTGAATTTTAAAGACTATTTCTTCACTTTTAATTATTTCTAGAAAAAATTTCTTCAATCAAAAATCTTATAAAATTTTTCTATTTAAACTTTAGTCACTCAGAGAAATAAGAAGACATATTTGAAACAGCAAAATCTCTACAATTTCATCATTACCGTAAATATGTAATTCTAGGAGAATAGACACAAAGAAAACCTCAAGGCTAATCTTTACTGTGTTTTCTGTGGTATGTTTATGTGGTATTTCCCAAATTATGACCCTTTCTTGGATAACTTATTCAATTAAAAGTTTTGATCCTGTGCATCATCTCTAGTTCTTTTATATTGTTTTTTAGTCCCTTCTTGTTCTGCATTTATAGTTTTATTTCCTTTTTTTTTTTTTCTAATCTAGTCTCTGAAAATAGTGGACCTCAAGAAAGGAACTTTGTGTTTAAGGAGAAAAATACAATGTAATTGATGGAACCAGTTATCTGAATTGGTACATTGGAATAGTGAGTCTATCATTGTATTGGAAGGAAGAAAGCAGGTGGTTTGGAGTTGGTGGGCATAAGGGAGAAGCAGTTTCAGTGTGACTTGACAGATGTGACATTACAAACCGAAGGACTGGGGAGAAATATGCAGTTAAATTTCATATCATTTAACTGCAAGGATTATAGTGATACAGTGTTAAACAGTTGAAGCCAGAATTAGACAGGCAGTCAGTATAGATAGGTAAATTGAGTCATGTAGATCAAGGAGGCTAATTTGAGTGAGTCCCAGAAGTGGCAGACTGCCTGCCCCCTGAGGGACTGAAATGTTAATTCCTTCAGACCCCTTCCTCTACCCCTATCAGGAACCTGCCCTTGCTCCAATCTTTTACTAAGGTAACCTGTTCCAGGAATTGCCCCTCCCTACAGGGAGTTTTAAAGTTCTTAATTAAAGTGTCTTGGGCTGCTCCAACTGGCCCTTCCCTGTCCATCTGCTTCTCATCCTTTTGGCCATCCTACTGATCATCTCCTGGGCCTACACAGGAAGGAGAGAGATGAAGGGAAAAGAGCAGAACAAAGGAAGCCTAGGACATATAAAAAGGCAAAACATCTGGCTTCTTGGGGTACCAGGATATGAGCTTTGACCCTCTTCTCCCTCCCAGGAGAAGTTTATGTTACCCCTTTTAAGAATAAGCCCTGCTTTCTATGTTTGGGCATGCTTGTCTAATGTTATACTTCAACATGTGAGGAAGTAGGTCTCATCACCAGTAACTGGCGGTATCACAGTCACATGAATAAGGTAACATTTATTCAGATTCCAGATTTTATTTAAAGCATTTTACTAAGAACATTTTTAATTATTTTAAAAAAGAATCAGAGCTGGGGATGTGGCACTCGGTTGGATCCTCAACACCACATTAAAAAAATAAAAAAAATAATAAAGACGTTGTGTCCACTGAAAACTGAAAAATAAATATTAAAAAATTCTCTCTCTCTCTCTTTAAAAAAATAAAAATAAAAAGAGAATTAACATCCAGACCTCACATCCTGCTCACCATGATTGCACAGTTTTCTTTCTCCACACTAGCTTCATGTATTTCCCTTTTTTCCCTTGGCCTTTTTCTTATTGAAGAATCTTAAAATAACTCTCAGGTATCAAGAGTTCTGCCAACCCGTGACACTTGAGTATATACATCAAAACACATAATTCTTTTTATGTGTATATTGAACATCTAAAATCATTAATAATGACAATATCATCCTATGGCTAGTAAATATTAAACAATCCTGATTCATTAACATTTTTATAAATAAGGAAATCAGGATCTAATAAAGTAAAATGCTAAATTTGATTTTTTATGAATCTCAAGTTTCAATGAATCTAGAATTTTCCCATTTTTAGATCTCATGTTATTGTCTTATAATGATAGCTTCATCAATTGACATTCAGAGTATCCCACATTTTAGTCAACTTCTTGCTTTCCTATAGTAGGGTTTAAATCATATATATATATATATATATATATATATATATATATATATAGTTAATATTAGATGTTTTCATAATATTTAACTCAAGTTTACTTTTTCTCTGAGAAATTTTCGTAAGTTGTGCTTTCTATATTCTTTTTATAGAAACAACCAACAAGTTATTGATACAGTATTTTTATTGGGCTGGGGTTGTTACTCAGTGGTAGAGAGTTTGCCTCACAAGCTTGAGGCACTGCGTTCAATCCTCAGTACCATATAAAAATAAATAAATAAAAATAAAATATTATTTTCATCTACAACTACAAAGGTAGTATTTTTATTTATTATATTATTTTTACTTATTGAGTACCTTCACAAATACTTTGAATGTTTAGAGTATTTGGGGAATGAAAATAAAAAATAAGGAGGAGTCCAGATTTGTTGGTCTGAGCAACAGGAAAAAGTTGCCATCAAAGAAGATGAAAAAGTCTCAGCTGACCAAGTTTAAGATGAGTGTCAGGAATATACTTTTGATATTTACATGTGAAATGTGACACAATGGTGTTATGTATACAGTTGCACAAACAACATCAGAATGAAAAGAAGAGAATTGGTCAGGAAGTTTTAGAAAATAGTCAAAGTATCAATATCATTAAAAGCCTTTACAATGAATGGGAATAGATCAATAAATACAGAAAAAAATGAGAAATAAAATCAAGATATCTTTAACATTAAAAGATCAGGGAGAATAGCAGGACTTCACAAAACCAAGTGAAAAAGAAAACTCAAGTAAAAAAGTGGCTTGGATACCTACTAAAGACCACATTCTTGGGAGGTGGGGGGTGGGTGGATAAATAGATTTGCAAATCCTCTTTATAGGTCAAATAAGTTGAAGGCTGAGAAATAGCTATTCAATTTAGCATGTATATGAAGGGCACTGCTATCATTCAAAATAAAATTTTATTGTATGTTGGAGACTAAAGGATGATTGAGTACCTTCACAAGAGATTGCACAGAGAAATATTAGAGATATCAAGTATAGAAGATATTTTCAAATAGCTTATTTTTCAAAGTATATTAGGAAAAGGGTGAAAGATTGGAAGAGGAAGTTGCAGTAACAAATGAACACAAGAGAAATTTATATATGCTCCTGATAAATTTCAACACAAATCATCTTTCTTCAGAGTTTCTCCACAACCTAGAGCATTCTGCTTAATGGCTTGGATATTGCTTGTGACCTTCAAGCATTTACTTTCAGCATCAGAGAGAATGTTAACAGAGAATCACCTAGATATGGGCTAAATGTCAAAGTGGCATTATTATTTCACATTAGAGTTCTCTCAGATGACCATATCAATCTCAAAGGGCATAGGAAAATCTAGTCTGATAGTGTAAACAGCTGGAAAAATCAATTACTTAGTGATCTACTAGATAATTTCCACCAAGGAAAGATTTTTGAAATGAGAGGGACTGGAAAAATTGTCTAGGAAAGTAGGAGACTAAGAGCACTCTAGAAATATTACATGGCAGTGAAAAAAAATTAAGGACCTTCCTTAGAGCACCATATCTATATCTATACTCGGAGTAGCTATTGGGCTGATAGATTTCAAGTCTGCTGGAAATTACTGTTGTTAACTGTTTGTCTTTAAACAACAGAAATTGATTTTCTCCTAGTTCTGATTGCCAGAGTTCTCATTTGGGTTGTCAGTGGGATTTTCATAATGGGAACTCAGAGATAGACACTGTCTTATGCATGTCCCTGACCTCTGGTGCTTGCCCTTGGGCTTCCTTAGTTTGTGGCAGCATAAGTTCATTGTATCTGTTAGAAAACGTTGTTTTCTTTAATTGTGTTTTTTTGTGTGTGTGTGTTTGTGTGTGTGTGTGTGTGTCTGTTTTATCTCCCTATAAGGAAATATGCAATGGAATTATTGAGTTCTCCCATTGGGATGACCTACATTTAAATAACTACACTGTTAAAGATACCATTTTAAATAGGGTTACATTGACTTGTACTAGGACTTGAAACATACCTTTTTGAAAACATACAATTTAACTTAATATTGTTATCCTGCACCACATTTACCTTTTGCCAACCGAAAAACAGGTTTGAGAAAGAAACAAGAAAGTTGTAGGTGAATACTTACAAGTGATTTTCATGATTTATCTTGGAATTTTCAAAATGTACATGAGAAAATACATTTATAAGATGAGGTAATTTTAAAATATGGGTGAGTCATTGAGTATGAAGTTCTAGTTTAGTCAAAGATTTCTTGGCAGTGGGATACTAAATAATAGTAAAATACTAAATGATATGTTTTACAAGGATGAATTTTAGCAATGTCATGATGAGAGTAATGAAATTGAGAACAAGAAGGTTTATGTCTTTATTCTTTCTGATGACTTCCCCAATATCTAGGAATCCATCAATCACCTTTGGCTTCTTGCTTAAAAGAACACTTGACCTCTCCAAGAGTCTTTTTCTGTTGTCTCTCCTCTGGGAGATGATTATACTATTAATGTAATGATTTATGTATTATTTGTCACCAAGAACTTGAAGAAGCTAACTTTATTTTTCTCATTTATAATTCTCTCTGGTGATTTATGTATCCTTACTCAGAGAACAAATTTTACACATGAAGAGAAATTGCCAAAGCAAACTGAATGGTTATGATCAAGAAGAAAGAGAATTCACTCCCAATCATTTGACTCAAGATGGGAGATGCTCTCCATTCAGCACTGTGATAACATTCTTCTGGAAAATCTATTAAAGCATCTTTCCTTCTCCTCACCAAAGTCTTATCATTTCCATAGTCCTGTTCTGTTATAAGAATAACTGAAATGACTGTTAAACTATCCTTTTAGAAATTTCTGAAAATATAGGGTCGTGACTTTACTTTGGTATCTGATATCCACTAGAGGTGACTCCTCAAAGGAAGGTAAGAAATTTTCAATTAACAAATAGCCATAACATTTTTTGAATACAATATTTTAGTGATTAATACATGCATTTCAAATTCAATCAGGTACAAATAATTTACATCTTGAAAACATCCATCTTCATAAAGAATGACAAGGAATAAGCCAGACAGAACTATCCAACTCCCAAAAGTATATAATAATATTTGAGGAATTGGAGGGAAATATTATTGCCATTCAGGTGCTGTGGTTGGGATGTGGTTTGTCTATGTCAAAATTGTAGTTGGAATTTAATTGCCAACATAAAAAATTTTGAGAAGTGCCGAGATTTTTTAAGGGGTAACCAGTTTGTCAATGGGTATTAATACTAATAATCCTAATATTCAATGCTCATTTTCCAATTAATATATCACATCTCCCCAAATTCACTAATGAGACATACTTTATACATTCAGTCCTCATCTTTTCCATAAATATACCCTTCTTTCAATTCACAGTATTTCAACATGAGTATTTCTTGATTAAACTATATTAAATCACCTCTCATGATATCTTTATGTATATAAATAATTCTTCTAGCATTATCCTCATTTCTACCTTCTGAGGTAGAAATTCAACATTAAAAATTTTTGTCCTTTTTTAAACCCGTGAGAGCTTCTGGTTGCTTTGTTAAGTAATGAAGTTCACTTCATAATCAGCTCTTCTTTGCTTTTGCCGCCTTATGTACCCCAGCATATCTGGGCAGTTTCCCCAAATTCTTCACACCAGCTCATGCATTTGTATTATGGCTCTCATGCTAGATCATTTCTTTTTTTTTTTTTTTTTTTTTTAATTTTTTATTGTGGGTTGTTCAAAACATTACAAATTTCTTGACATATCATATTCCACACTTTGATTCTAGTGGGTTATGAACTCCCACCTTCACCCCATACACAGATTGCAGATTCACATCAGTTACACATCCATTGATTTACAAATTGCCATACTAGTGTCTGTTGTGCTCCGCTGCCTTTCCCATCATCCACCCTCCCCCCTCCCCACCTCTCCCCTCCCCTCCCCTCCTCTCTCTCTACCCCCTCCACTGTATAACCCTGAGGGTCTCCTTCCATTACCGTGAAATTTACCTTCTCTCTCCCTTTCCCTCCCACCTCTCATCCCTGTTAAATGTTAATCTTCTTCTCCTGTTCTTCGTCCCTACTCTGTTCTTAGTTACTTTCCTTATATCAAAGAAGACATTTGGCATTTGTTTTTTAGGGATTGGCTAGCTTCACTTAGCATAATCTGCTCTAATGCCATCCATTTCCCTGTAAATTCTATGATTTTGTCATTTTTTAATGCAGAGTAATACTCCATTGTGTATAAATGCCACATTTTTTTTATCCATTCATCTATTGAAGGGCATCTAGGTTGGTTCCACAGTCTTGCTATTGTGAACTGTGCTGCTATGAACATCGATGTAGCAGTGTCCCTGTAGCATGCTCTTTTTAGGTCTTTAGGGAATAGACCAAGAAGGGGAATAGCTGGGTCAAATGGTGGCTCCATTCCCAGCTTTCCAAGAAATCTCCATACTGCTTTCCAAATTGGCTGCACCAATCTGCAGTCCCACCAGCAATGTACAAGTGTACCCTTTTCCCCACATCCTCGCCAGCACTTGTTGTTGTTTGACTTCCTAATGGCTGCCAATCTTACTGGAGTGAGATGGTATCTTAGGGTGGTTTTGATTTGCATTTCTCTGACAGCTAGAGATGTTGAGCATTTTTTCATGTACTTGTTGATTGACTGTATGTCCTCCTCTGTGAAGTGTCTGTTCAGGTCCTTGGCCCATTTGTTGATTGGGTTGTTTGTTCTCTTATTGTCTAATTTTTTGAGTTCTTTGTATACTCTGGATATTAGGGCTCTATCTGAAGTGTGAGGAGTAAAGATTTGTTCCCAGGATGTAGGCTCCCTATTTACCTCTCTTATTGTTTCTTTTGCTGAGAAAAAACTTCTTAGTTTGAGTAAGTCCCATTTGTTGATTCTAGTTATTAACTTTTGTGCTATGGGTGTCCTATTGAGGAATTTGGAGCCCGACCCCACCGACTGTAGATCGTAGCCAACTTTTTCTTCTATCAGACGGCGCGTCTCTGATTTGATATCAAGTTCCTTGATCCATTTTGAATTCACTTTTGTGCATGGCGAGAGAAAGGGATTCAGTTTCATTTTGTTGCATATGGATTTCCAGTTTTCCCAGCACCATTTGTTGAAGATGCTATCCTTCCTCCATTGCATGCTTTTAGCCCCTTTATCAAATATAAGATAGTTGTAGTTTTGTGGATTGGTTTCTGTGTCCTCTATTCTGTACCATTGGTCCACACGCCTGTTTTGGTACCAGTACCATGCTGTTTTTGTTACTATTGCTCTGTAGTATAGTTTGAAGTCTGGTATCGCTATACCGCCTGATTCACACTTCTTGCTTAGCATTGTTTTTGCTATTCTGGGTCTTTTATTTTTCCATATGAATTTCATGATTGCTTTCTCTATTTCTACAAGAAATGCCATTGGGATTTTGATTGGCATTGCATTAAACCTATAGAGAACTTTTGGTAATATCGCCATTTTGATGATGTTAGTTCTGCCTATCCATGAACAGGGTATATTTTTCCATCTTCTAAGATCTTCTTCTATTTCTCTCTTTAGGGTTCTGTAGTTTTCATTGTATAAGTCTTTCACCTCTTTTGTTAGGTTGATTCCCAAGTATTTTATTTTTTTTGAAGATATTTTGAATGGAGTGGTTGTCCTCATTTCCATTTCAGAGGATTTGTCGCTGATATACAGGAATGCCTTTGATTTATGCGTGTTGATTTTAAATCCTGCCACTTTGCTGAATTCATTTATTAGCTCTAATAGTTTCTTTGTAGAGCCTTTTGGGTCTGCTAGATATAGAATCATATCATCTGCAAATAGTGATAATTTAATTTCTTCTTTTCCTATTTTTATGCCTTTAATTTCTTTCGTCTGTCTAATTGCTCTGGCCAGTGTTTCGAGAACTATGTTGAAGAGAAGTGGAGAGAGAGGGCATCCCTGTCTTGTTCCAGATTTTAGAGGGAATGCCTTCAGTTTTTCTCCATTCAGAATAATGCTAGCCTGAGGCTTAGCATAGATTGCTTTTACAATATTGAGGTATGTTCCTGTTATCCCTAGTTTTTCTAGAGTTTTGAACATAAAGGGATGCTGTACTTTGTCAAATGCTTTTTCCGCGTCTATCGAGATGATCATATGGTTCTTATTTTTAAGTCTATTGATGTGGTGAATAACATTTATTGATTTCCGTATATTGAACCAGCCTTGCATCCCAGGGATGAATCCTACTTGATCATGGTGTACAATTTTTTTTATATGTTTTTGTATCCGATTCGCCAGAATTTTATTGAGGATTTTTGCATCTAGGTTCATTAGAGATATTGGTCTGTAGTTTTCTTTCTTTGAAGTGTCTTTGTCTGGTTTAGGTATCAGGGTGATGTTGGCCTCATAGAATGAATTTGGAAGTTCTCCCTCCTTTTCTATTTCCTGAAGTAGCTTGAAAAGTATTGGTATTAGTTCTTCTTTAAAGGTTTTGTAAAATTCTGCTGTATACCCATCGGGACCTGGGCTTTTCTTAGTTGGTAGTCTTTTGATGGTTTCTTCTATCTCCTCAATTGATATTGGTCTGTTTAGGTTTTCTATATCCTCCTGACTCAATCTGGGCAGATCATATGACTTAAGAAATTTATCTATGCCTTCACTATCTTCTAATTTATTGGAGTATAAGGATTCAAAATAGTTTTTGATTATCTTCTGTATTTCTGAAGTGTCTGTTGTGATATTGCCTTTTTCATCCCGTATGCTAGTAATTTGAGTTCTCTCTCTTCTTCTCTTCACTAGCATCGCTAAGGGTCTGTCGATTTTGTTTATTTTTTCAAAGAACCAACTTTTAGTTTTGTCAATTTTTTCAATTGTTTCTTTTGTTTCGATTTCATTAATTTCAGCTCTGATTTTAATTATTTCTTGCCTTCTACTTCTTTTGCTGTTGTTTTGCTCTTCTTTTTCAAGGATTTTGAGATGAAGTATGAGATCATTTATTTGTTGGTTTTTTCTTTTTTTAAGGAATGAACTCCAAGCAATGAATTTTCCTCTTAGAACTGCTTTCAATGTGTCCCATAGATTCCGATATGTTGTGTCTGTGTTTTCATTTATCTCTAAGAATTTTTTAATTTCCTCCTTGATGTCTTCTATAACCCATTGATCATTCAGTAACCTATTGTTCATTCTCCAATTGATGTATGCTTTTTCCTTCCTTCTTTTATCGTTGATTTTCAGTTTCATTCCATTATGATCAGATAAGATGCATGGTAATATCTCTACTCCTTTATATTGTCTAAGAGTTGCCCTGTGACATAATATATGATCTATTTTTGAGAAGGAGCCACGTGCTGCTGAGAAAAAAGTGTAACTGCTTGATGTTGGGTGGTATACTCTATATATGTCAATTAGGTCTAGGTTATTAATAGTGTTATTGAGTTCTATAGTTTCCTTATTCAACTTTTGTTTGGAAGATCTGTCCAGTGGCGAGAGAGGTGTGTTGAAGTCTCCCATGATTATGGTGTGGTGGTCTATTAGACTCTTGAACTTGAGAAGAGTTTGTTTGACGAACATAGCTGCACCATTGTTTGGGGCATAAATATTTATGATTGTTATGTCTTGTTGGTGTATGGTTCCCTTAAGCAGTATGTAGTGTCCCTCTTTATCTCTTTTGATTAACTTTGGCTTGAAATCTATTTTATTTGATATGAGTATGGACACACCTGCTTGTTTCCGAAGTCCATATGAGTGATATGATTTTTCCCAACCTTTCACCTTCAGCCTATGTATGTCTTTTCCTATCAAATGCGTCTCCTGTAGGCAGCATATTGTTGGGTCTTGTTTTGTGATCCATTCTACTAGCCTGTGTCTCTTAATTGGTGAGTTTAAGCCATTAACATTTAGGGTTATTATTGAGATATGGGTTGTTCTTCCAGCCATATTTGTTTATTTCTGTTACTAAACATTGTTTGTTTTCCTCTTTGATTGTTTCCCCCCCCCCTTTACTGTCCTACCTCCCACTGTTGGTTTTCATTGTTATTTTCCATTTCCTCTTCCTGTAATACTTTGGCTAGGATGTTTTGAAGAGATGGTTTTCTAGCTGCGAATTCTTTAAACTTTTGTTTATCGTGGAAGGTTTTAATTTCATTCTCCATCCTGAAGCTTAATTTCGCTGGATACACAATTCTTGGTTGGAACCCATTATCTTTCAGTGTTTGAAATATGTTATTCCAGGATCTTCTAGCTTTCAGAGTCTGTGTTGAAAGATCAGCTGTTATCCTGATTGGCTTGCCCCTAAATGTAATCTGCTTCCTTTCTCTTGTAGCTTTTAAAATTCTCTCCTTATTCTGTATGTTGGGCATCTTCATTATAATGTGTCTAGGTGTGGGTCTCTTATGATTTTGCACATTCGGCGTCCTGTAGGCTTCTAGGATTTGGGATTCTGTCTCATTCTTCAAGTCTGGGAAGTTTTCTTGTATTATTTCATGGAATAGACTGCTCATTCCTTTGGTTTGGAGCTCTGTACCTTCCTGTATCCCAATGACTCTTAAGTTTGGTCTCTTAATGTTATCCCATATTTCTTGGATGTTCTGCTCATGGTTTCTTAACAGTCTTGCTGAGCTGTCTATGTTCTTTTCCAGTTGAAATACTTTGTCTTCATTGTCTGATGTTCTATCTTCTAAGTGTTCTACTCTGTTGGTAGTATTCTCCATTGAGTTTTTAAGTTGGTTTATTGCTTCCTGCATTTCTAGGATTTCTGATTGCTTGTTTTTTATAACCTCTATCTCCCTGTATAGTTGATCCTTTGCTTCCTGGATTTGTTTGCGTAATTCGTTGTCGAAGTGATCTTTCATTGTCTGATTTTGCTGTTTAATGTCTTCCTTGATACTCCAGATCATCTGAAGCATGTATATCCTGAATTCTTTATCTGACATTCCATCTGCTGCAGCTGTTACCTCTTCTAAAGTTGCGTTGACCTGCATTGCTTGTGGTCCTTTCTTTCCTTGTCTTTTCATACTGCTTGCGTATCTTTCCTGCAGGTGCGGGCGGCGGCTCTGCTCTCTCCTTATTCCAATTGGGGTGTCGTGGCTACCACGCCGGCAGGTCACTGGGCCTGTTCTGGGAGCTGGTGGCGGCTCTGTTCTGCCCCTACTCCAATTGGGGTGACGTGTCTGTCGTACCAGCAGGCCACTGGGCCTGTCCTGCTGGTCGGTCGCAGATCTGCCCACCTTTCGGGCACGAGTGGAGGCTCTGCTTTGCCCCTACTCCAATTGGGGTGTCGTGACTACCCCGCCTGCAGGATGCTGGGTCTGTTCCTGGCAAGGGAGGCGACTCTGCTCTGTCACTACTCCAATTAGGGTGGTGTTTGTACCCCGCCGGCAGGCTCCTGGGCCTGATCCGCCGGTCTGTTGTAGGTCTGCCTACCTTGAAGGCGCGGGCGGCGGATCTGCCCTGCCCCTCCTACCACGCCTGCGGACCCCTGGGCCTGATCTGCAGGTTGATCACTGGTCTGCTCACCCTGCGGGCACGGGTGGCGGTTCCGCTCCACCCCCACTCCAATTGGGGTCACGTGACCACCACACCGGCAGGGCCTGATCCGGGCGTGGGATAAGGATCTGCTCTGCCCCTACTCGAGTTGGGGTGATGTGTGTACCACACTGGCAGGCCAGTGAGCCTGACCCGCCAGGCTGTCACAGGTCTGTTTACCTTGCAAGCGCGAAGGGCGGCTCTGCCCTGCCCCTCCTACCACGCCCATGTACTACTGGGTCGTGGGTCTGCCCACCTGGCGGGTGTGGGTGGCGGCTCCGCTCCGCCCCCTCTCCAATTGGGGTCACGCGGTCACCACGCTGGCGAGCCGCTGGGCCTGCTCCGGGGGCTGGCGGCGGCCCGGCTCCTTCCCTCTGGCTCGAGGACAAATTGAGGAGACTCGGGTGACTGAGCCTCACCCCCCTTACCAGGAGACCAACTGCTTATGTCACCGCTGGTACTGATGAAGATCTCTCCTCCACCGCTTTCTGCTGACATCAGATCTCTGCCATGTTGGTATCCTATGCGAATGGCAGCATTTCGTTCCCCTTGCCAGGCAACCCAAGCAATGGGTGAGTCCTGACCTGCCCTCAGCAGGACCCGGACCGAGACACAGTTTCCGCGGGCTCCTAGCCCCGGTCCAGGGAAGTTCCGGGAGCCGGAACTCGGCCGCTCCGTGCTCGGTGTAAGCTCCTATAAGTGTAGGCTCCAAGAAGCAGCCCCCGCGGGCTCAGTTCCGGGAGCCGGAATTCGGCCGCTTAGTGCTTGGTGTATGCTCTGATAGTAGCAGGGTCCAAGAAGCAGCCTCCGCGGGCTCCACAGCCCTGAGCCAGGGCGGTTCCGGGACGGTTCCGGGAGCCGGAACTCGGCCACCCCGCGCTCCGTGTTCACTCCGATAAGATCAGATTTTAAGAAGCCCCCAGGCGCTGAACCCTAGCAATCTGTCTGCAAGCCGCAGGCGAATTGCAGCCTGAAATTACCTGTTCTATGGCTGAATGAGCTGCGGTCAGTCAAAAACAGGTGTGGTGACGTCAGTTTACCAACATGGTGGCTGCTGGCCTCCTCTGTGGTCTGACCGGTGTGGAGAACCGAGATGGACCGCTTCCTTCCCCGTCTCGAACCCAGAATTCAGCCCTGAGTGCGGTGCTTGCGCGTCTGGCAGAAACTGCAGCGCTGTAACCCTGCGTCTCTATCTCAGCGCGCCTTGCAGACTCTAGCCACGGGGCGATTTGCTTAATAAGCAGTGTTACCCTCCATGCGACAAACCTCTCGCGTTTGAGTCCCCGTAGCCGATCCTCATGCGATGGAAATCCTTCCTCCAGGTTCCGGCGCACCCCACTATTGCTGGAAATTCCTAACAAGATATCCTTTAGCCGTCCTGACTTGTCATACTCCCACACAGTAAAGCAGCACACGGGGGTAATGCACTCCCCTCGCCGCCATCTTCCAAAGTCGCTAGATCATTTCTTATCACTCAGTTTCTCTTCAAAAGCACCCACCAAGGTCTCAGGATACAGTTAACATGTCATTCACACTGTGAAGATTACTTCACACTCGTCAAGCACAAATGAAACTGTTATTCACAGCATACTTTGTTACACTTATCATTTATTTGCCTCAAGGCTGATTGAGATTCAGTATATATATATATATATATATATATATATATATTGATTTTTTTTTCTTTTTACACCTGTATTCTAATAGAATTGCATTAAAACAGTAGTTTTTCAGTGCATGTATATTAAATGCATGAATGTTTTAAATATAGTGAGGTATGTAAATACATTGATTTATAAAAATCCTATCATTCTTCACTCTCCTAAATTTCCTAATCCATGAAACTTTTATGCATGCTCTGACATTTCAAAGTTGTGAGCAGATGAATGTGCTATAGTAATACAAATTCCTCCTTCCTAAAAGTGTATATTCTCAATTATTTCTTCAATTCCCAGAGGTTCTTTTTGTATCCTAGAATGAATCTTTCACTTCTGGCTCAGGGGATCTCTTCAAGTTAAAGGGTTGCCCTCTGGCATGGCATGGAAGTCTCACATTTGAAATCACTTCAGCTCATGATTTAGCGAGCTTATCAGTTCAGAAAATTTTTCCAAACCGAGTTACAAACCCAATTCCAAAGACCTGCTCAAAGATTTTGTTTCTTCCCTCCCTTCTGTGTTTATGCAACTTAATAAAATTTCCATTAACTTAAAATTTTAACTTCTAAAATATAGTTTCATAATTTCATCTCAGAGTGGAAATTACAGAGGAGGTTGTTGTCTTCCTCTAGTCGAATTCACTTGTCCTACATTTTAATGGCATGAGTCTAAAACAATCAATAATGCAGGACTAAAATGTACTGTTGAACAATTTACAGTCAACTCAACCTGAAATATTTAATTATATAGACATAACAGTTTCTCCATTTCAAGCTTATCAGGAATAATGGTTATCTGTTCTTAGATATGATGATACTATTTGAAATCAACAAAGATGGCATTTTACTCAGTATGATATTGCTCTTTTATCTATAATTAACATCTACAAAAGCTATTCTTAGGAGAAAAATGGCACTTAGTTATCATGCAAATGATTAAGTATCAACATAGAGTACACAGATTAGATATTGGCACTCATATATTGAAAGGAAATCACCAGAATCTGACTACATACAGCTGGGTTTGCCTCATTCTAAAACTGACAAGCTTAGTATGTTAACAGGGAAGTAGATGTAACAGCATTAGTAAAGGCCTTTTTCAAATTATTTTAAAAAATGTACTCTGTTTGCAAAGGTGTGCATTTCTGTGTGATAGGAAGCTGCTGGATATAGCTATGGTACGGTGAAGTCTCAACTCGTGGAAGACAACACTGGAAAAGCCTGTTCCTAGGTAGAAAGGCGGGCTTGTTTCAAGTAGGATAAAATGAGGAAAATATTAATGCAAAGCTATGTATAATTTAGAAAACAATGTTGAATAACGGAATTAAGAAGACAGTGAGACACAAGCTAAAAGCTGAGGACAAACCTTGACACTGAGTGAAGGAGTTACTATTTGAAGCACTGCCCACGTGGACACACACAGGCAATGGAAGTGTCCCTTCCTTTACTCAAACATTCAGAAAATAATATTTTAATAAATAACTGTAAGGTTTGTATTAATTGGGTTATGGCACAAGTACAGACTAGTTAAATTTTTCTTGGCTCTAGATGCAAAGAAAGACAGAGCAAGTGATCTTAGCTCTTTCTTCACCCTGCTAAAGGAGGTGGAACTGTCCTGAGGACGTGGATCCAGCCACCAGTGGGTCAGATGAGACCTCATGGAGACAGAGGCATTTTCTACTCACAGACGTACTCCCTCCTTTTATATTTGTTCAACCATTTTACAATGTCAACTACTCTGTAATATAATAAAATTATTTTTAAAACTAAAAGTCAAATTTTCTTTTATTCTCATTCCTTCCTTGCTTCCATAGATACAAATTTATAATACAAATAACATTCATTCCAGTATTAATACTTTAATGCTACTTAAATAATTCTCATGAAAAATAAAGATAAATATTTCAAAGCAGAGAAAATGTATTTAAAATATTTCATATATTGGTTTAATGCATACTTGTCACCAAATAGAAAAAATAATAGTCATTGTCTGTCTTTAATATTGAAAAAGCATTAGATAATATCAAATGTAAGTGATTTTCAAAGGTAAATATAGATTTTTTAAATAGAGTAGATTGTACTCTAGACAATATATATTCATAATTTTAAGAAAAACATACAAAATGAAATAATAAAGAAGTGAATTGTTACAAATTCTTTATTAGTCAAGAGATTTGTGACTGATGAGTTGTTTAGTTCAAAATGTTTTCTTCTGGGTGTACTTTTTATACATAACAGAAATCTGTATTTATTTATTTTATAAATGAAATATGCATTAATTTTCTATATGACTGAGATGTCATCTAGTTTATACCAACTGAAACTGTATGAAATTGACAAAAATTTTATGAAATGGTATAATTTTCCTGCTAATATGATAAACTAGAAAAATATTAAAATTCAGGTAAGATAAAGTTTGATAACTTCTGAATTTTTACAGTACTACATTATACTCAAATGTTCTTGAAAATATAAATGTTATATTGTATGATCATAAGGTACATTTTTATTTTATTTGCATTAAAATACTTCATATAAAATTGATTAAATAATTTAAATGGATTTTTACACTAGTAAAATGGAATACAGTGGATAATTAAATATATTTCAGGCATAAGTAAAAATATTATTGAACAAGTTTTATTTTTCTTGTATTCTGTTAATTGTCAAAATAATAATCTGGCTTGATGATTTCTCAGAATTCTATTTCATTTTCCCTCTGTAGACAAATTTAAAATGCTAAAATATAAAAAAAAATATTAAGAGTCCATCAGTCTTGGATTAACAGAATTAATGAAGATTAGAAAGAGATATATACTGAGTGATTATAGATCAATTTCTACTTCATATAAGAACAAAATTTTTATTTTCCCTCACACAGAGAGACTAGTTGTAAGTATATTAAGAAAATTTTTAAACAAGGCAAAATCATAGAACATTGTAGTCTGTATATTTGTGATTGGTATAAGAAAAAAAATTTCAAGACAAAAATCATAAACCTTTGAATAAAGTGTTGACATAGTTCACTAAGAACTCAACACATCAGAACTCACTCCATAAAAGAAAACAAAACAAATGAACTAGAAATGAGAAAAATATATATTTGTAAAAAATTTAACAAGAAATTATGCAATCATTCCTATTAAATAACATTGTTGTGATAACCAATCAAATAGAAAAATGGGTAAATTCTAAAGATTTATTTTGTGGAAGAATCTGAACCATCAATAACCATCTGTAAATATTAAAATACCAGCAATGGGAAAAATGGAAATTACAAATAAATAATTTCATTAAAGTCAAGCAAAATGTTTAAGTCATTATAATTTCTGAAGTTGGAAAAAAGTGAAGTAATAGAAATTGCATAATTAAGAAGAACATGTAAATTTTATAAACCAGTTGATTTATGATTTATAATCACTTGGTAAATTTATATTTGCTTAGGAAACAACCTACTGCATAAATGAATCAGAAGACAGTTCTGTTCACAACAGCAGTGCTTAATATAGCAAAAAAATCAAACCAATATAAATGTTCTACCACAAAAAAAGAAAGAATGTTGACCATTTATATATATATATATATATATATATATATATATATATATATATTTCAATTTATATAATATTCAAAGACCTAAAACTCAAGAGTATGTTGTTTATGGATACATATTTATGTGAAAATTTTCAAAAAGCAATTGAGAATAAGTATAAGATTTATTAAAATTGTTATTTCATGTATGCAGAGATAGATAAGATCAGACACAAAATTGCTTTCAAATCTGCAGTTCTTTGTTCCTCTTTTGTAGATACAACAATATCAATTTATTGCTGTTCTTTAGCAATATTAATTGCAAATTACTTTGTATTCAATATTAGATTAAAAATACTTCATGATAAAAAACTATATAAAAGACTTTATGGTACCTAGGAGTAAAATGTGATCCTCATATATTTAATCATTCTTTTGTATTTTCATATATTTTCAGTGTTTTTCATCATAACTATCTTTGTTGACAATCAATCCTTCACCTGAATGTCATGTGTCAATATATTTTTTCAAGCTAAACAAATTTAATACATAAATATAAAACAAACTACCTATGTGAACCTCAATCTTGTAAATTTAGGATATTCTAATCTTTACAAGGTTGATTTTTGAAAATTGAAATCTATAATTTATTTCTTGAAAAGCAAATATCCACAGTGAAAGCAAAATATAAATCTATATGTGTCATTTAATTCATACAAGTGCCTAAGAAGATCTTTTCTGAGAGGAATACTTCATTCATGTCATTCTACTGGAAATGATTTTTAGAACAATAGCTGAAATAGAAGCGGTACTTGACCAGGTAAAAAGTCAATGGAGGACTATTTTCAGAAGACAGCGTGGAGTATTTGAAGCCCTAGAGATGGGCAAGAGCAGCAGGACACTGAAGAAAGTGCATGCAGTTCAACGCGTCTGGAAAATGAGGGTGAAAGAATAATTTTAAAACAATAGAATTTCAGGAGAAGACACTAGAGAGTACTAGTTAATATGTACAGATTTTGTAAAGACATAGTAATATGTTTAGATTCAATTTTGAAAACTATTTTTAGAAAGTGCTTATAGTTCTTTTATAATAGAGTTATGTGATAAATTGGACTTAAATTCATATTGTGCATGTAAGCTGTAGGGTAGTATGATAAGCACAGAATAGTTAATCACATTCTGTTGTTGTATGCCAAGCATAAACAATGGTACTGGGAAGGGATATAAACTGGATGATTAGTGGAAAATTTTTAATTTCAGTACTTAGTGATTAAGTTAATGTGAAGGTGCCAAGTGAGAGAAAGGTCTCCCAAATATCGTCTTTCTGGTTTAGATGAAGTGGATGATGCATAGGGATGGGATCCTGGAGGAAAACCAGAATTGCCTAAAGTCATTTTCAGATGGAACATACAAGTAAGTATGTTAAAAAGAAATTGGCAATAGAGGTCTAGATTTCAAGGTAGAGATTTGATCAAGAAAAACAAATGAAAGTATCATAATGTAAATGGTACGTAACAAGACTAGGAGTACGTTATACAAACAGAATAAGAGAAGAAACAACAGAATGAAGAATAAGGCAATAAGGGCGAGGCCACAGATGCACAGAAAAGATGGAAAATAATGTGAAATACTTTTAAAGATCCAGTTTAAGCAAGGATTTTAGAGTCCTATGACATTTATCTAAGTTGATTTCTTTTTAATTGGTGTCTTATATAGTTACATGTAAAACCGGAATTGATTGTGACATGTTCATACAGGTACATGACATAGCTTGGTTAACTGCATTCTGCTATTCCTCCCCTGTACCATCTCACCTCCCTCCCTCTTGTTCCCCTTCCTCTACTTCATTCTTTTTCCTGCTATTTTTATGAGATCCACTCCCCCATAATTTTTAATTCTTCATTTCTCTCTAGCTTCCACAGATAAGGCATTCAACCATTTACTCATATTTTAATTGGTTCTTTTAAAATATACATGACAATAGAATCCATTTGGTTAAAATTATACAAACATGGAATATATCTTATTCTAATTAGGACCCCGTTCTTGTGGGTGGGCATAAAGGTGGGATTCACTTAAGTATTTTCATATATGTACATAGCAAAATTGGGTAACATTTATTCAACTGTCTTTCCTATTTCTATTTGCCCTCTCTTTCTGTTGTTCCCCTTTGTCTAATTTAATGAACTTCTCTTCTCCCCAGACCCCTTTATTGCGGTTTAACTTCCAAATATCAGCAAAAATATTTCACCTATTTTTTGGGGGGGGCAGGGGGAGTAGCTTATTTCACCTAGTATGAAAGTCTTCAAATCCATCCCTTTACTGGCAAATGTCATAAAATCATTCTTCTTTATGGCTGAATAGTATTCCACTGTGTATATCTGCCACAATTTCTTCATTCATTCATCTATTGAAGGTCACCTAGGTTGGTTCCATAGCTTGGCTATGGGAAATTGTGCTGCTATAAACACTGATTTGGCTGTGTCACTATAGTATGCTGATTTTAAAATCCTCTGGACATATGCCAAAGAATGTGATAACTGGATCAAGTGGTGGTTCCATTCCTAGTTTTTGAGGAATCTTCATACTGCTTTCCAGAGTGGTTGTACTATTTTGCAATCCCACCAACAATATTACTGTTAAGTCTAGCCTTTTTCATTCAGCATGATATTCTCCATTTCCATCCGTTTACCTTAGCAAGTGACATAATATTATTTTTCTTTATGGTTGAGTAGAACTCTCTCTCTCTCTCTCTCTCTCTCTCTATATATATATATATATATATATATATATATATATAATTATAGAATACATATTATATAAATAATATACTATATTTATAGACCGATTTTCTTTATTTGATTCCTTATTGAGTTCCAGAACATTTGAGTTTTATTTTGTTGGTATTGGAGATAGATGTTTCAATGAAATAATAATTAAGAGTGACCTCAAATAACCATAGACACAGAAGTGGTGGAAAGTGATTAAGTAGGTTTATGTTCCTCCACCCTGCAATTTGGACTGTTATGAAGAAAACAAACAATTATTTTGCATCTGGAAGAAAATTGTAGTTGCACAGGTCCCTCCTATGAAGTTTGAGCAGGGATTAAATACAAATGTGAAGAATCCATGAAAAAGCAAGAAACTGAAAACAGACAGCAACTTGATAATATTTGGAAAGAGCCCTTTGTGAAGGACTTTAAGTAATCCGTTATATAGATGAAGGCCTGGTTTCTATTCATCAATGAAAAGAAATGAGAGAATAATTGATGTAGAAACCTATCTACCTACCTATCACGTGTCTTTCCATATTATCTTTATTGATGCATATTTAGACTATCATAAAATTCACCCACTTAAGGTATATTTTCAATTGTTTTTTTCATACATTTACAAATTTTTGCAGGTACCATTACTATCTTATTTCATATTATTTGGTTTACCCTAAAAAGAGATGTCAGAATCAAGAGTAGTTACTTTTGATTTCCCACCATTCACACAGCACATGGCCCACATTATGTGTTCTCTCTTTTTAAAATTGTCAATTCTGGATACTTTGTATGAATAGAATTTATGTCTGACTTTTCTCACTTAACATGATATTTTCAAGGTCCACCCATATTATGGCATGTAGCTCTTTATTTTTTATGACCTATATCATTAGGTTAAATCTGCCATAACAAAGTGCCACAGCTGGATATATTAACAATAGGAATGTACTCATAATTCTGGAGTTTAGAAGTCAGATCAAGGTTTCAGAAGGGTAGATTATTTTGAAATGTCTGCCTGTCACTTTTAGGTGGGTATCTTTCTGTATCATCACATGGCTATTCCTCTGTATATGCCTGTGTCCAAATTAATTTTCTCATATAGTTTCCACTTATACTTGATTAGGAGCTAAAATAATGCCCTCATTTTAATGTAATCATATCTGTAAAGTACTCACTTCTAAATACAGTCATATTCTAAAATAACTGGAGTTAAGACTTCATCATGTGAATGTGGTGGGAATACAATTAATCCCATAATATGCCAATCAAAAAAGTATGGATAGATGTATCACATTTGCTTATTCATCTATAAATTTCTGAGTGTATCGGTGGTTTCCATGCTTTAGATATTTCAATTAGTGCTACTATGAACATATAAGGCCAAATAATTTTTAAGATACAGAAATTTAATTTCTGAGCATATACCTCAAATTGCTGGGTTGCATGATGAGTCTGTGTTTAACATTTTTAATGACTTCCAACTGTGTCCTAATGTGGCTGTACTTTATCATCCCACCAGAAATGTATGAAGGTTCTAATTTATCCACATATTCATCTGCAAATTTATTGTCTGAATTTTGGAAATAGCCATTTTTGTGGGTGTGAAGTAGTGTTATACTGTGATTGTGATTTTTCTTTCCTTGAAGTCTAATAATATTGAACAAACCTTCATGCACTTATTGATTATTTTTATATCTTCTTGGGAAAAACATCTCAAACTCTATTGTATAATTTATGTGATTTGTCTCTACATTGTAGAATTGTAAGTATACTTTACATACTCTAAGAGTCGCATAATATGATTTAATAATATATGTTTTTAACATATTTTCTCAATTCTGTGCTTTTATTTTGATATTTGATGGTGTCTTTTGAAGAAATATTTTAAATTTTATAAAGTCGAATTTATTTTTTTCTGTCAATTGTTGTTTTAGAGGTATATCTAAAAAATTACATTATTCAATGTAAGAGATTTATTACTTTTTTTTGTGCTGAGACTTATAATTTTATCTTTTACATTTAAGTCAGTGAGGTAATTTTTGCATATGTTGTGAGAAAAGGGGTCCAATTGTATTCCTTTCCCTTGGAATAAATATTGTCCAAAGATTGGTCTTTTATAAGACTATTCTTTCTCATTAAATTATCTTGGCAATATTGTTCAACTAGAAAACAGACTTACCAGATTATGTTTACATATTATCCCATTCCATTAATCAATATTTCTATTAGGTACCAGTTTCAAACTAAGTTAATTACCATGACTTTCCAAAAAGTTTTAAATCAGAAAATGTAAGTGATGAATCTTTGTTTTTTGCTTTTGTTTTTATTTATTTAATTTTATTTCTTTATTTCAAGGCTTACTTTTTGAGAGGAGAGATGCTACTGAATTCCTTGAGTATTTATATAAATTTAGGATCAGACTGTTAATTTCTGAAAAAAGAAGGGCTGGGATTTTCAAAAGGATTTAATTTGCATACTATACCATTCTTACTATTTTTTTTTTTATTTAATGAATATGCAGCACATTACTCCTTATATAGGTTTTCTTTAAGTTATTTCCGTGGTGCTTTGCTGTATGTATTTTCTTTGTTGTATGTATTTTCGATTTCAATGTGTCCTAAAAGATCAATGTGTTAAATGATTGGACCTCAGGGTGCTGCTGTTAGGAAGTAGGAACTTTGAGCAGTTAGGGCCTAGTAAGACATTCTAGGATATTGGAAGTATGTACTCAAAGGGGATTGTCCCAGTCTTTTCCTCTGTCTCTTTCCTTTCTTGGCACATGAAGTGAGAATTTGCTTTGCCACATGCTCCCCACATGATATGCTGTCTTGTTTGAAGAATAAAGTAAATACCATGAACTAAAATAGAGCTCTTTTTCTGTGCAAGTTGTCTCAGGTGTTTTGTTAAAGCAATGGGGAAATAACTTATATAGATGTCTTGCTCATTTTTCTTCTTAAATTTATTTCTAATATTATTTTAAACTTTGATTCCTGGGAAAATAGTTTCCTTAATTGAAATTTTAGATTATTTATTGATGTATCATTGAAATATATACTTCAATTTTTTATATATAATGCACCCCAAATTGTATTGAACTTGTGTATGTTATAATGATTTTTTATAGACCTATTAGGATTTTGTATATATATATATATATATATATATATATATATATATATATATATGATCAATTTATCTGTAATTAAAGAGTATAATTTCTATCATTAAAATCTGGATGCTTTTGTTTATTGTCCTTCATAAATAACCATACTGAAACCTACAGTACACTATTGAATTGAAAGGATAAATTTGGACATTCTTTTACAATTTTTTAACAGGGAACTATTTTTTTCTGATTTTTAAAGTGTAGAATGTTCTTTTCTAATCCTAGTTTTGTTTTTTTTTTCTTTTTAATCACAAAAGATTTTTCAGTTTTGCCCAGTGCTTTTACCACACCTATTGGGAATATCATGTGCTATTTTCCCTTTATCGTTTTTTTTTTCTTTAAAGAGAGAGAGAAACTTTTTTGTAGATGGACACAACACAATGCCTTTATTTTTATGTGGTGATGAGAATCGAACCTGGGTCGTGCCCGTGCTAGGCAAGCGCTATACCACTGAGCCACAATCCCAGCTCTCCCTTTATCTTTTTAATATGACATTTTTCCATTGACTTTTCATTATATGATTAACTATTTTCTCATTTACAGTAATAAATTCAACACTGTCAAAGAGCATTATACTTTCATGTTTCTGAATGCTACGTTTTTAGTATTTTGTCACGGATTTTTGCATTTGTATACTTAAAATCTTATGCCCCTGTAGTTTTCTCTTTTTCTGATGCCTTTGTCTCATTTTGAAATTTACTGGATGCATGATGTGGGCTTATAATCATTTCTTCCTCATATAATTTGGAAGGCTTTTTGAAGGCTTGATATTTTTATTTTCTTCAAAATTTAAGGTTGGTAATTGATCTGACATCTTTTGAAAATAGGTAATTATAGCAATAATTTTTTACTGACTATTGATTAGCTCTATTGTGTTAGTTTTTATTTTGTTATTTTTTGGTGCCAGGGATTAAGCCCAGGGCCCCATGCATGCTAAAACATGTTCTTCCACTGAGCTACACCCCCACTGCCTGGTCCATAACATTAGCTCTGTTTTATAATGATTTATTTTTAATTATCTAAAATTATATTCTATTTCTTCTAATTTTCTCTTTGGTACATTACTTATTTAATAAGTTTGTCTTTTAATATTCACATTATAAATAAAATCTGAATTGTTATTCTGCTATTGATTCGTAATACTGTCATTTCCTCTGGGAATGCATTTTGGTTAGTCACATTCCTTTAAATTTATTGTGGTTTATTTTATGACCTCGGATTAGACCTATCCTAAAGAATGTTCCATGTGCACCTGATAAGTATATGTATTCTGCGCTCGTTGGACATAATGTTGAGTCAGTGTCAATTAACTTATAGTGTTTAATCATTTTTTTAAAAATTTCAGCAATAGTTTTAAGTCTTCTTGTTCTACTCATTATTTAAAGTAAGTGGGATAATGAAGTCTCTAACTCTTGTTGAATTTTACATGTTTCTCTTGAATACTGTCCACTGTTTTTCCCCATATTTTTATTGGTGCATTTTAATTGTATATAAAGGTAGGACTCATTATTACATATTCACACAAGCACACGCTATGATAACATAAGTTGGCCTAAATCATACCATGGTATGTCCCTTTTCTCCTCTGGTCCCTTCCCCTACTCTGCTGATCTTCCTTTGATTTTAATGAGATCCACCCTGGCAACTATTTCTATGGTATGTATTAGTCAGTTTTTCATCACTGTGAGCAAAATACCTGACAAGAACCACTAGGAGGAAATCCTTATTTTTACCTCATGTTTTCAGAGGGCTCACTACATAGTTTACAGACTCAATTGCTTTGACCAAAGATGAGGCATGAAAGAAGGGCATGGCGAAAGAAAGCTTTTAGCTCAAGGCATCCAGGGAGCAGAGAAACGTAGACAGGGGCCAGAGAAAAAATAGAACCATCAAGGTCATATCCCTAGTAACTTATTCCTCCATCCATACCTAATATCAGAAATCTATTTAAATTATTAATTCATCAAATGAACTAATCCACTGACTAGGTTCTTGCTCTCATAATCTTAAGTACTTCACCTCTGTTTACCTATAAACATTCTTGCATTACATAAGGTTTTGGGTTGTACCTCATACCCAACTCATATAGTTTCATATATTCAAAGAAAATATTTCCCACCACATTTAGTATTTCAACCTGAAGTGAACCTCTTATACTCAGCATGTTTTTTTTTTATTAAAATCATTCTGCCTGTCTGTTTCTTTTAATTAGAGTATTTATTTAATTCACTTAATAATAACACAGAATTTTTCAGCTACCATATTGATATTATTGTGCATATGTTCAATGTCATTTTTTCTGTGTTAAAAATGCACTGCATTTTTAAAAAATTAATATTTTCTTAAACATTTTTTATTTCACATTTTCAAAATTTCTTCATATAATTGTTTTTCTGAGAATTATCATAATAATAAACTACGTTGAATAAATCAGGTTTCACTTTAAATTATACAAACTTTGCTTTAATATATCTCCATCTTCTTTTTAACTATTATTACCAAACAAACCACATCTTCATATATTTTAAACCTATAAACAGTATTATAATTATTGCTTTATAGAGTTCTTTCTTGGGTTACATATCAGAAGAAAAGTATTGCAAATACATTTTAAAATGCTTTTTATTGTATCTAGGTAGTTTCTGTCTTTAATAACCCCTTATATCCCTCTGGTTTGAATTTACTGTCTAGTGTATTTTCTTTTCTTCATGAAAGATATCCTTTAATATTTCTGGTAGGGAAAATTGGCTAGGTACCAATTCTACTAGCTTTGCTGATCTGCTGATCTGGGAATATATTAATTGCACCTTAAGCTTTGAAAAATAGTTTTTTTGTTTGTTTGTTTTTGTATATGCAATACTTTGTTGAGTCTTTTTATTTTAGCACATTGGATATGTCATCCCACTGTTCCACTGTCTCTGGCCAGAAGAGTTTCTGATGAGAATTAAGCTGTTAACCTTATTGAGGATTCTGTATATTTAACAAATCAGTTTTTTTTCTTACTGTTTTATAAATAATCTATTTATGTTGGGCATTAGCCATTGAGATTAAATTTACAGATTTTTTTTGAGATAGGGTTTTACTAATTTGCACAGGCTGACCTTGAACTTGTGATATTCTTGCCTCAGTCACTTGTGATTCACTTGCACAATTGCACCTGGCTACAGATAGTTTCCTGTCCAACAACTGGAATTACTATATAACCACTTGAAAATCTTAGAGATGGGTGCTGAAACATTAAAATGTATTCATTCACAGGACCCAATCACTGTTTATAATAGCTCCAAACTAAGTCTATTTAATGATAAACTCAAATATGAATACAAACTGGAAATATATGAGTATATAATTTACTGTGTATTTTTTTTAATATTTGTAGTTGTTGATGGACCTATATTTTACTTATTACATGTGGTGCTGATAATTGAAACCAGTGCTTCATACATGCTAGGCACTGAGCTACAACCTCATCCCTCACTGTGTGTTTTTAATTGTATGTATTGCAGTGCATGTATTTTAAAGATATACTTATCTACTTATCTATCTTTTATTGTATGTATTAAGGTGAGGAATAAAAGTACATTTATCATAGGAGTTTAAACAAGAGTTCAGAATTAAAGAGTAAGTACAGTATTTTTCCTGTTCTGAATATAAATAAGGTTCTGGGGAAAAAACATAACCAAGATTATAAGCAACTAAGAATAGCTTCCTAAAGATAAAAACAGAAATACTCTTGGTAATAAGGATAAACTTCTTGTCATTGTTGTTTGTTTGTTTGTTGTGGATAGAAAATGTTAAAAATCAACTTAAAAAGTAGTGGTAAACACTCTATAGAGACATACTGAAGTCATCTCAAAGAGATAGTATTTGAGATAGGGATATAGAGTTTAGAAAATTTAAAAAAAGGACATAGAGTTGAAAATTGTCTGTCATTTTATGTTGATTCCTTGGAAATTTGGGAATAGAAACACCATTTGACGCAGCTATCCCTCTTCTTGGACTATACCTAAAGGACTTAAAAACAACATACTACAGGGACACAGCGACATCAATGTTTATAGCAGCACAATTCACAATAGCTAAACTGTGGAGCCAACCTAGATGTCCTTCAGTGGATGAATGGATAAAAAAAAAATGTGGCCTATATACACAGTGGAATTTTACTCAGCAATACAAGAGAATAAAATCATGGCATTTGCAGGTAAATGGATGGTGTTGGAGAAGATAATGCTAAGTGAAGTTAGCCAATCCCCCCAAAAAACAAAATGCCTAATGTTTTCTTTGCTATAAGGAGGCTGATTCATAAAGGAGTAAGGAGAGGGAACAGGGGACAAGTAGATGAATTCCAGATAGGGAAGAGGAAAAGGGAGGAGGCAGGGGATTAGCAAGGATGGTGGAATGTAATAGACATCATTATCCAAAGTACATGTATGAAGACAAAAAAATTGGGTGTCAGTCTACTTTATATACTGTTAGAGTCTGTAAACAAGTCAAGATGGCGCCTGGCATTTTCCCAGAGGCAGTGGTTTGTGAAGTAACGCCAGCGAGCCATTTAGTGTGGAGATTCCTCATTGGTTGACTGCTGTATTTAGTTTATGTTAATTAGATAAGCTGTGTAGAATGTATATATACCCCTCCTCTCCTACAATAAACGGCTCCCACTCCTGCTGTATCAATGTACACAAGTTGCTCGTCACCCCCCAGTTATTTTGCTGCAGCCGGACTGCGGCAATATACAGAGATATGAAAAAATGTGATACATATCAGTAAGAATTATAATGCAAAAAAACAAGTACATGTATAAATACATGAGTTGACGTGAATATACTTTATACAAAGATATGAAACATTGTGCTTTATAGGTGTGATAAGAATTTTAATACATTCCGCTGTCATGTATTTAAAAAAAATAAAATCAATTAAAAAAAAGAGAATACAAACTAAATCTATTAACTTTTATGGCCATTACACATAACACACAATAAATGCTGATGCTCCCAAATAAAATTACAATTAAATTTGATTTCTATTGAACTGTGTTTTATCTTGCAATGGATAGTAATTATTGAATCAGTAATTATTGAATAAGGACATAGAGTTGAAAATTGTCTATCATTTTATGTTGATTCCTTGGAAATCTGGGAATGGAACCACCATTTGACCCAGCTATCCCTCTTTTTGGATTATACCCAAAGGTATACTATACCCAAACAACTACAATTTACCCCAAAGTTTATATTTGAAGAATATAAGCTTCAGTAAACTTGGAAACAAATTAATTAAGAATGTCTAATTCTGTAAAGCTCAATATATACATGGTGTATATTATTATATTTTACTTATAACTAGATTACCTTATACTTTATAGTAAGTTAATTAATTTTCTGCCACTTTGCAATGCTTTAAACTTTGCTTTAGTCAAGCATGTTAGTGCATGCCTGTAATTCTACCGGCTCCCACGGCTGAGGCAGAAGGATCCCAAGTTGCCTCTGCAATTTACCAAGTTACTAAGTAACTTAGCAAGATCCTGTTTCAAAATAAAAAATGAAGAGGGGTTTGGGATGGGGCCATCTCAATGCCACTCAGTTGTTGAGAGTGTCTAGTTGAATCCATGCTTTAAAAAAATGCTTTAAATTTGAAAAGAGGGACTTACTTGTAGAGAAAATAAGTCATGTGAAGGATAATCATATTTTTTCCACATAGATAAGTGATATGCATAGCATATACCCAAAACTTTCTTTGGTAATACTGATTTCGGAGATTTCATTTTTATAGAAGTAATAGACATAAATGCTGAAATGTTTGAGTGATTAAACAATTTAAATATTTCATATCTGGTTTATACCTTACAAAATACTGGAAATATGCAATATTTTTATGAAAGATGATATTAGTTTCTTTCTTTTTATCATGTCTATTAACTACAAATATGAAATACAAAAAAGCAATTTCTGTATACTTATGTCAACTGTTTTTCTAAATAACTCATTCTTTTTCACATCAACCTTATTTTCTGAGTTTTATAAACACAGAGACAAGTTTTAGGGAGATTAGTTATATTTTCCACTGTTCTACTTACTAATAAGAGCCACAACTAAAATCCAGGTGAATTGTTCCAAATTCAAAGCCTATTTAGCTTAACTTTTATAAGATTTTCTCAACTGCATTCTAGTCAAGATAAACACTATTTTTTTTTCTTCTGGAAATTTTATCCTTTTTCTTTAATACCATAAGTTTGGGATTTGCTATCTTTCCCAACGACAAAGCTGTTAAGTATGGATTATTTTTAAATTCATATACTAGTGGATTTATAAACTGGTATTGAATTTAATGATTTTAATTTAGTCAATGTTACATAATAGTAGGATGTATTAGTACATGTATTTATTCACTCAGTAAATATTTATCAAGTACTTACTATTTGTTAAAACTAAAAGATGTTAATATTCATTAATCTTTCAGAGCCAATTGCCAATTAATTTTTAATTTATACAAAAAATAATAATTGAGTTTACAGAAACAACTACAATTTACCCTACATGTTGATAAATTGGACACAAAGCAGAATATAATCTATTTTACCATGTTTGCTCAATGCATGTCTCATGAAACTTGAACACATATAAGGAAGTGCAATACGAATTAAAATCCAGATTTTTGTGCAACTTCCAGATCATCTTAGTTCAATTGATGTAATCTAGTCATTGAAGCTGTAGGCAACTCATACCAAGGAAGATTTTCATTAGAACAATTTTAGAGGGAAAATAGATGTTATGTAAATATGTTTTTAACTGATAAAATAGCCAGTTAATTATTGCTATATTGCATATTAGAGACCCACTAAAATCAAAAGAAGTTAATTTCTCAAAGTTATACTTTCTTCAGATTCATGGCAAGGTAGAAATGATTTCTTACTGCTCTAGTTCTTAATAACTGCCTGAACAAAAGAATGCTAAAATCTCTATTATTGTGTTTTGTATTTAAATACCATTAAATATATATTCTTTAAATTTCAGGTTTTTTTCATTGATAAAAGATCATAAATTAAATATATGCTAATTATATTTAAGAGATCATTCATGGAAAAACGAAGTTGAAAAATAGGATTCTGCTCACATATATGGAATGTAAGCTCGTACAAACTGATGTCATAAATCAATTGTCAGCTTTGTTAATATTGTGCATATGTAAAGATCTCTTTGATTTAATTATTATAATTTTCATTTTATTTTAAGTGATTATATTTAATTTTGTTTCATGTGATGCATTTAATTGACCTTCAAAAAAAGTTGTAGGACTTTAAATGCTATTTATGATGAGTTATCACAATGTTAAGACCTTGTTATCAGCTTAATGGCTGATTTAGTTATAAAATTATATTTCTAAAAAGTTAAATTGTCAAACATGGCGGTGGGTGGGGAGGTAGCTCTTTCAGTACCTCCTCAATAACAGGGTCAGAGAGACGCATTGATACGCCTAGATTCTACCTGCTGAGAAACTCCTAGCAAAATTCCGCTGAAGAGAGACCGGCCGGGAATTAGTAGGATTTTTGGAGGTGCCAGTTTGCCGCAGACGAGTGAATCTCCGCCATGCCGCGTGGAGGTCCAGATCCGCCGGCCGCTGCCCGTGTGACTCGGCGACCGTTGCCGCCCGCCTGCGTGGCTCAGTGACCAGCCTCCGAGGCACAGCTCAGCAGGAGCAGCGCAGGGACTCTAGGAAGAGGTCTCTAGCCAAGCCTTCATGAAATAGGAAACCGGAAACTGAAACCAACTGAGATTGGGTCAGATCAGAGACAGACCTGCCCCACCTCTCCCTTTGGACACTCTGGCAAGGAGCCTGGGGCCCGCATAGCAGAGAGGTGAAGGCACCAGAGTTGGGCCGACGGAATTCCTTCCCAGCGGAATACACTTTAGCAGGTGTGTGACTCCCACCCCCACCAGATACAAGCAGCCAGGAACCCTCGGGAATCTCTCCGGGGGCGTGACTGTAGGGGACAAGGGACTTCCGACCCCCAACTCCCCCTACCGCCAGCGGCGTGGGCGTGACTGTAGGGGCAGAGGGAAGCAGAGGGCACTCCATACAATCAACTCCTCCTACCGCCAGCAAAGTGGACATGAAGGTAGGGGCCGAGGGAAGCAGAGGGGATTCCCGATCCCCAACTCCCCTTACCACCAGCAGTGATACCCAAGGTCTTAGCCGCCAGTTTCCGGGGGCAAGCCCACCAAAGGGGTCCAGAAAAATTAAACTGTTGGTTCCCACATCACCACTACACAGCACTGGGGCTTAGATGAATGACAGAGAGAGTGCTCAGTCGTTCGGGAAACAGGACACGTGGTGGGACTGCAAGTGTAACCAGATCCTTGGGGAACCGCCTCCGGTGAACAGGACCTGGCTGGCTGGCAGGAGGAAGGGGGGAGAGGCCGGAGAAGTGAAAAGGCCCTGGACTAACAGGATTGAGAGACTCCCAGGAGCCGCCTTACAGGGATTGCTGTTGGTACATAGAGGGCAGAAGCTCGGCTTGGAGGGCACAGTTCCGCCTACTGGAAGAGAAGAAAATGGATCTCTAAGACTTCAATTTTTTTTTTCTCTTTTTTCTTTTCTCCCCTTTACCTTCTTTCTTTCTTTCCCATTTCAAGTTTTATTGTTCTTTCCATTCTCCTCTAATCTCTCTCTCTCTCTCCTTCTTTCTTTTTAAAAGCACCTTCCTTCCCCTACCCCCCAACTTTCACCCCAAGCATTATGTCTTCCATTACGTGTAATTGTCTAAATGCAAATAGGTGAATGTTTTGAGGCTGTCTATAGGGCTTCTAAATACCTAGCTACTACCAAACACCCTGATCCAATCACCTGTTAATATCGCCCTTCAGTAGAGCAATCTTCCAAAGTAGCCAAGACATACTAACCATCATACCATCATAGCACCTAACCTAAACATAAAGTCCTAAGAACAAACAACAAATCACTATATGCATACAGAATCTGGAAGCCTTTTATGAACTGAATGAATCAGCTTTAAAGTACAATAAAGCCCAACATTTCTAGGCATAGTCTCCCACCACAAAGGAGAGACCACAGAGATATACAAAACCAAAACAAATTTATAGGAGAAAACAGAAACACAGCAGTTAAACAGAGTTGGAAAGTAAAGTGAACAACATGAAAAAACAAGGGAAAAAAGGATTACAAATAATGCAGGACAACTTAAATCTACAGGAGAACCTAGAGGCATCAGAAAAATTGACAGAGAAAGAACTCAAGGCATACCTGACTCAGATGGAATGGAATCTTAGAGAAGTCATGAGACAGCAAGTCGAAACAATGAAAGAATACTTTGAAATCAAATTGCATAAGCAAATTCAAATTGCAAAGAAGGAACTCTACCAGGAGATAAAGATCCTAAAAAAAAAATCAAACAGTAATCCTAGAAATGCAGGAAACAATAAACCAAATTAAAAACTCAAACGAGAATATTACAAATAGACTAGATCAAATAGAAGTCAGAACACCAGATAATGAAGACAAAGTTTATCAACTCGAAAACAATATAGTCAACGCAGAAAAGATGTTAAAAAATCACGAGCAATCCATGCAAGAGATATGGGATGTCATAAAAAAACAAACTTGAGAGTCATTGGGATAGAAGAATGTATAGAGGTTCAAACCAAAGGAATGAACAATCTGTTGAATGAAATAATCTTAGAAAACTTCGCAGATATGAAAGATGGAATGGATTGCAAATCCTGGAAGCCTACAGGACCCCAAACATACAAAACCGTAATAGACCAACTCCAAGACACATAATTATGAAGATATCCAACATACAGAACAAGGAGAGAATATTAAAATCTACGAGAGAAAGGAGGCAGATTACATTCAGGGGTAAACTAATTAGATTAACGACTGATTTTTCATCACAGACTTTGAAAGCGAGAAGATCCTGGAATAATGTATTTCAAATGCTGAAAAATAATGGATTCCAACCAAGAATACTGTATCCAGCAAAATTAAGCTTCATATTTGACACTGAAATTAAAATATTTCACAATAAACAAAAGTTAAAAGAATTCGCAGCCAGAAAACCAGCACTGCAAAGCATTTTGAGCAAAATACTACAAGAAGAGGAATTGAAAAATAGCACCCAAAACTAACAGTGGGAGGTATCTCAGTAAAGGGGGAATAAAATAACCAAAGAGGAAAAACTAGCCAAACTAAAATAAATAAATAAATAAACATGACTGGAAGTACAAATCATATTTCAATAGTAACCTTAAATGTTAATGGCTTAAATTCACCAATCAAGAGACATAGGCTAGTAACCTGGATTAAAAAAACAGGTCCAACAATATGCTGCCTTCAGGAGACTCATATGATAGGAAAAGACATACACAGGCTGAAGGTGAAAGGTTGGGAAAAATCATACCACTCACATGGCCCTCGGAAGCAAGCAGGAGTGGCCATACTCATATTGAATAAAATCAACTTCAAACCTAAGTTAATCAAAAGGGATAACGAAGGACACTATATACTGTTAAAAGGAACGATCCACCAACAAGACATAACAATTATCAATATGTATGCACCAAACAATGGTGCTACAACGTTCATAAAACAAACTCTCCTCAAGTTCAAGAGTCAAATAGACCACAACACAATAATTATGAGTGACTTCAACACACCACTCTCGCCATTAGACAGATCCTCCAGACAAAAGCTGAATAAAGAAACTATAGAACTAAACAACACAAACAATAACCTAGACTTAACCGACATATATAGAATACATCAACCATCATTAAGTGGATACATGTTCTTCTCAGCAGCACATGGATCTTACTCAAAGATAGACCATATATTATGCCATAGGGAAACTTTTAGTAAATATAAAGGTGTGGAGATAATACCATGCACCTTATCTGATCATAGTGGAATGAAACTGGAAATCAATGATAAAAGAAGGAAGGAAAAATCCTGCATCACCTGGAAAATGAACAATATGTTACTGAATGATCAATGGGTTACAGAAGACATAAAGGAGGAAATCAAAAAATTCTTAGAGATAAATGAAAATACAGACACAACATATTGGAATCTATGGGACACAATGAAAGCAGTTTTAAGAGGGAAATTCATTTCCTGGAGTTCATTCCTCAAAAAAAAGAAAAAAAAAAAAACAACAAATAAATGAACTCATGCTTCATCTCAAAACCCTAGAAAAGGTAGAGCAAAACAACAGCAAATGTAGTAGAAGACAAGAAATAATTAAAATCAGAGCAGAAATCAATGAATTGAAACAAAAAAAACATTGAAAAAATTGATAAAACTAAAAGTTGGTTCTTCGAAAAAATAAATAAGATAGACAGACCCTTAGCCATGTTAAGGAAGAGAATAAGAGAGAGAACTCAAATTACTAACATAGGGGATGAAAAAGACAATATCACAACGGACACTACAGAAATACGGAAGACATTTAGAAAGTATTTTGAAACCCTATATTCCAATAAAATAGAAGATAGTGAAGATGTTGATAAATTTCTTAAGTCATATGATCTGCCCAGATTGAGTCAGGAAGACAAAAACAATTTAAACAGACCAATAACAAAGGAAGAAACAGAAGAAGCCATCAAAAGACTACCAACCAAGAAAAGCCCTGGGCCAGATTTGTATACAGCAGAGTTTTACAAAATCTTCTACAAATTCTTCCTTGGAAGAATTAATACCGATACTTTTCAAGCTATTTCAAGAAATAGAAAAAGAAGGAGCTCTTCTAAATTCATTCTATGAGGCCAACATCACCCTGATCCCGAAACCAGACAAAGACACTTCAAAGAAAGAAAACTACAGACCAATATCTCTAATGAAGTTGGATGCAAAAATTCTCAATAAAATCCTGGAGAATCGAATACAAAAGCATATCAAAAACATTGTGCACCATGATCAAGTAGGATTCATCCCTGGGATGCAAGGCTGGTTCAATATACAGAAATCAATAAATGTTATTCACCACATCAATAGACTTAAAGATAAGAACCATATGATCATCTCGATAGATGCAGAAAAAGCATTCACCAAAGTACAGCATCCCTTTATGTTCAAAACACTAGAAAAACTAGGGATAACAGGAACTTACCTCAACATTATAAAAGCTATATATGCTAAGCCTCAGGCTAGCATCATTCTAAATGGAGAAAAACTGAAGGCATTCCCTCTAAAAGTTGGAACAAGACAGGGATGCCCTCTCTCACCACTTCTATTCAATTTAATTCTTGAAATACTGCCATAGCAATTAGTCAGACAAAAGAAATTAAAGGCATAAAAATTGGAAAAGAATGAACTTAAATTATCAATATTTGCGGATGATATGATTCTATACCTAGAAGACCCAAAAGGGTCTACAAAGAAACTACTAGAACTAATAAATGAATTCAGCAAAGTAGCAGGATATAAAATCAACACTCATAAATCAAAGGCATTCCAGTATATCAGCAACAAAACTTCTGAAATGGAAATGAGGAAAACCACTCCATTCACAATATCCTCAAAAAAAAAAAAAAAAAAAAAAACCTTGGGAATCAACCTAACAATATAGGTGAAAGATTTATACAATGAAAACTACAGAACCCTAAAGAGAGAAATAGAAGAAGATCTTAGAAGATGGAAAAATATACCCTGTTCATGGATAGGCAGAACTAACATCACCAAAATGACGATATTACCCAAAGTTCTCTACAGGTTTAATGCGATGCCAATCAAAATCCCAACGGCATTTCTTGTAGAAATATATAAAGCAATCATGAAATTCATATGGAAAAGCAAAAGACCCAGAATAGTAAAAGCAATTCTAAGCAGGAAGTGTGAGTCAGGCAGTATAGCGATACCAGATTTCAAACTATACTACAGAGCAATAGTAACAAAAACAGCATGGTACTGGTACCAAAACAGGCGGGTGGACCAATGGTACAGAATAGAGGACACAGAGACCAATCCACAAAATTACAACTTTCTTATATTTGATAAAGGGGCTAAAAGCATGCAATGGAGGAAGGATAGCATCTTCAACAAATGGTGCTGGGAAAACTGGAAATCCATATGCAACAAAGTGAAGCTGAACCCCTTTCTCTCACTGCTGGGAGCCATTAGCCAAGTAGGTATGACAATTTCCTTGCCAGCGTACCCCATGTTGCTGACATGTTGCAGTGACATTGAATGTAAGTGACCTTGCTCAAGGACCAAGGCAGATTAGGGTGTTCCCGGTTTTAAGATAATCGTGTTTAGGGCGTTCCCGGTTTAGGTTCCAGGTTTAAGGTTTAAGATTATTCCTGCTGGGAATAGGGTGTATCCTGCTGCCTGAGTTCCCCTTGAGTTCTCACGGGATTTAGACAGTATATTTTGGAGATAGAAGCCCAGAGAACGTGGATTTGGGAAGAGAACGTGGATTTCCCCAGAACGTGATTGTAGACGGCTGGTGTGAGTTCGGGAATAAAGAGTTGCTGTTTGAATCTACAAGCTGTGTGGTGGCTCGTGATTGTGTGCCCAGCCAGACTGCGGCATTTGTGCCCAGCCAGACTGCGGCATTTGGCGGCCTGTGCGGGGAACTTCTAAAGCTTGGAGGTAAGTGAAATTGCTCACCCCTGAGGGAAGGCGAGAGAATGGGTGATCAATTCAAAAAACAATGTGTTCCTGTTTTGATTTATTTTGTTTTTATTTCAAGTTGCCTGTTCCTAGAACTTTCTCAGGCAAACTGGGGAAAATGGTTGACTCAAGGTTTGAAGTTGTTTGCCTCCGAGCAAGAGAAATTGTTAGAGGAAGGAGGCACCCCAGTAAGACCAACAACAGTTAGGGCATATGTTGATACAATACAAAAATGTAGCACATGGCCTTTTAAAGACAAGTTATTAAGTATATCAATGGGACCATCATGGTATCCTGTAGAAGGATTTTTCTTCAACAAGAAAGAGATGGCTAGTTCTGTTTGCTACACTTGTCTAAGATCTTGGTTTCTACAAAGTTCTGATTAATTTACAAAGCTAAAATGTTGAAACATCAACCACTCTTTACTTATTAAGTTACATAAGGTAATATATTTAAGCATGTGTGTTTTCATAAATTGGTGAATGGAAAAAACGTTTAATATTGCTTTGGTCTGTGTCTTTGCTAAAACAAGGTTACTAAGTGTTAAGATTCTATCATGTGTAATTTATATACAAAGAGTAGAAAAATTTTCAGTTGGGTTTCAATTATAGTATTATAGTATCATAAAAAACATGAAAGTCTTTCATCTTATTAAAGTGGAGTAATTTGTCTAAATCAGAAATTTTATAAGAGTTGTTTCAAAATGTGAATTTATAAAAAGGGTTAACGGTTAAAAAATAGAGAAAAAGATTCAAGGGGCTGGGGGTGTGGCTCAAGCGGTAGCGCGCTCGCCTGGCATGCGAGCGGCCCGGGTTCGATCCTCAGCACCACATACAAACAAAGATGTTGTGTCCGCCGAGAATTAAAATAAATAAATAAATATTTAAAAAAAAAATAAATAAAAAAAAAAAAGATTCAAGACGTGGAAATATATTAATATAAAAGGTTAAAGGAAAAAGAAATGTTTCTAGATGAGATAATCTCTGTGTGGTAAAGTAAAAAGTTGTAAAATGCCATTTAAAAAGATTTTGAGGAAACTAGACTTACTTTAAAAGCTTGAGAAAGGAAGAAAGAAGAAAAAGGTATTTGTACATGGCAGATTGAGACAAAGCTTCTCAATGGAGTTTAAAAAAAAAAAGCCTTTGGTTGAAGGGCAGCCATGTAAACTAACATTAAAGCGATTTAAACAAAATCTAAGCCTCGTTTAAAAGAGTGAAGTTGTAGGTGGTGAAAAAGTACATTTAAAAGTACAGTATAGATGATAATTAAAAGGTTAAATTGAAGGTGGTCGAGATACCTTCATGGCGGAAAAAAGATTGCTTTATTATATCATTCGAAGCCTAGTTAATCTTAAAGGCATTACTTTAAAAAAATGGGAAGATAATAGGATAAAAGATATTTAGATAAAGAAGATTAAAAATTTAAAGTGAAAAACTTTAAAGACAGAAGTATAGAAAGTTAAAAAGAAAAAAGATAAAGAAGATGTAGAAAGATAAAAAAAATGTAGGAAGACAAGAATTTTAAACCCACAAAATAGGAAGAAAAAAAAAAAACTAGGAGGAAAATAAGCAACTAAGGGTAAATATACAAACCTTAGGGAAAAAAAAAAACTAGAAGATAGAAATAAGATAAAAAATGGTTGAAAATATCAAGTAAGGTATTACAGATAGAAAATGCAAAAAGCTAAGACAACTATTAGATACAGACATACTTACTAAAGCAAAAAGAGGGAATTGGAAGGGGGTATATATCCCCCAAAGATAAACTTAAAATAACGCTTTTACACTAAACTTTTTAAATTTGGATTCATAAGGACTTAGTGCTGCGGAAAGACATATGTATCCAAAAAATGTACATAAGCCTAAGGTACTTTGGAAAGATATTTTAACAGGACAATGGAAAGGTCCTGACCCAGTGATTGTCTGGAGTCGGGGTTTTGTTTGTGTGTTTCCACAGGGAGAACAGCCGATTTGGATTCCAGAGAGATTAACTAAAACAGTTTCTACAGATCGAAAAGAAGATGATTTGACTCAAATCCATAACAGCTGATATCCAGAACTCCAGCTTGGCCATTCTTACATCTGCGACAGTGATTAACCAGGATGCTTTTTTCAATAGCTATTTTATTATTGCATTTTTCCACATCATAAGGTTCTATTTTTATTTTTTGAGCTCATACAAACCTAGGTTAATGTTTTTCTGATCAGTTTTATTTTTTGACTGTGGAGTTTTTAAACATTGCAATGGAGATTTCACCCAGGTAAAGCTACAAGGCCTTTACTATTTTCTTATGTGTTGTATGTTTGTGTACACTCTTGTGTTTTGTGTTGTATGTCTGTATGTGCATATGTCCATATTTCTTATATGAGGAGCGCTCATGAAAAAATGCATCCGAATTATTATTATTTTTTTTATTCACGTGATTTAAATGGTTTAATTTAAATTAGGTAAACAGCTGTTAAGGATTGTTTTTAAAGGTGGTTAACAGATCTGTTTGTTTACTAGTTTAAATTAGGTAAAAGGCTGTTAAGGATTGTTTTTAAAGTAGGTTAACAGATCTGTTTGTTTACTTTCACCTTTCCTTTTCATTATATTTAATAATTATTTTCAGGATAATGTCTCTTTAGCATCATTGCCAGAATTCCTATCTCCATCCCAGTGCCGGTGAAGAACTCAACAAGTAATGCTCAATCAAAGAGTCAACTTACTTTGGGGAGGAAACGGATTTTGGGAGGAAATGGACATATTGATAGATTCCTCTGCTTTGAACTGCTTGCAGAACTTGCCTGGACTATGTAACTATCGTTTGGTGCAGCGAATTGTGGTAATGCTGGCATATCTTTGCTGATGGTGTCACTAGTGATGCAATTTTTATTTCCTTGCCAGCGCACCCCATGTTAATTGTGGTAGTGCTGACATATCTTTGCTGATGGTGTCACCAGTGATGCAATTTTTCCCAAGGAGCCGTCAATTGGCTTGGTGTCGTTGCATTTCTGTATCCTCCTCCCTTCTGCTAGTGATGGTCTAAAATTTGGGGGCCAATGGCTTATGCTGGACCGGTAGTCAGTGATGGGTATGATCCAATTGCAGTGGTATCAACCTAAGACAGGAGGCTGACGCCTAAAGGTCAGTTTTCCGATGACGGGTAAGAACCATATGTTGAATTGGACAACCTACCAGGCACGGTCCATAAGCCACATTAACCTCACTCCCCCACTGGCACCAAGGCCAAATTTGGGGGCCAACAGAGGTGAGGCAAAGAACCTCACCCCCCCACTGGTGCATAGACCTATCCACAAGTATGGCTGTATGCTGGACCGGTAGTCAGTGACGGGTATGATTCAATTGCAGTGGTATCAACCTAAGACAGGAGGCTGACGCCTAAAGGTCAGTTTTTCCCATGACGGGTAAGAACCATATGTTGAATTGGACAACCTACCAGGCACGGTCCTTAAGCCACATTGCTTGTTGTTTAATTAATCAGAAGGGGGGAGATGCTGGGAGCCATTAGCCAAGTAGGTATGACAATTTCCTTGCCAGCGTACCCCATGTTGCTGACATGTTGCAGTGACATTGAATGTAAGTGACCTTGCTCAAGGACCAAGGCAGATTAGGGTGTTCCCGGTTTTAAGATAATCGTGTTTAGGGCGTTCCCGGTTTAGGTTCCAGGTTTAAGGTTTAAGATTATTCCTGCTGGGAATAGGGCGTATCCTGCTGCCTGAGTTCCCCTTGAGTTCTCATGGGATTCAGACAATATATTTTGGAGATAGAAGCCCAGTGGAGGTGAATTTGGGAGAGAAGGTGGATTTGGGAAGAGAACGTGGATTTCCCCAGAACGTGATTGTAGACGGCTGGTGTGAGTTCGGGAATAAAGAGTTGCTGTTTGAATCTACAAGCTGTGTGGTGGCTCATGATTGTGTGCCCAGCCAGACTGCGGCATTTGTGCCCAGCCAGACTGCGGCATCTCACCATGCACAAAAGTTAACTCAAAATGAATCAAAGAGCTTGATATCAAATCAGAGACTCTGCATCTGATAGAAGAAAAAATTGTCTCCGATCTACATATTGTGGAGTCGGGCTCCAAATTCCTTAATAGGATGCCCATAGCCCAAGAATTAATAACAAGAATAAACAAATGGGACTACTTAAACTAAAAAGTTTTTTCTCAGCAAGAGAAAGAATAAGAGAGGTAAATAGAGAGCCTACATCCTGGGAACAATTTTTTACTACTCACACTTCAGATAGAGCCCTAATATCCAGAATATACAAAGAACTCAAAAAATTAAACAGTAAGAAAACAAATAACACAATCAACAAATGGGCCAAGGACCTGAACAGAGACTTCTCAGAGGAGCACATACAATCAATCAACAAGTACATGAAAAAATGCTCACCATCTCTAGCAGTCAGAGAAATGCAAATCAAAACCACCCTAAGATACCATCTCACTCCAGTAAGATTGGCAGCCATTATGAAGTCAAACAACAACAAGTGCTGGCGAGGATGTGGGGAAAAGGGTACACTTGTACATTGCTGGTGGGACTGCAAATTGGTGCGGCCAATTTGGAAAGCAGTATGGAGATTCCTGGGAAAGCTGGGAATGGAACCACCATTTGACCCAGCTATCGCCCTTCTCGGACTATTCCCTGAGGACCTTAAAAGAGCATACTATAGGGATACTGTCACATCAATGATCGTAGCAGCACAATTCACAATAGCTAGACTGTGGAACCAAACTAGGTGCCCTTCAGTAGATGAATGGATAAAAAAAATGTGGCATTTATACACAATGGAGTATTACACAGCACTAAAAAATGACAAAATCATGGAATTTGCAGGGAAATGGATGGCATTAGTGCAGATTATGCTAAGTGAAGCTAGCAAATCCTTAAAAAACAAATGCCAAATGTCTTCTTTGATGTAAGGAGAACAACTAAGAACAGAGCAGGGAGGAAGAACATGAGGAAAAGATTAACATTAAACAGAGATGAGTGGTGGGAGGGAAAGGGAGAGAGAAGGGAAATTGTATGGAAATGGAAGGAGACCCTCATTGTTACACAAAATTACATATAAGAGGTTGTGAGGGGAAGGGGGGGAAACAAGGGAGAGAACTGAACAACAGCAGATGGGGTATAGAGGGAAGATGGGAGGGGAGGGGAGGGGGGATAGTAAGGGATAGGAAAGGTAGCAGAATGCAACAGTCACTAATATGGCATTATGTAAAAATGTGGATGTGTAACCGATGTGATTCTGCAATTTGTATTTGGGGTGAAAATGGGAGTTCAAAACCCACTTGAATCAAATGTATGAAAGATGATATGTCATGAGCTTTGTAATGTTTTGAACAACCAAAAAAGTTAAATTGTCAGTTAATGTCAAAGCAGAAATATTTTTAAATATAATTTAAATAGTGAATTTAGTTTCACTTTAAAATTATAATGCCTCATTAGCTTTGTAAAACTGTATTTTTCTCACATTTTAAGCATGTATTAATTTATAATAGGTCACTGCAGAAAGGTAGGATATATAAAATTATAAGAAAATATTCAAATAATACATAAATACAACATTAGAAAAGTGTTAAAAATTCTACTCAAATAATTATCAGAAATATAGTATGCAAACAAGTATAGAATATATTTAAATATGCATGTAAATAATATTATATTTATATGTATTTTTTGAAATTATACATAGTTCTGTGTAGAAAGAATAATGTAAATTATTTGCTCCACTTATTTAAGAAAATTTAATCCATCTGTCACCTTTACTTACACTGAACAAAGATTATTTTGTCCCTAAATTATTATTGTTAACTCAGAGAAAGGACCACCAAAATATAGTGAAGGAGAGGTTATTCAGAAACTGATGAGTATGAAAATGACAGTTGATAGAGAAATAATGTAGGTCTCAATGTTAAGTAGAAGTGCTAAAAGAGTTTTAAAATACACTTCTTAACTTTTGACTGTTTTATGTGTAAATATGTTTGTTTCATGAATAAATTATTTCATGAATATTCATGTTTTGAATAAATTAACTTAAAATTTTATTATATTTTAAAGATTTTGATGCATATGCAGTTGTACCGAAATTATATATAAATATTTAACAGGGTTTAAATTCTGTGAAGCTTTTGAAAATGCAGAATTAAATTTCATACAAAAAGGTCAATCACAATAATTAAAAACTTCTCCATAAAACATGAGACATCGGACCATGGACTTTATACCAAATATTAAAACTTGGAGCTATCTTCATGAGCCTATCCATTTAGAAGAGGAAAAAAGGAAAAAAAAGAATTTTATAAAAGGAACAAAGCATATAATGTAGATGGTAGATGACAGTCTTGAAAAACACTATAAATTCAGTATATTTGTTTATGCACTGCCCAGATTTTTGACAATAATGAAAAAAATGACATGCAAAGTGTCAATGATATAAAGAATAGGTAAGGAGAAAAAATACATTATGTCTGTTAATTTTGAAACATGAAAATGAAAGGAGGCATGAGAGAAACACAGCAGATACTTTGATATATGTCATACAGGAGAATTTAAGTTACCTGACAGCTCCTTACTGTTGAACCCAAATGATGCTCGGGAATTATAAGGATGTGGTGCCTTAAAAGTGAATTCAAAATGGATCAAGGAGCTCGATATCAAATCAGAGACGCGCCGTCTGATAGAAGAAAAAGTTGGCTACGATCTACAGTCGGTGGGGTCGGGCTCCAAATTCCCCAATAGGACACCCATAGCACAAAAGTTAATAACTAGAATCAACAAATGGGACTTACTCAAACTAAAAAGTTTTTTCTCAGCAAAAGAAACAATAAGAGAGGTAAATAGGGAGCCTACACCCTGGGAACAAATCTTTACTCCTCACACTTCAGATAGAGCCCTAATATCCAGAGTATACAAAGAACTCAAAAAATTAGACAATAAGAGAACAAACAACCCAATCAACAAATGGGCCAAGGACCTGAACAGACACTTCTCAGAGGAGGACATACAGTCAATCAACAAGTACATGAAAAAATGCTCAACATCTCTAGCTGTCAGAGAAATGCAAATCAAAACCACCCTAAGATACCATCTCACTCCAGTAAGATTGGCAGCCATTAGGAAGTCAAACAACAACAAGTGCTGGCGAGGATGTGGGGAAAAGGGTACACTTGTACATTGCTGGTGGGACTGCAGATTGGTGCAGCCAATTTGGAAAGCAGTATGGAGATTTCTTGGAAAGCTGGGAATGGAGCCACCATTTGACCCAGCTATTCCCCTTCTTGGTCTATTCCCTAAAGACCTAAAAAGAGCATGCTACAGGGACACTGCTACATCGATGTTCATAGCAGCACAGTTCACAATAGCAAGACTGTGGAACCAACCTAGATGCCCTTCAATAGACGAATGGATAAAAAAAAATGTGGCATTTATACACAATGGAGTATTACTCTGCATTAAAAAATGACAAAATCATAGAATTTACAGGGAAATGGATGGCATTAGAGCAGATTATGCTAAGTGAAGCTAGCCAATCCCTAAAAAACAAATGCCAAATGTCTTCTTTGATATAAAGAGAGTAACTAAGAACAGAGTAGGGACGAAGAGCAGGAGAAGAAGATTAACATTTAACAGGGATGAGAGGTGGGAGGGAAAGGGAGAGAGAAGGGAAATTGCATGGTAATGGAAGGAGACCCTCAGGGTTATACAGTGGAGGAGGTAGAGAGAGAGGAGGGGAGGGGAGGGGAGAGGTGGGGAGGGGGGAGGGGGGAGGATGTGAAAGGCAGCGAAGCACAACAGACACTAGTATGGCAATTTGTAAATCAATGGATGTGTAACTGATGTGATTCTGCAATCTGTGTATGGGGTGAAGGTGGGAGTTCATAACCCACTTGAATCAAAGTGTGGAATATGATATGTCAAGAAATTTGTAATGTTTTGAACAACCCACAATAAAAAATTTAAAAAGAAAAAAAAAACAAAAAAACAAAACACAGATGGGGAATGGGGTAAGAAAAAGAAGTTCATTCTAAGTTTGTGTAAGTATTGAGAGCCACGATTTTACACATACTATCTCTGGGGTATGATGAAGCATCTGGAAACTAGAGTGAGCCTTCTCAAAAATCTAAAGTGAGCCTAAATAAGCTCCCATATGCCACTAGGAACTTGTTGCACACCTCCATTGTCACCACTTATAGTGTACTTTTTCATCTTTCCTGTGATAGACTGGAAAGTGTTTTCTGGTGCAGCAGAGTGCATATCTAGATGGACGCATTTGTTTCAGTCAATGGACCAATTCAATCTCTGATCACTCTATAGAAAAGTCTTCTACATTTCATCCTGATTCTATCACAAATTCTGATCAGGTTTTTCAGAGTCTCCCTCATTGTTCTATTTAGAGAATTAAGAATGACTATACATTTTAGAAAATCTTTTATCATTAATTTCAAGAATAACTCTTTCATGGAAAAAATAACAAATATATATGAAAAATGCTTTTATCCTGATTAATCATAATAATTAATAACATATAACATTTACCTATAATCATGTCCTAAAATTTTATATATATATATATATATATATGTGTGTGTGTGTGTGTGTGTGTGTGTGTGTGTGTATAATATTAGTAGCATGTGCATCTTACTAATATGTATCAACAATGAACAAACATCATGTCTAGGATCATTCCCTAAATTTGATAAGCAGAAGAATGTTCTCATCATGTATAAAATGAAAATCACAAATTTGAATATATATAAGAAATATTAATCTTTATAATTACACTTAAGTTATAACCAACATACTATAGGAATTCTGTGTTTGGGATTGGGGTCTACAGACTTTGTGAATGTGACATGCTTGGTGACTAGGAAGTTTCTGTGCAAAGGCACAGAATGCCTGGCTGCTAGATAATACCTGGTTACTGGGAAATTCTGTGCAAAAGAACAGGATGCCTGGCTGCCATAGCATTGTCCTTCATAAGTTTGTCCTGCTTCCCAGGCCTAGGATGCCCAGCCTCCTGCCTCTGAGGTAATAAGATAACTATGCAGGCACTGTCTGGTCTCCATGGTGATGCCCCTGGACAATGGTGGGCCCCATGTTTGTTCTTACCTGGACCTTATCTCAGTTAGCTAAGACTCAGGGTTAAAGAAGTACTAATTAGAATGTAGTCATGGTAACTTGGGAGGTATGTGTTCTTTGAGTTAATAAACTCCCAGGCAAGGAGGAGCAGACACTTCTGCACTTCTTTACCACTTCATTCCACTCGTCTCTGCTCCTCCTGTCTGTCTGCTTGTATTTTTGTATCTGTGTCTGGATTTTTTTGTGTGCTTCCTACACAGATATTCCTCTACAGGTGTTCTGTTACAACATACAAAATAGAAATTGTTTTTAAATTAAAATAAATTAGATTCTCAGTGTTTCTAACTTAATAAGAGCAAAATACTAATCTGCTATGATTGATTCAGGGTAATGACAGATGTTATATTTTATCACACAGATTTTTTTATAAGTATATTGAAAAAGTTGTAAAGGAGTATGTAAAACAAGTTTGTATACATATTAATATACAGAAAAATTATAGTCAAATATATAACAAGATCAATAATACTATCTGTGTTTTTTAGCAGTGTTTACTTTTTTCTGTATTATCTTTAATTTTTTCTGCAGTTTATGTTATAGTACAGTGTCTATACCTTATATTCATAATTGAAAAATATAATATATAAATATATTTTTATTATTCTTATAAAGGAGAGAGAGAGAGAGAAGGAAGAGGAAAATAAAGAGTAGAGGAGAGAAGAGAGGAGGGATAAGTCAAAGGTAAGAGGACAGTAAGGAGGAGAAGTGTGATGATTTAACTCATTCTCCTGACTTCTACCTCTGAGTTTTGGTATAAAGAAATTAAATGGCAGGTAGATGCCCATTGTTCTATTTCTGTTTTCTCATTTTTTAATTGAACATGATTCACAGCTATATAAAAACTTAGAGTTGTCTAAGAGGTATCTAAAGTCATTGAAAGTAACTGAAATTTTGGCTCTGAAAAATGATGAAGACTTTTGGGTTGTAGAATACAGTAAACCAAAAGATTAGAACATTGGCATCATTGGGAATGGTTAATTGTTTATTTTATATCATCTTCATCAACTATCTATGTCTTCCCTAAAGAGTAAAATTAAAAAATATGCAGGCTATTTTGCTTTATTTAATGAATCAGAATATCCAAGGTAGAATCAAACAATTTATGTCCCAATAAAATTGGGAGTTCATAACCAACTTGAATCTAATGTATGAAATATGATATGTCAAGAGCTTTATAATGTTTTGAACAACCAATAAAAAAAATTTAAAAAAAAATTAAAAAAAATTAAAAAAAAAAATTTATGTCTTTAAGAACTTCCTGGATATTTTGTTTGCACATTTAAGGCTAAAAGCCTACCATCTAAATACTTTTACAGAGTTTTACATGTAGTGCACATTTACTTGACAAGTTACACACAGGATGCATACAAGGATGCTCCCTACAAGGAAACATCCCACTGAAAGATGCCAGAGAATGTCAAGAAAAGGGTGTCATACTTGAGAGGAACTTTTAACAATGAGAATGAGGCAGGAATAAAAGAAGGGAGTTTAGGTATATAAGAGATGTTGACACAGTGTGGAAATGAAGAAAACATTTAGCTAATCAGTTACATTGTTGTGGCTGGAGGTAAAGCATGTTGGAAAATGGTTAGAAAGGAAGCTGAGACAAATGTTATACAGAATTCAGGGCAAGAAAATAATAGTCCTATGTGGGACACCCTAAGTGATTTTAAAATGTGCAATACCCCAGTGCAATTGGCAATACTTTTTTGGCATATTTGTTTCCATCCACCCATCCATTTATCTACTATTCCCTCCATTGACTTAACTACTTGTCGAACTATAACCAACTTCCTTCACGTCAAAGTGAGGAGAAATTATGGTTGAGAATTAGCAATTGAGAAAAGCAATTTCTCAAAAAATTTTGAGAACGAACCATAAAGCTATTATTTTCTCTCAAACCAAGTTGCTTCTGTAATATGTGTAAGTTGTTTAAAGTAAAAAGCACCATTAGTATAATATATAATTAAGCAAACTTGGTCTCTAGGTCTTGTACCTCTTTTTGATGTTACCAAATGTCAGACAATCTAACAAAATGTTATCCATTACTAAAAAGAAAGAAAAGTGTTATTTTCTATTTCCAAATACAGCAGAGGAGGGAGAGAGCCATTTCTCTGATTTTCCGTTGATCTGTCTTCAGTAAATGAATGAATTTTTCTTCAGCCTCTAATGAATGTTGGATGGTACTTTTTCCCTGTAATATCCTTTTTCTCTCATTCTTGCTTCACATCAGTTTTGTTATCATCTTTAAGCAGAAGGTAAGAAGCAAATTTTTTCTTTAGATCATCTTCAGATCGCCTTTAATGAATTATTGAAGAGTTCCAAAAGCATTAGTAACACCACTCCAATCAAATATGCAAGATTTATACACTATACTGTGTAATAGTCAAAATGATATATTGTATTGGTACTGTAATCGAATGGCATAAATAAAGAGTTCTGGGAATGAATTTAAGTTTATTACATAATGTTAAATTATGTACATTAATAATTAATGTATTATGCTCAAATATAATTTGGGTTATATAAATTCCCACAGAAATGCCATCTTAAATGATCCTGATTAGCATTTAATAAGAATCAAATAAATTATCCAACCAATTATTTTTAAAACACTCATGATTTATAAATAAAGCAGAGTATGTCAATAATTAATAAATATTTTCAAATAATAGTTGCTTTACATGGTATAGTGCTCACACAGAAGACCATAATAATTCCTGCATTCCTTTATAACACAATTTTACAACTTTTGCTATCAGGAAATTGGAGCTTATATAATCCTTGAATGTGAGCTGGTTTAATGACTTCTTTGTTCAGTGAAATGCTGAAAAGCTGCCTTCCTGGATTTCTGGACTTTGTTGCTTCGGCTTTCAACTGCAATGTGCCCCAGAAATCAATGTGAAGATCCTTATTCTTCCATACAGAAGGTTGAAAGGTCCCATGAAGAACTTGCCAATTTCAGAGGAGGTAATGCAGCTATATTTAATCATTCTAACCATGGTTGAGTCATACATGATTGAATCCTCCTGAGTTACTCTAGGGGAGATAATCACAAGAAGAGCTCAGCTGTACCCAAATTGCTGAATCTCCTGAGAAAATAATAGGGTGATGGTTTTCACTACTAAATTTTATATTCAGATGCACCTGGATGACATTTTATTTATATTTTGCAATTATTTTAGAATTTTAACTGATATGCAAAACACAAAAATGTAAACATTAATTGGGCACCATGCAATGTTTAGTACGTGTACACATTGTATAACGTTTAAATGAGGTTGAACATATTTATCTCCTCAATCATAATTTCTTTGTGGTAAACACTTTTAAAAATCTTTGTTTCAGCTTTTGGAAATGTACAATTCGTAATTGCTCTTTAGAGTAACCACACTGTGTAATAGTACCTAATATTTTCTTGTTTCTATCTAAAGGTGACGTACTACAAACAGTACTAAGTACCAAACTTTCAAATTCATCTTCAGTTTTTATAAGCTCAACAATTTAGCTATAGTGAAAAAAATATTAGAGCTGGGGCTGTAGCTCAGTGGTAGAGCATGTGCCTAGTATGTATGAGGCACTGGGTTCAATTCTCAGTAGTGCGTATAAATAAATTCATATAATAAAGGTTAATCAATAATTGAAAACACATTACAATGTTTAATAAAATAAGTATCAGACAAAATAATCATATAATAAACAAACTATATAATATTTTGGGGCATATATTATGTGTGAATGACCTCGAAAAATGTTTCATATTTATAATGAATAGTCTCATATAACAGAGACATAGATATGATTACATGTACATGAAGCTATACTGACTTATGTAAGCAAAAATGAAGGCACAATAAATATAGATGACTTAAACAGAAGAACATAACCAGAACTGAAAAGCAAGCCCAACTGTGTCTGATTTCAGAGGATGATTTTCCTCAGTAGAATAAAGTATAAGTAAAATTGTAATTTTCCTTTATGTTGCTGTACATTGAAACAATTTTCATGTGGTAACTTGATAAGTATATATTGAAATTTTATCAAATATTAGGCACTAGCAATGTCTAGTGATACAATTGTTAACAAATAGAAATGTTATCAGAGCCTTATTAAAATTATACTCAAGTGCTCATAAGCATTTTTTAGTCATAAAATTAGAATATTTCCATAATAGTTGGTATTTAGTTATATATTTGTATTTAGAAACATAATTTAAGTATTCAGGCAACTAAAATGCAGCATTTTAGGCATAAATACTCACCAGATGTTAATTAGGGTAAACAAGAAGTGAAGAATATTTCAGGTAGAAAGAACTGAGTGGAAAAATCCTGGTACTCTCAAAAAATTGAAAATCACTGAGAATGATGGAGTCAGAAAAATGGGAAGGAAAAGGTCTGAGAGGGAGAACAGAGGAGGTGGGCAGAGGTCAGATATTATAAGGCTTTGAAACACAGAGTAAACATCACTGATTTTCTAAGGATTGACAATTAACAATGAACTTTAATCAGGATACTAAAAGACTATACACAATTATATAATTTAATATATTAATTATGTTAAAATAACCTTAGAAGAATAAATATATCCTTCAATTAATTTATAAGAAGTAGGGTTACAAGTGGTGGCTCCATATACATAGCCCTATATCATCCACTTCAATATTACATAGACATTAATAAATAGCACCATAAAATACATACAACGGAAATATAACTTTCTTTCAATTTAAAGTTGTATCACTTGTTATGTAAAAGTATTGTTTACTAAGCAATTCTATATTTCTCTGAGCTTGCTTGTTTGTATTGATGATAGACACAGGATGTTTATTTACTAACAAGAACCTTCTGCTTTTTTGGAGGGATGTGAGTAGGTTCTATTTCCTGACTTCTTGAGACTAGGTACATTCATTTGAATTCTGTTGGATGGATATGAGCAGATTCAAGGCCCTCATGACGATTAATCTTCTTGTTTCCATATCTTCTGCTGGCTCAATGGAAAAGCATCCCCCAAGAAGTAATAGCCAAAAATCAAAATCTGTGGCTTCATAAGGATGAATATAAACATTATTATAGATGCTCCTCTCTTTTTTTTTAACAGATAGGAAGGAATTTACAGATGATAGAACTAGAGGTACTTTTTTAAAGCCCTATATTTTTTCATTTTTTAAAGTATATTTACATATTGATGGGATATTGTGGTGCTTTAATACATGAATACATTATGTAATGTTTAAATAAGATTAAACATACGGATATTCTGACACACTTATTATATCTTTATGACAATAATCTTCATTTTTAACATTAGTATATAAGAAGAATATATTTTTTATTGAAAATTTATTTTTATTATTTAATATATTCATAATTTTTTGTTACTAAGAGTAATTTAAGCAGCAAAAAAATTATGCATTTTATAGACAATAACTAGTTCACTTTTATAAATTACTTGCTAATAATATTTCTTTTTTAAAAAATATATTTTTATTTGTTCTAATTAATTACACATGACAGTAAAATGCATTTGGACATATGATTGCATGACTTATGTACCTCTACATCATGTACAATAGAAGAATGAGAAGTCATACTCCATTTGTATATGATGTGTCCAAAAAAGAATTTATTGGCAAGGTGATTATACTGATTCATAAGTTCAACCACAGCACTTGAGTACTGTGACTTCAAGTTCCTATCAACAGAGTTTGATGATAAAATTTAGTCCCTAATCTTGTAAGAATTACATATAAATTTCTCTTACAAACTTACTTTCTCTATAAGTTGAGATCTTAAAAATTTTTAATATTTTATTGACTATACAGATATCCTTTCAACATATTTGCACACAAAAGTTAATTCTAGGTTGATTAATTAATAAGTATGAATAAGCCCTCTTAATTAAAATATTTCTATACAAAGTAGAATTATTTTGTACTTTGCTTATATTGATTGACAATTTTCCTGATACAATTTGAATAGTCTTTTTTCCTTGTTTTAGTTTTCTATTCCCTGATAACCAAAAAATCTTTGAGGTATAAAACAACATACATTTACTATCTTATAGTTCAGTATGTCAGAATTCTTATATGAGACTCCCCAGAACAAAATGAAATGTTGACCACCCTCATTCTTTCTGAAGTGCTAGGGCATAGCTTTGCTTCTTTCACTCTGGTGGTTGATTGAGTTCATTACTTTGCAGCTGTAGTGTCAAAGTTCCTCTTTTCCTGCTGGGTCTAGGTGGAAAGCTGTGTCCAACTTCTAGAATATGCTGTACTGCCTGACTCCATGTTCAGATCCAGAAGAAAAGTGTTAAGAACTTTTCATGTTGGGTCATTTTTAACTGAAAAAAAAAAAATCTCCAATTTTAAGCATCATATGACTAGAGTGAGCCCACAGGATAATATAGGGCCATCTTCTCATCCATGATTTATCCCCTTCATCACACCTGCAAAGTCCTTTGCTCCAAGTAAGATAACAAATTCTCAGGTTATAGGGATTGAAATTTCAACACTTTGAAGTGGCCATAATTCAGCCTACTGCACCCCTCCAGTGACATTCAATGACTTCTCAATGTAATATGTGATGCCCCCATAGGTGAGTGGGCCTCTTATAGACATTTTGTTCCTTTCACTATTTTATTTGAAGACATAGTAACTGAGAATTTCCTCAAAACTTATGAAAAAAAATCATTTTTCAAATTGTAAAAAAAAAAAGGAAATCAAAATCAGATAAATACAAAGAAAATCATGACTTAGTACATTATAGCCAAACTACTGAACAGCAAAGATAAAGAAAATATTCTTAAGAACAATCGGAGAAGAAAGACATAGTACTTTTGAGGAACATGTAAGAATGATGGCTGACACAAAGATGTCATAGGCAATGAGATGGTATTTTCAAAGCACTGAAAAGACAAAAACAAAAACTGCCAAACTAAAATTTCACACTTTGTGAACTTTTTTTCAAATGAAAGACATTTCATGCAAAACAAACCAAAAAATACAAAAAATTCCACAAATACTGCACTATGAGAACTATTGAGGAATTTATTCAGTCCAAAACATGATAATCCTGTATTGGAGCATGAATCTGTAAGAATGAATGAAGAACCTTGGAAAGGATGACTATTAGGATCAAAGGCAATAAAAAAGGGGTATCTGCAACAACAAATCATATTTTCATGTCCTGTTATTTATGTATAATTTGTGCCTGATGGTTATGAAGCTTGTCACCCATTTCATAAATCCAAAAGTACTATTGCTTATTGCAAAGAATTGTGCATCTGCTTAAGAAAATATAATTTCAAAATTCACCACCTTTTCATACTGTGTTCTATCAATTTTGAAAATCCTCAAATACACAAAAATTGCAGTGTTTTTGATGACCAAGTTCAATCCCACAATGACCCAAGGTGATATTCCCTTCTCTTGACTTTTTCTTCTCTGTATTTAAATTTTTGTGGCTTTGCTTGCATTTCACAATAGCACTCTCTTTGCAGTCTTGCCTCGATTACTTTGTTGTTTCTGATGAGGACACTTTTTTGTTTGTTTGTTTTTGTTGTTGTTGTTGGGTATCTGGGATTGAACCCAGGTGCACTTAAGTACCGAGCCACATCCTTTGTCTGATTTTGTATTTAATTAGAGATAGGGTCTCTCTGAGTTGCTTTGTGCCTCCACTGGGATTACAGACATGTGGCACAGTGCCAGGCTCTTCCTACAGTTTCTTAAAAGCGCCTGTTAACACTATCCATTGTCAAAGGTTTGGAAGTGTTGACTTCTTCACACCAAATACTGTACTCTGCATCCAAAGCATCATCCTGAATAAACTTTTGTTTTATCAGGTCAGACCACCATAACAAAATAACTTAGACTGAGTAATTTATTTTATTTGTTCTTTTTAGATATACATAACAGTATAGTATATTTTAACATATTAAGCATATATGCAGTATAACTTACTCTAATTAGGATTCCATTCTTTTGGTTGTACATGATGTGAACTTTCATTGATGATATATTCATATATGAACATAGGAAAGTTACGTCTGATTCATTCTGGTGTCTTTTCTATTCCTATTCCCCCTCCCTTACCTTCATTCCCCTATGTCTAATCCACTGAACTTTTAGTCTTCTCTCCCCTCCATTTATTGTACATTAGCATCTGCATACCAGAGAGCAGTTTGACATTTGGATTTTGGGATTGGCTTATTTCACTTTGGGATTGGCATGATAGTCTCCAGATACATCCATGTACTGGCAAAAAGTTATAAAATCATTCTATTTTATGACTGAGAAATATTCCATTGTGTATATATACACATTTTCTTTATCCATTCATCTGTTGAAGGACATCTAGGTTGGTACAATAGCTTACCTTTTGTGAATTGAGCTGCTGTAGACGTTGATATGGCTGCATCACTGCAGTTAGCTGATTTTAACTCCTTTGGGTATATACCAAGGCGTGGGATAACTGGGTCAAATGATGGTTCCATTCCAAGTTTTCTGAGAAATTCCCCTACTGTTTTCATAGTGATTGCACCAATGTGCATAGACTTGAGAATTTATAAACAGCATATATTCTTTCCTAGTGGTTCTGGATGCTGGAAATCCAAGGTCATGGTGATGCAGATTTGGTGTCTGATGATGGTAATCTGCTTCACAGACAGAAATAATGGCAAGAGGAATGAGTCACCCTTAGGCCCTCTTATAATGTTATTATTTCATGAGAATGGATCCAACATGGGTTAATTACATCCTAATGGCTTATTTTTACTCCACCACTGTGGGAGTACAGTTTCAACATGATTTTTTATATTTTTATACCATAACATCTGACTTTGCAGCAAGATGCTATCTGTTCTATTTTTTACTTCAGACACTCACACCCTAGGATGAAAAGCACACAAGAAACACAACTACATGATTGAATTACACACAGTCAACAATCTCCTGTGACTGCCCATCACTGTTCCTAAACTGGCATTCTTGCAAGAGGATTCTCTAATACCAGAGAATGTGTTCTCACCCAGCTAAGATATATCTTGCAGATAGGTGGGGCAACGAAACTTATTGTTTCAATTCAAAATGGCTGGTTCTAATGTCCACAGGGCACAACACTGAGTCAGAAACACTTCTGGGATTTTTTCTTTAGTGGATGTCATGTCAAATAGACTCCCAATAGATTTTGTTGATAGCTCCGTCCTGAGATGACCACATCATTATCTATACCACACTTGCTCCTCTGCCAGGAATACTCCCCACATCAACGTGAAAATTTTACCTCATACTTACTCTGTCTCATTTGTAGCTGTCAAGGCCTAAGGGCAGACATGCCTGCCAAAACTATGCATATCTTTTTGTGATTTGTTTCCAGACTACCATGTTCTGGTCCATTTTTACTTATCTCAGTCTTTCTGTTTGTTAATATCTGCATTCCCCAGAAGTCTTTTAAGAACATAAAGACAGAGAATCTTCACTTGCTTGCATTGACATTTTGCATAAAGAGACTCAGTGAATATTTTTTGAATAAGAAATAAGGCAGCAACATTTAGAACACAGATGAAAAACTATTAAAAAGAGTTTATATTGCATGTTTAATTACTGTTATTGATATGTTGTTTCTCCAGTGTAACAATACATACTTTAATGATACATGCGTATAATATCAAAATATAAAAAAATACCTTTCTCATGATCATAATCTCTTATTTTATCATGTCAGTTGCACTTTGATATCAAACTTGCTATAATAAATAAAAGTTAGTGATATTTTTATTTGCTCATAATATATATTATATTCCTTGTTTCTTGACATGAGATTTTCCTTTATAGTTAGGTTAATAAATTTAAAATATTTTCTTACTATTGTATGTTATATATTCAATGCAATAATTTTATCAAATGAATTACAAAAGGACATCACTTAGGATTTATGCAGTTTTTCCAAATTTAAGTTACATTTTACATCCAAATACTAGAGTGTCATAAAAGTTTTCAATTTTCAAGTAATTTGAGTGGACATTTTCTTATGTGGAAAGATGTAAAACATTGTATTAAATTATCTCTAGTCACAAAATTAGGTTTTCTGATAATTATTTGATTTGGCATTTTTCAACCTAAATTTCCCAAGTGTGTGTGTGTGTGTGTGTGTGTGTGTGTGAATTTATATGTCATTAAAGCAGAGTAACAATAGCCTAGAACAATGATATGCATTTAAAAAGAAGTTTCTCCTTAGTGAGAAGACATTCAATCCTTTTAAAAACATAGAGTTTTCCAAATTTATAGATGATAAATTATGAATGCATTAAATACATGTCTATAATATAAAAATTATAGAGCTTTTAGGGATTCTCCACTAAGTCTATGCTTGCTAATTTTAATGTTGATTCATTTTTACATTTGTATTATTCAGGGAAGGGAGTGTAGTCTCCTTTTGAGAAACTGTGTAATACATTATTAATAGTAATTACAGGAAGTCAAAATTACAAATACAAAAGAATCACAAATGAAGATCAAGTAATGTGTTTGGAGTTAGAACATGTCAGGAAAGACTGCAGGAGCTTTGGTGGAAACCCTAGGAGGTTAAAACAATTACAGCAGTAATCCTGTTGTGACCTGTAGTATCTCTTGGAAATATTAGCTTCTCTTTTCATCTGGTTCCTGCTTCACAGGTGAAGTATGATGACTGTGAAGAATGGGGCTCCCTTGTCCTAAAGATAATACACAAAATTTTGAGTTTAAAAAAAGGATGTGTTTGAAATTACTAATCATCATAATAGAAATGTTTAAATGTGACAATATTCTAACTTTAGCTCTTTAAATTAATAAACATTATTGAAACGTTTAAAATCAGGAGCTTTTTTATTTTTGGAAATATATATTTGTTCTTCCCATATATTTGACATACCACTGTGTCATACAAGCTTTTCCTTCTGTTCCTCAAACTCTGTCTATAACACTTCATGATGCTAAGAATTTATATCAAACTGGAATAGAAAGACAACACAAATTAACTGACTCTCATAAGATTTTAAATATGACAATTTTCTTATTCCTATTAACTAAGATGAAGTCACAGTCAAATAGATAAACTGTGGACTTGTTTTGATTTTTAAAATAGATTCCTTGTTAATGCAAAATACTAATTCTCATTCATGTAACCCATCATATTTCTTTAAATATTTAAAATCACTTTTGGAAATATATTTAAACTTACACAAAATTTAAGAAATAACAGGTTTCTATTAATGAAGAAAAGGAATTTTTATTATAGTTTAGTTTTTTTACAAATATATTTAAAATATAAAATAAACAGTAAGTTTCTAAACTTATTATTGAAAAACAGACATTTTTATTTCTGGATTAGGCATGATTCAAAACCCTTCTTTTTGTTGCATATTTTGAAATTAAATAGGAATCAATTAAGAGATAAAATATAGGATCAAATTTTGAAAAAAAAAAAAAACAAGAAAACAAACTTGTAAAAAATTCAAAAAGCAACAAGATGTAAACTGGTAACATCCCACTGGAGCACATGGATATGGGATGGGAAGAGATTTACTCACCATAGAAAAATATATGTATATATTTGTATGTTTATATGTTTATGTATAACACATATATAAACATATATAACATATTTTATGTAACATTTTACAAACATATTTTATAAAATATATAAATATATAAACATACAAATATACAAATATATAAAATACAAATATATTCAAATGCATATATATATATATATATATATATATATATATATATATATATATATATATATATATATAATTGTTGAAGTTTTTGTATTGTTTTGCTCTGCTTTGTTGCAGTTCTGGGGAGCAAACCAGAGTCTCACTCATGCTAGGCAAGAGCTCTAACATTGATCTGTATCCCTAGCCCCTGTCACAGAAGATTTTATCAGGTACTCTGGTTCTCTTGAGGAAAGCAGCTGTATAGCGGCTGTGCTACTGCTCAGACATTCCTCCTTAAGATGGCTTCTACAGATAGACACTTTACTATATTTGTCTACTTTCTAAATTGAAACCCTAAGTCTTCATGCTGTACTCTGGAGCTGGTTCTGGAATCATATTGGACTAGCAGCAACCTTTATAGCATGTCCATGGTCCCTAATCTGGTTCTGGTTGATAGGTTCTTAACATGCTATTTAAAAGCAAGGTACAACATCTGTGGATTAGTCAAAATCATATTTCATCAAATCCAAAAATGCTTATTATGTGAAAGACACTTGAGTGAATAAGAACGCAAGCTACAGACTGTGAAAAAAATGCAAATAATTTATCTGACAAGGTTATTATCAAGGTTATTATCTTAAAACCTCAATAATGAGAAAACAAACCACTTCATCAAAAAGTGGCAAAAATATGAACAGATATTTCACCAAAGAGGATATAACAGAGAGAGAGAGAGAGGTACATGAAGCTGGTTTAACATAACTTTTACCAAAACAAAAAATTTAAAACAACATAAAATGTTAGTGTCATTACATGCTTAATAGTATAACTAAAATGAAATTATACTGACTTTATTAAGTCCTAGGAGGTTGTAAAACAAGTGAATATCTCATAAATTGCTGGCCAGAATATACAATTATAGACATTCTGGAAATTCCCTTGGCATGATTTATGAGGTTGCTTCTCTATATTTATCCCAAAATAATTTTATATAAGAAAAAAATTTTAATGATATTTTGTAGACTATTTATATTGCCAAAATGAATAAGAATCCAAATATTCCACCAGAGGCTAATGAATAAACAAATGGAGAAAGATGGACAATTGATTGAAATAACATCCTACAATATAAAATGAGCACACTTCTGATAGATGCAGTAATTTGAATAAATTTCAAATGCATTATGCTTAGTGAAAGAATCTGTCTTAGAGAGTGTATATTGTATCACTTCATTTTTATTACATCATTGAAAATTAAAATATATAAAACTTTAGGATGATAAGAATTGAGACTAGGTTGCCAGGAGTTATGGGGAAGCAAAGATTGTTTATGGAGGTAATAGAGCTGTTCAATGTCATAACTGTGGTTATTACACTAACCTATGCATGTGTTAGAAGTTGTACAACTACAAATGAAAAGGAAAAGTCAATTTTACTTCCTAATTTAAAAGAAAGTAAATAATGAAATAAGAATGATATTTCATATAAGCATTTAATTCACCTTGTTAAAATGTTATTCTGAGTTGAAGTTATATAGCCATTATTCCTCAAGTGTCAAAAGATTCTCTGAAGAAACTTTTTAAATTGACAGTTCATAATAATTTCTTGTGAAATTTCAGCTAGATATTCAGTAATCTGTCTAATAGAAAAAGTTTAGAGAATTCAATATAGCAAAGTGAGGACATAGGTCTTGAGACAAGATAATCAATTTGGTCAAAGCAAACAATTGTGACAAACTACTTATCACATTAACGTTCCTTATTTCCTTTGATTGTCAAAAGGTAGCTAAATTTTATCTTTAGGATCTTGGCTAAAGATAGAAATCTACAGTTACAGATCAGTAGTGACACTTTCCCCCTATATTTTCTGTTATTGTCTTCTCTTATTTTAACTCTTCAGCAGAAAAAACTTTGTTGTAAATATTTTCTGCTTTCCCTGACGACTGCAATGTGTACCAGGTTACTTTACCATAGGCTTTTTTTTCTTTCTTTCTTTTTTTTTGCTTTGTAATTTTTATTTCATTCATCTTTAATTCTCTTTAGTTAAAAAAAAAACTATCATATTAAGCCCAGACTGCTTTACTTATATAATAAATGTCAATAAATATTTATAGTGTACTTATTATCCACTCAAATTTATTCACAGCAAAAATACATAATATTTTCACATTTTATATGTGATAAAATTAACCAAAATTCTTAAAGCTCATAGAGTCTAATAGAAAATATAAAACCTTATTTGGGTGTTAGCAGATTGTTTTCTTCTATTGTTCCCTAGTGCATACTTATTTTATATAAATATATATGGATAATTATATATAATGTACCATCTTTTCATATTTTTGAAAGAATTAGATAAAATATATTTTACCACAGACCTGGAAAAATAATGTAAAAAATAAGCCAAATATTCATCTAAATTAAAAAAAAACAGGTTTTAAAGATACTATAATAATTAAATAAATGTGACAAAAATCTTATTTAAAAAATTTGCCCATTATTGACCTGATATAGAAAATATACTTTGATTGTGACAACCAAATAATTTCATGGAAATGCTTAAATGATGTAAGATTGCTGAAATCCAGACTAGCAAGTGCCTTTCTTGAGCTGTTCAAATTGAGCTTTTCTAAAATCCTCTAAGCAATTCAAATCTAAAAATAACCTAAATTATTCAGATCTTTAATAATGTGCAAATACAATTCCATCCTTTCTAAGCTCTAGGTATGTGATAATTCCTATCATTTTTCATTAAAGGCTGTTGGATTTTGAACATTTAAAATTCTAATCTCATTTCCACAAAGGGATGAAATAGCATTAAAATCGATCTCAAAGGAGATCACACATTTCATCTGCTTGGGGGAAGGACACACTCCAGAAGCCTCTGGCAGAAGGAGTGGAGGAAGAGAGAAACACGACCGATATGCCACCAGGAAGGTTGAAGATGCTCGGGCATCTGCACTACATGATATCAAAACAAAACAAAAAGTATGCAGAAATTATCCTGTACACTGAAAATTGAAGGGTTTTTTGTCCATTTATTTCCCTTAGGAAGGTTTATAATTTTTAAACTAACTACTATAACCTATTGAAAAACAATTAAAAAATGCATAATATACTTAATAACATTTGACAATTTAGATAAAAGTGAGAAAATGTTTTATATATCTGAAATCATGAGAGTTGAGGAATATGATCTTACCAACCTAAATGGATTAGAAAGCAAATAATGTCTTTGTGTCAGAACAATTTTACTTTAAAAAAATTGTTGAGAAATATCAGTTACATAATTTACATGTGGTTTTAATGGTCAGACTAATATAAGTAAACACCAAACTATATAAACCGTAGCAAATATTATCAAGCATAGTAGTTACTATATTATTTCTTTTTGTTTTGAAATTCAATCTCTCTACTTTTTTGTGAGATTAATATATTTAAACTATCAAAACATTCCTTATGATTCATTTCCTGAGGCTGAGGCTGACAAACCTTATTAGCAACTGTACTTACTCTTTGCTAACTTTCAGAACTATGATTTCACTTTTCTTCAATAAGTCTTCTCCCTCTAACTTTGAGAAAGGTAATGTGAGGCCACGACAAACTCCTTACAAGACAGAAAAAATGCAGACAGTTCAGCCTCCCTGCAATTTCAGTGCCTTGCAATTTCAAACCAAGGAAACCAAAGTACCTGGGAATTTTTCATTTCAGTTATCTTCTCTCAGCCTATATGATGAGGCTCTTCATTCAAGTGACACCTATTATTGACTTACAGTTGTGTGCACCTGAGTATTGAGTGTACAACCTAAACAGTAGGTCTTCCTCGATCTTTCAAATATTTCATCAAAAATATGCATTTAGAATTATTCAGGTGACATGAGGAAACTTAGAGTCTGTCTAAGAATCTAATTATAGGTGCATAGCTTTTGCAAATGCTTCAGAACGTTTAGATGGTTACCTCTCTTAAACTTTACAGTAAGTAAGAACAATTTAGGATGATTTTTTTATGGTAAATATTTTTAAGCAGTATAACACAAGGCTTAGGTATTGAGCCCAGAATCATCTTAGAGAGTCAAAAACAACTAAGAAACACTGTTCCAGGAATTAATTTCCTCTTTGTGCCTGTGTAAGGAACATAGTTAAGGATCTCTGTTACGGTTTAAATCTGAGGTGTCTCCCAAAAGCTCAGTGTGAGAGAATGAAAGGAAGTTTCAAGTGACATGTTTGGGTTATGAGTGGGATATTTTTTAACCTTATCAGTGCATTAACTCCCTGATAGGCATCAACTGGGTAGTAACTGTAAGCAGGTAGGGTATGGCTGGAGGAGGTAGATCACTGTGGGCATGCCTTTGGGTTTTTATTTTGTCCCTGGTAAGAAAGACCTCTTTCTGCTTCCCATTTATCTTGTCCTGAGTTGCTTTTATTTACCACACTCTTCCATAATGATGTTCTGCCTTACTCAGGCCCAGAGCAATGGAGCCAACTGTCTATGTACTGAGCCCTTGGAAACCAGAGCCCCAAATAAACTTTTCCTCCTCAAAACTGTTCTTGTCAGGTCTCTTAGTCACATTGGCAGAAAACCTGGACAACTTTATCAAAGAGATTACAATTTTGAAATTTCCCCAAATTCTTAACAATGACATTCTCCTTCTGTCTCCTCCCTCTCCACTCTAAAGCAGCTCCTTTTCTCATTGTCTGTGGCAACTACTGTCCCCTTTGATCCATAAGCTCCCATTCCACCTCTAATTTTGTGTCATGACTTCTTGTCATAATTTGTTTTGTTTGAAACAAAACCAATGAATGTGGACATAAAGAAGATATTCCTATTTTAGGTTAATTAAGAAACAGGGAGATGTTTAGCAGGTAGGTATAAAGTCTGGGATTTAAACCACTCACTGGGTCTGTGACCTTAGAAAAATACTTATCTCATTTTAACTCAGTTTCCTGTCCTCGAAAGTTGGGTAATGGTCATTTGGGCTTATTGAACTGCTTTTGCAAGATAAAATACAAGGAGTAGTATTGTAGTATATGCTCATAACATGTCCTCAAAAATAGCAACTATTTGTTTTGGTAGTTTTTTATTGTTTTGAATTTAAAAAAAAATTATGTGTTGTTCATCAAACTATGTAATAAATAACAAATGCATGGCCACAATTACAATTTATTCTCTAAAACTGTCAAAATCCTGAGTTTTCTTCTGGTATGTCTCTACAAACCATCCTTTTCTTTCAAAGCTGACTATAGACATAGACATGGAATCAACTGGGGCTGTGTCTCATTCACCCTATCAGAACACTTGTCTTTATCTCTAGTCCTCCTTTTGCCCTTCAGAATAGGAGTTTGAGTTTCCAATTAAGGTTCTATGATTTACATTTTAATCAAAAGCACAGAGCTCAGAGGTTTTCAATATTCAAGTATAGTTTTGCCCCCCGTACTTGGCATTAGGGATCATGGCCCTTGCTCTGATATTATGGATTTCCATGTTCGCTGTCCTGGTTTCCTCAGAGTGTCAAAGAGGTCATTTTCTTTTCACCTGCCATGTATATCTTTTTTGAAATCTGTCACGTTTTTCAGGTCTGTTTAAATCCAGGCAGCTGATGATCCCCTTGTGGACATCCACGAGTTTCAATTTTGAATGTTCCATGTGATAAAGGCTATAAGCAATTTTCAGCCTTGGTGTATGTCTCAATCAGTGGCCCAGCAGTTTCTCAGACTATAACAGCTTGAGGTTAAAGATTCTTCATTTTCAGGTTCACAGGAACACATCAAATTTAAACCACTGGTTAGATAATCCCTAGGCTAAATTGATCTAAAACTTCTCAAAAACTTGTACTGCTGAACTTGGCTATAACAGTTTTTAGGAGGCAAAGGAATGGGAGTCAATTGTGAATTTAAAAAGTGAAATGGGGGCAAGGTTATAAAGAAAGAAAATGTTCATTTCATTAAATAAACGTACCTAATGGAAATGGAGAGGAGGTACAGTTGCAAAGCAGAGACTTGGGGAAGCAGCAAGTTAGCATGAAGATGCAGCTGTTGCCTTTCACACACCAGTGCAGTTCTTCAAAAAGCTGACTGAGAGTTCTTTCTCATTCCAGTTCCTCATGCCCATGATGTGTTAAACTAAGCTTGGCCTAACGTTGTCCCCATACTGGGGAGATAAAATTTGGTCCAAATTGGCCTCTCTTGATATTAAACTGTACCTCATATTCCATGTAAACAAATAGTAATGTAAAAGCATGCACCTGTAACTAAGCAGGTGAATCTCATCCTATCATAATAGTTGAACTTCAACCAATCACAGGCTGCAAACTGACCAGAACACATCTATGAAAAGCAAATGTCATCTACTACAGCCAGTCAGGGTGTTTCTGAATATCATTTTCTTTTCTCTGGCTTTATATGCAGTCTGTATATGTGGTGGGGTGGAGATATCTACACAAAGTTTTATCCAGTATACTTTTATCCAGTATACTGCCAGGTTCTAGAACTTGTTGCTTGGTCAAGTAAACTCTAAGAAATATTATTGTTTTCAGTTCTTTTCTTTTAGCACATAGTTTGCTCACAGTACCACAGCATCTTTCTTGGTCATTCAGAATAAGACCAACTCTTTAAGTGACCTATATATCCCCTCATTGTTCTCAGCAATGTCTCTGACTTCATCTCCAGCCAGTTTCTCTTTTGCTTTTTTTTTTTAAACCGTACTAGATCTTTTAGTTTTTGTGAATATGCCAGGTAATTTTCTCCTTTAGGGACTTTGCACTTGCTGTTCCTCCTGGCTAAATATCTATCATTCAATCATCACCATCTATTGCTTTTGTGCTTTGTCTAATTCTTTGCTCACATATCATATTTTCAGTGAAGTTTCCCCTAAGTTCACACCCTCAATACTCTCTTCCACCTTTTCCTATATTATTGTATTCTTGTCAGTATATGATACATTTAACTTATTCATTTTTTTAAATTTTGTGACCCTCTTCCTATCTCCCTGCCCCCCACAAAAAAAAATAAAGAAAAGGAAAACAACAAAATTAGGGATTTGTCTGTATTATTAGCTATGGAATTACTTAGAAACTATAGGTACACAATTAAAAATTAAATTTAAGATGAATTGCAATTTAAATTGGTGATCTCTTATAGATACAAAACCACTTTACTCAGGCATACTCCAAACCTGATCAATTTGATTATCAGTGAAGAATGCTGCTAGTGAAAATTGCTTTCAAGCATACCTACTTGTTAACAAGGAAGGTGACATTGGGGTTGAGTGGGAGACATTTGGACCAAGGGCACACTCTTTCCATGTTTCTACTCTGCTGCCTTCAGTAGTACTTAAAAATGCTTTCACAGTTCCAAAAAGGATACACAAGACATTTTTACTTGTTTTCAGATTTCATTTACCTTCTAGGAAGTAAACTGTCTCCATTATTATAAATTGGTCACAACACACTCATAGATCATGTGTTGCATAATGAGTAAAAATGTGAGAACCACATAGGACAGTCATGAGTCATCCATGGGGCTGGCTGTACTGGCTTCAAAATAAGGAGGCTCCATTTGGGACACGATTGGGATAGATATCTTGTAGATCACCTAAGGTCTAACAAAGTTTATGAAGAGTAGCATTCTATGATTGGTCCTTATTGAGCCTGTGCTGTAGATAAACAGACAATCTTTTACACATTTATTCATACTCATTGATGGTGTCTTTAAAAAATCCCAAGAAATAGCAAGTTTCAAAATGAAGTTTTAAAAAGCTAGTTGCTGGACACATGACTGACAATTGAAAGATGAGTTCTTGACAACCATGGAATCAACATTGCCAGAACTTATAGATTTTTATTTCATGTTATTTATTGACAATGTGGAATGGTGACAACCAACTTGCATTTTGAGTTTTCAGTCAGTCACATGCTTTAACTTAACGCTGCCACCTTGAAGTTATATGACACTGGAAAAATCACTTCTCTAAACTTTTCTATAAAGTGAGGTTTAATTAATAGACACCCTTCAAATTTAATGAAAAATTAAGGATGATGTTTCAGCATCTTTTTTTAAGCACAAAGAAGCTAAAGACAAATAAATAAGCTGTTAGATTGCCTGATACAATTATTAAAACACTTTATTGCATCACTTAATAAGCAATCAAATTTTAAATCCCTATTCTCAATATAATTTTGCACTGATCATTGAATACATACCATGAGTAGTGATGCAAAAACTTTATTCTATTCAAAATATTATCATTTGTGAAAAAAACTCTTAGATAAGATTTGTTTATTAATGTTGCAGGTATATTTTTAGAAGTGATGATCCTAATCATTTTATAAACCATCATTTGTATGCATATGAGAGAATTGCAGAGTGGGACCACAGGAGATGTAGGATTTGAGAGTTCTGAGTTGTAGTTACCTATAGCTATTTGACAAGTAAAATTTTCAGCATTTTAGTCTCATGATTTCTAATATGAGGACAAAGCCAGGCACAGTGGCACACACAATTAATCCCAGCAGCTCAGTGACTGAGTTCAATCCGAAGTACACTCCAAAAATATAATTAAAATAAAATAAACTGAGGACAAGTCTTCTGTAAATATCCCTGTTGATCAATCATCTATTATCTATCTACTTGGTATCTTGTAGGAGTTCAATAAATCCTAGCTGTTCGATTTGTGAATATACCTATATTTTTCTGCTTAACTTGGTGGGGAGAAGTGATAGACTTTGAAGTGGGAGAAGGGGTATATATTCAAAGCAATTACTTTCTCATATATTTTCATCATTTCTAAATTGATAAAAAATACTTGTTTCATCTTATAAATTATGATGGACAGAAAAATTATATTCTTCTCTTTTTTTATTTCCCTTTAAGTCTAGGTCACAATATCTGGAACATTGTAAGCACTCAAACATATTAACAATTTTTACCTATTTGAATTTTGCTCCCTTCTCAGTGGAAAGGCCCTTCATTGACGCACAACGTCAGTTGTAGGAAGGAGGATAGCTTCTTACTAAATGTGACCTCTGTCATAACAGGAATTGCTATTTTTCTCACATATCCATCATCCTCTGAGTCTTGTCTTTGTGCTACTGAAACCCCAATGCTGTCGAACTTCAGTTTAATTTGTTTCAGAATGTGGAGGTGAATATTGTGAAATATTTGAAAACCTGATAAATTTAACTGATTAAAACCCAATGACAAATTGTTTTTAAAGAGCTATTATATAGAAATGATCTTATGAGTCATATGAAGTCTATTAAAATAATTTTGATATCCTCAGTGAGTTACATGCAATTAACTGTCTACTTAAAAATTTCATTTGAATTCTATATTAAAATTTAATTAACAGACTACACAGCATTGTGCCTTTATGTCATTACATGAATTATTTAACTTTTTCAAGTTATTTTAGATGTGAAATCAAAGCAGTTGATGATTTAAAAAAAGGCTCTGATTTATGGTCTTCTCTCTCTCGCTCGCTCTCTCTCTTTCTCTCTTTTGGTTTTAAAGTCATAAGGGTTTAGGATTTTTGATCAGAGTTATAATTAACATGTCCATATATTTTTAAAATGTTACATTAAACAAATATTAGTTAAGTCCCCTCAATAACCCATAGGTGGTGGGCTGGGGCTGTAGTTCAGTGGTAGAGTGCTCACCTTTCACATGTGAGGCACTGGGTTTGATCCTCAGCATCACATAAAAAATAAATAAAGATATTGTGTACAACTACAAATAAAAAAAATTAATAGCCCATAGGTGGCTTCAAAGGGTACAACGATTTATCCAAGTTATTGGAGTTATATTTTATGATTTACAAAATAAGATGAAGTGAAACAAAACAAAATAAAATAGGTAGTTAAAGACTAGTGAGCTGAAGGGAAAATGTAGTGAATTAAGGTCACAAATACAGGTAAAGACAAAAATATAGTTCTTGTGGACATAGAAAAATATGCATTAAAAGGTATGAAGGAAAGAGGATGAATGTGCGTAGAAATATCTCTATTTGCATTAAATTTTATTTTTTATGCAGGCTATATAAAAAGTCAAAAGTTGTGGTTGGCTTAGTTAAACATGCAGGAAGATTCCTGTCACTGAGTCACAATCCCAGCCCACTATTGGTCCATTCTTTAAAGGACATCTTTAGGATATTAAGAAAAAAAAATTGAAAGACTTTATGTTTAGAGCAATTTTAAGATAACAGAAAAACTGAGCAGAAAATACACAGACTTTCCATATATTCAATTTCTAACACTCATTACTAAGGGCATCAGTAATGTCCTCTTAAGGGCATCTTAATGATAATTTATTGTTATTCACCTGGGTATTTCTAAATACTTCCTCACATTGCTACAGGTTATTCAGCATTTTCTTAAGACACAGAATGTTGCTATTTTACTTTTGTAAGAATAAATACGGATTAAACTAAGATGAAAATATAAGGGAAGAGATTTCATCTCCTTTTTCTATGAATATTTATGTTAGAAAACTTGTAATTATAAGGTCTTATCTAGTTTCTGAAATGTATATAAACCTTTTCAAAGGCTGATAAGCCTCTTACTAGGTTTTCTACCTATGACCCTCTTTCTCAGGAAAAGAGGAAACCTCAGTTTCACAAGCCTCAAGGAAGATGGCATCCTAGTAACTTTGGGAGGTCAGGATGGTCACATGAGTTTTCACCTTTACTTGGTTTATGTGGTGAATTTTATTAATTTAATTTCAAATGTTATAGCAATGACTTTTTCTGGGATATGTTTTATTCAATCATATCATATCATCCTTGGAAAAAACATTGTTGAATTCTATTTATTGATATTTTTCTAAGAAAGAATCCAATAACTTTATTTTATTCTAATTTTCTGATTTTGAAATATATTTCTCAGGTATTGTAATCATAGTTATCCTTGACATAATCTCAAAATGGATTGGGATGTACTTTTCCTATAGTTTTAAAAGAATTTCTGTAGCATTGATACTTTTTCTTTCATGCATTTTTAATACAACCTTCATGGAAGTCAGATGGGCCTAGGATCTTAAATTTATTTTCCATTGAAAATATATCATTTTTTTTGAAAGAGAGAGAGAGAGAGAGAGAGAGAGAGAGAGAGAGAGAGAGAGAATAAATGAATATGAATCTTTTTTGTAGATGGACACAACACAATGCCTTTATTTTTATGTGGTGCTGAGAATCGAACCCGGGTAGCGCCCGTGCTAGGCGAGCGCTCTACTGCTGAGCCACAATCCCAACCTGAAAATATATCATATTTTTTATTATGGGACCATATACAAAATATATTTGAAGCTGGGTGTAGTAACACATGTTGTCCATCCAGTGACTCAAAAGACCCATTCAAGAGGGTCCTAAGCTCAAGGCCAGCAATTTAGTAAAACCTTGTCTCCAAAAAAAGGAGGGGGCCCTAGAGAAGTAGCTCAGTGGTACAGTGCCCTGGATTAAATTCCTAAAACCACATACAAAATAAAGGTAAATAAATAATTTAAAAATAAAAAACAACCCAAGAAGCAGTTTTGAGCAATGCAAATTTTCTGGTGCTTTTTATATTTGGCCTATTATTAGGCTGTTTTCCTTTAAATATTTACAAAATATTTAAGTTGCCAGATAGCTTACATATTTTATTATGTCTATATTTGTATCTCTTTTTAAAACCTTTTCAGCACCTTTATGTGCTTATAATTGTCTTGATCACTGACAAGTCTTTTAAATTTTTTGCTCTGTTTTTCTGAATTTCACTTATATATCTTTATTCAAAAGATTTTCTTCTAAAACAGTTTTGGGCTTAAATTGCTTTGTTTATTCCTACTTTCCATAGATGGAAACTCACACAGCAATGTTAAATTTAAAATATATTTTATGTGAGCAGAGAAAGCTATATTTGTTTCCAATCAAGTTTAGCAGTATTGAGCTGATTTATTTTTTCTTTCCATTATAATTTAATGTATTTGCAAGTAAATTTTCCTGTGTTTTTGATTCATTCATTCAATTTTATCTAATATTTGAGTTTTTTCAACTTTCTTAATATTTATCATAATTAATTAAAACCTGTGATGAAGAGAATATATTTTTTAAATTTAAAATGCCATTTTTAAGAGCACAGCATATGGCTTATTTGGGGTAAAATTATGTTTGATATAGTGGAAATTGTTTTTCTATAATTTTATGTGTTGTGTTAATGAATGTTAGTTTAAACTGGTCTATAGTGACATTCAAGACTATATTTCAGTTTCCTTGTCTACAGTTTGTACCAGTTACTGAGATAAGGGTGACAAAATCTTCATCTGTTAATAGGAAGTGCTAATTTCCATATTTAGTTCTGCTGATTTTATTTCACGTGTCTTGTTATTGAGTAAATATACATTTGAATTGGTTATATTTCCCATGATTTATCCTTTATCGTTACAAAGTCTTCATATCTTTGTCTGGCAATACTTATTTCTTTGATACCTACTTTCTCTGGTATTAATATTTCCATTCTATTTTTCATAAGCTTATAATATGTCTGAAATATTTTGTTTGATTTTTTTACTTTTAAACTCTTTATGTGTTATACTCAATGAGTACTTCATCAGAGTTTGGAGAATTAAATTGTTCCTTTAACCCTGACTGATAATTTCTATCTTAGCTGCCACTATAGCCATATATATTTATTTGTTGATATGATTGGATTCAAGTTTGCCATATCACTATATGTTATTTGTATTAAAAGCTATTTTTCCCATTGTGGAATTAATATAATTTATTTCTTTCTTTTCATTATTCAAATTTTTTTCATCCCCTTTAACTCTTTTATTTATACTTGCTCTGTAGATGAGATATAATATCAGAGTTAATATTCTATACATTCATATAAATTTTAAAAATTACAGTAGTAAAATTTGATTTGTGTTCTGGCCTCTGTGCTATTATTGATACATATTTCACACTGCCTTAGATGATGTACGCTACCCTGCAATGCTAATAGTTTTCTTCCCAAGGGTCAGATTTCTGTCAAAGATATAAAAATGAAGAAAAATAAAAAGGGCTTTCTATATTTTTCTACACAGCTACCTATTAACCATTTTCAGACATTTTTCCATTCCTTTATGTAGATTCCAGTTTCTGCTTGGCATAATTTCCTTTCTTCTCTTGAAATGTAAGTATGAGGTCAATAATTCCTCATTACTTCATTTTCTATTTTCCAAAATATGTATAATGCACATAGAATTCTGACTTTAAAATTTGTTTTTAGCTTTTAAAATATTTCAATTCATTACAATTTGGACTCTATTTTTTTTCATATGATATCAAGCATTGTTCAAGTATTTTAATGCCATTCTATATTTAATGCCATTTTTTCCTTAGATGTTTTAAATATTTTATCTTCATCTCTATTTTCACCAGATTAGCAAGAATTTGTCTATAAGTGGAGAAAGTATCACTATTATTCTGGACATAGTTTTGACATTTAAAATCCACAAATGGAGAGAGAGGAGTCTTCAGAATGTACTTTAGAACTTTTGGTTTATTTTAAGACATCTTGTTGTTGCATTTAGGAAAAAAGATCTGGTACTGAATACAGATTGACAAATGTCCCTATATGTGATTGTGTTAGTCAATTTTTCATTGCTGTGACTAAAACACCTGAGAAGAATAAATTTTAAAAAGAAGAGTTTATTTTGGGCTCATGGTTTCACAGGTTTTAGTCAATAGCCAACTGATTCCATTGCTCTGAGCCCAAGGTGAGGTAGAAAATCATGGCAAATGGCAAGATATTCCATTTATGGCAACAAAGAAGGAGGGGGGGAGAGGGAGAGAGGAGAGAGAGAGAGAGAGAGAGAGAGAGAGAGAGAGAGAGAGAGAGAGAAAAGGGGAGGGGAGGGGAGGAGAGGGGAGGGGAGGGGAGGGGAGAGGAGAGGAGTGGAGCTAGGGCAAGATGTAAGCTCCAAAGACATATCCCCAGAGATTTACTCTTCCAGCCACACCCCACATGCCTTCTGTTACTATCTAATAAAGGAATGCTTTCAAGTTATTAACTCATCATTTGGATTAATCCACTGATTAGTTTGCAGCCACCTCTGATTACTCTTACATTATCTCATACATGAACTTCTGGGAGACACCTCATATACAAAACATAACAGTGATTGAAAAATACCAATTATTCTCATAGTTTATGACTAAGTTGATACCATGTATTCATAAAATCACTATTATTTACTCATGGGCACTTGATACCTTAGCTGTTAACAATTTCCGCTAGTGTTCTCCTCTCATGTTCCTGCTCTATAATCAGTATCAGGCAGAGAGCTTCTCTGTGTAGAAGGAATGATCTTTGAATCACCATTAGTCGGTCAAAGGGACAAGAAACACGTGCCTCGAGTCTGTGTAAGAATACTTTGCAGGAGTGCTGAGTCACTAATATTTGGGAGTTGTTTATTATAACACCATTATTTTCTATGACTAATACATCACTAATCATATAATAAAGCCACCTACTTTACAAAGGGACTGCTTCAGAATGTTCCTTTCCTATAGTCATCTAGCCTATGCCTGCCCATCTGCCCAGAAAACCATTCTATTTTTATTTTGAAAGCTGATATAAAGCTATACTTTATTATCCCATCTACAGATATAAATCTGAAATTTTAAAGCATCTCATTTTTAAGTATGCTAACCATTTGGAAACAAAATTTTTGCAACAATCATATATAATTATTGTTATTTCAAGTGACATGAAGCATAAGCACTGTTGTCTTATGTGGAAGATTGTTTATGGATTCTTCCATTCCATAGATAGAATAATTTATTATCCTGTTTCAAAATTTCCAACAGAATGAAAAGAAGTGTTTACCACTAAGTTAGTATGATTTTCCCCAAACCTTTCTTACAGCATTCTTCATGCATTGATAAATTGATTAAATTCATTTATCTGAAAATTATATCTGATTTCACAATTAAGAATAAATACAGAGAGCCAAATTGCCAAGGTTTTAGTAGACTTACTCTTTCTAAAGTACTGAAAGCAATGTTAAAAGGTTCACTTCCATAAAACTTTCAGTGGTATATGTAATTTGCTTTTGGAGATCAGGAATTCAGATAGATATACGATACTGCCCTAATCCACAGGAGACACATTCGAAGTCCTCCTACAGATTTCTGAGATTGTGAATAATACCAATCTTTCTCCCAACTTCTCTCTCTCTCTCTCTCTCTCTCTCTCTCCCTCAACACACACACACGCACACACACACACACACACCACAGGTTATTTCCTGTACACAGTTGTGATAAAGTTGAGAACTTTCACCTTTTAGCTTATAGGAAGTACTTAACAATTTTTCTTTGCATATCCAAATTGCCCACATTATTAACTATTCTTCCATTATTGCATTTGGGGAGTATCAGAAAGTAAACAAGGGCCAGTTGAACACAAGCGTATTAGGACAGTCCATCTGATAACCAAAATGACTCTAAGTGACTATTGAGTGGGTAGCATATACATTGGGCAAATGGATGACTCATGACCTGAGATGGGTGGAGAGGGATGCTACAAGATTGCTTCCTGCCATTCAAAATGATGTACCATTTAAAACTTATAAATAATTTCTTGAATTTTTAATAATATTTTTAGACTATAATTCACCATGTGTAACTTAAATCATGGAAAATAAAACCATGAATAAATGGGATTGTGTGAAGGAACTATTTTACTTATAGAATACACAGGAAAAAGCTAATACTCTACTTAAGGTCATCCCACTTCAAAGTTAAGCAAATGTGAGCAAAGATAATTTTTTAGTCTTGAATTATTCATGTATATAACTGAAATAATGATAAAAAGTTTGAGTTTTAAGCTAGAAGAATTCTACCATACTTAAATTAAACATCTAACATTTATTTTATTGTCTACATTATTAAATGATGCTTTTTAATTTGCATTAAGTTATATTATTGAAAACAGCTTCAGATGAACAAGAGTGAATATTATATTTTCCCCATCATTGAAACCCCAGCAAATGTGATCAACACTTGTTACAAACGAGTAATAACGTTTCTGCTAGTTATATAAAATAACCAACAATGTTCTAATATCAAAGTATATATAATTGATTTTTTGAATGGATTAAATTTGTTGTGAGAACAAATATAAAAGCTTGATAAGTGATTTTTTCTCTAGTTTTGACTTTCTGTTAGTGTTTCTCAAATCACCCTTTCTTAGTTCTCAATGTCATTTAAGCATTAATCATAGCTTTCTGAATAGTCTGACATATTAAAAAAACATTTCTTTTTAAATCAAATGTGAACTCTACTCTCACATCCAAACCTCACAATTTCCCCTGCTTCCTCCATTTAGAGCACTGAGCTTCTGATTTTGTCAGAGCCTAAAGAGTGGTAGTCATTCATTTATCATAACTTCCATTTTCTCACTCCTCCAGATTTGAAGAAATAAATATTACAAAATAAATAAACAAAATCTTCCAAAGATGCCCACGTAGAAATCCTTGGAACCCATGTCAATAAGCCACATGTGGCAAGAGGAATATTACACTGTGACAAGTTACCACCTTTAAGATAAGGACATCATTCTACATCATGTGAGTGTGCCCATCTGATCATGAGAGTCCTTCAAAGTAAAGCAATTTCCCAGCCATAATCAAAGAGAGAAGTTGTTATTGCTCATTGACATAAGTGACATGATTTGGGATTGTATAAGATCAGCTTTTAAAGAGTTTCCTTCAGCTATAATGCTTGTTTGCTGAAACAGTGCAGGGGGGGATGGGGGGCGGGATGCAAACCTTTCCATATTTAAATACATTATACTAAAATCAAGTTTGAATACATTCTAGAGTTAAAATAATAAAAGGTTATGCACAAGATGTTGTTGACAGATTCTTTCTATTGTAATATGTTTTATTATATTGAACAGGCTAAGAGAGGAACTCTACCATTAAACATTGGCAGCAAAAGGCTGATATTAAACCTAGTTCTTTCCCAGGCTTCATATTCTTCAAGTTCATCCTCTAGGTAACCAGATTGCAAGTGACTTTCCCTAAAGACATGAGAATTTCGATTAAAAACCATTAGCTGTTTCTAGGGACAATACAACTATATTGAAGAAGAGGTCAGAAGGGCATGAGTGGACAGCTGTCTCCTTTCACCAGAAACAGGACCTTAATATGCAAGCACCACTGTGAAGTGTCAGGCAGTTTTCATTAACAGAAAAAGGTCTGAATTGGAGGAAACAAACTTTTCAGGGAGTGGGAAAAAATGCAAAGAACATAGATCATATAAACTGAAGTGATAAAAGCCAGTTTGTGGTGCTTAGTCAATATACTTTTTTAAGTTCCATGTTCTTGTATGCCATGTTAGATGGGGAAAGAGTCTGCTTAAGAATGCTAAAACCAGTTTCTAAAACACCAATTCCTCAAACTAGCTTTTGCTTTTGGCATAAATTGGAGAGCCCACATAAAAATTCCTTTTATGTCTTTTTATTGTAAAATAATTTTGAAATGTTAAGCTGTGTTTTTCTTTTTCTGTTTACTACTACAAGATGACTACAATGGAGCCCAATAAAACAATGTTCAAAGGCAGTAATAAACTTGTCATATGAATGGATGATACAAAAATTCCATTTCATTCGTATTAAGATTTTCATAACTTCCTTGTCTGGGAAGAAACCAATATTAGCACCGCTGGGAATCAAAGTACCTACTTGAAAAAACAGCAGAAACAGTAGCAAGGACTGTGGAAAGATTGAACATGAAAGGGATAGATTTAGAGAATCAATCAACAGGAAACTGTCCAACATTCTTTCCCTGAAGAAAAACCCGCATACAATCCTGCTGTCTCTATTATCTAGCTTGGAGCAGCTCTCACAGTGGGTCCAAACTTTGTTTACTTTTTGATTCCCTCCCCCCCTTTCCACCTGCTGTTGATTCCTGGCAGGATGCCATGAGGGTATTTAAATCCTTTTAGATCTCTGTCAAAAAAGAAAGTGCAGTAAACTCCATTGAAATAGAAACTATTAAGACACCTTTCATGTGAAACAAGGCAAAAAAAAAAATCATGCTAAGAATAAGCCATTTGGGAAAGGAAATGGATAGTTCTTAAGAGTAGCTAAATGATCTGCATACTCTGGTATATTGTGCCAAATTATAATAGAGCAGCAATAATAATATCATTGAAAGTTGTGTAAAATAGTTTATCATTCTGTGCCTAGTTATTCTAGGACAGTAGATGTATGCTAAAACAATCCTTTAGTCTCCTGTATTTTTAAACCACAAAGTTCTAGTAGCTCTACAAAACAGAAATGAGTTCTCCTGTTTGGGCCCTATGATTGTTTCTTTATGATAAGATAAAAATTTTACTCATATTGCATTTCAGATATTAGGTCATTTTTTCATATAACTTAATAGTTCTTTGTGATTCCTCACTTTTCTATGGAAGTGATAAAATTTAAAATTGACAGCTATATCTTGTTCCCTTTCAGTATTAAAAAAAGAAAACACTGTGCAGCTTAAAACAATATTTATCATATAAATTACAGACATTCTTCCAGTATGAAACTTGAATCCTTAATCTTGATAATTACATACATTTTCTTTGTTCACAGAGAAATACCCTCAGGCTCTTATCTGGATTTACTGGAGTGGGAGCTCAGTAGTGTGATGATTTCTTCTTTCAGGAATATGTCTTTGAAAGGGATCAAGAAAGCCATAACCAATCAATTATACCTTATTTTTGAAGACACACAAATACAAATACACACACACACACACACACACACACCACTGGTAGAGCTTCTCCTTGGAGAAAGACAAAAAGAAATCGATTTAAAAGACAGAGGTGGAGTAATTTAATAATTGAAATGTGTGCCATGTCGTGTTTCCATTACAATCTCTTATTGCTCTTTCTTAACATCTGAAAATAAAAATAGAATACTGTAGTGTTTCTCCCCAGAGGGGAAAGAACCTTTAAAAACTATGTACAATGCAGCTCATATGACACTAGGAAAAAAATAAATCATTTAAATAATTCAATTCTCTTCACTAAACTTTACAGAGAAGCTGACTCACATGGGCTCTACCATCTGGGCAAACTTATAGATTTGGTTGAAAAATACAAATAACAGAAATTAGAACATTCATCCACCTGTAAACCATTTACTAACTTATGTCTTTTTTATTTTTGAAGCAGAGATTCTCTTATGACAGAGTCTGGAAGCAAAAACATAAGGAATGACAATCATATCCTTCACTTAAGTCATACATTCAGGCCAGCAATTGCCTATTTTTGTTTGTGTAGCAGATTATTTATTCAGGTGTTTGTTTTTATTCACTGATCAGACTTTTTTTAAATTATGGGTAAATATGAAACATTACATGTTCTAAAAAACATTTAAAATTGAAGTATATGTTTAGTTATATCTGTTTGTTTTAATGCAAAAGAATGTGTCCCTAATTAAAAATCAGACATCTTTTCATTAAAGGATTCCAACCAATTTTTGTAAATAAATATTGCAAACATTATAACTGTAATATGATAGTCAGCAAGATGCAGACAATAATAAGGGGAAATTGACTCTGTAAGGCAAATAACACAATGTTTATATTTTCTTACACCTGAATTTGGTACTGGATCCTTTGCAAATTTTTCCTTGATATGAATAGTCTTGTACAAAGGTAATTTGAGACTGGCCAAATTATATAACCTAAGGGCATCAAAGTTTAATGTCATCTCTTCCACTATCCTTAAAGTGTTTCAATGATATGCATGGTTCATTCAATTTAATGATCTGGGACAATGGGAATGGGCACTTATTGGTTTGCAACTTTCCATGGGTAAGTCATTCATGAGTGCAGGAGGACACGAGCCAAGTATCACCATTCTCCTTCTTACAAAAAGCTATTAAGCCAAAATAGAGTAAATATAGAAATGTACTTTAATAAACTGTGTTTTCATCCTGGATCCACTTCAAAAGGTGAAAGCAAAGCAGAATAATTTCCTAGCAGTACATCTTAACCAAGAATTATTGATATTTTCTACTTTAAAACATTTTTAAATGGTTTGCTTTCAATACACCAATGAATCTGATATTGCAGCCACAATGATGCTATGAAAGAAATATGGATTAGGAAATAATCATAGAATTGCTTTTTTATTACTCCTGACAAAATTCCTGACATCAATCAGAAACAGCTCTGAGGTAAAAGAAGTGATGTGTGTAGTAATGCAATACTGTGGTTTAATTTTGTTTATCATTCAAAAATAAAACTGGAAGCAATGTAGGATATAAAAATGGAACTATTCTGGGATCACAGAATTTCAATGTGCTAAATGATTCTGAAAGCAAGTTTTTTATTTTTTATTTTTTAGCTGGTATTGCTTAAATTAAACTTTTTTTTTTGCCAAATTGGGATAAGAAAATATACAACTGTGACAAAAATAACAACTTATAATTTTTGCACATTTTACAAATTCTTTTACCTTTATAACAAATTAGTCTAATAACTTAAACATTTATTTCATACTCTTCGAAAGCAGACAGTAAGAATTTTGTTCTTTCTTGTTTTGGAGAATGTATTAGCAATGGCATATAATAAAAAATTGATTTTAAAGTTCTTGAAAAAGATACATATTGTTAGCATGCTGTTCTACAGCTAACCTGTGATATTTAATTCTTTACCAGTCTCATCCTGCTTCTATTTGAATGTCAACATCCAAACTAACATAGAATTTAAAAATTTTCATGCAGTATTTATTTGCTATATCTATAAAATATTGCAATGCTTATTCCATATGGTATGTTTAGTTTGTTGCTTATAAGTTCAATTTCAGGAGTCAGGTCTACCATTTATATCTGAATAGTGAGCTTGTGAAATGTTAGTTAACTTCTCTACCTTAATTTAATCATTGTTATTAAATGATTATGATAGGACCTGCAAAAAGCAAACAAAAACCAGAATCAATATGTTGTGATTTTTAAATCAAACATATGAAATCACACATATGATATATATATATATATATATATATATATATATATATATATATATATATGAGTGTTTTAATTATTTACTTAATAAGTATGATATGATATGAGTAAATTCTATAGCTATTGTTTATTATTGTAAAAAATGATATAAATAGCAACAACAACAAATTTCTGCTCTCTTAAATGCAGGATAATATCTAGGATATACAATACTTAATTATAAGTTTACTTTGGGTCCCTTAGCTAATATTTTCAGTAACAAGTATCTGATTTAATAAAATTAAGGCCATTAAGAGTTGAAGTGTTCTACAAAGAACTTTAGAAAACTTAGTTCATAAGGGACTCAACAAATGAAAAGAGTGCTGCTCTTCACAATAATGTGAAATGTTAATTCAATGGTGTAAAGAGGGTTTTAAAAATTATGGAACAATTAGGATAGTGTTTATTTTCTTCTTTAGTGATTTAGATTGTGTGAGTTTGCCAAATTAATAATTATCCATGACTCATAAATGTACGCAAAAAATTTAAAATGTATCCCCTGTAGACTCTAGAATTAATTGACTTCATGTGGATATAAATTAATACAAACTTTGTAAGTTCAAATATGTTGCCTCTATAATGCTAATGTTGAATAAGTATTTCAAAGATAGGTGTACACCTATTTTAATTTAATCTGTATATGTAAGAAGTCTGAATTTTTTATGAATAAATAACTTTCAAAGTATTGTACCATTGGATGTTACACTATAAAATACATTACTGCCATTATAAAAAATGAAATGGAATTATATATACCTCCTTCTTTTTCGGGATCAAATGAATAATTCAAGATAGTATAATGGTGATACACTAATTTTGTGAAAACTTATATACTCCAGATCTCTCTCAGGTATTTTAGTGGTATGCAAATACATCTGAAGATTCAGAAAAAAAGCTTTTAGGACTTCACACATGGTATCAATGACAGCTAAATCCTCTGGGGAAAGAACTGAGGCAGGTTTTATTAATAAGTTTAAAATGTTATAATAAGTCTAGTACCACTGGCTGTAGAATATTTTAATCAGAAATTCTCCTTTAGGTTTGTTCATAGAAAAAGCCTCAAAGCTTTAAAAAAGAAAATCCAAATACCAGAAGTTCAATAATCTCTCAAGAGAGAAAAAGGGGCCTAGAAGTCTGTTCATTTAATGTTCTAATATGATCCAGTAAGGTCAGTATTTTAGTCAGCTTTTTTGCTAATGTGACTAAAACACCTAACAAGAACAATTTTAAAGGCTGAAAATTTATTTAGGGCTCATGATTTCAGAGGTCTCAGTTCATAGATACCTGACTCCATTCCTCAGGGTTCCAGGTGAGGAACAAAACCATGCTGGAAGAGGGTGGTGGAAGAAAGTGGCTCAAGACACACTCCACTCCAGAGAGCAGAGATTGCACTCACCACATAGAAAGCATACACTCCAAAATCATGCCACCGATGACTTGCCTCTTCCGGTCACACCCTAACCACCTTCATTCACCATTCATTAAATCCCTATAAAAGATGAATTCACTAATTGGGTTAAAGCTCTCAGATCCCAATCATTTCACCTCTAAAACTTCTTTCTGCTTTTGGGAAACATCAAAAATCTAAACCATAACAGCAATCTGAAAATATAATCAGAAGGGTCATTTAAGGTCACCATCTGAAAAAGGGAATTAGGAAATGCATAAGAATTTATACATTTCAGATAAAAACAACATAGATATTACAAATCTGGAGATAATTGCATTGACACACATGAAATTTGGGAGAGTAGCAAAGGGTCAAGCTTTTTGTGAAACTACTGCACATAATTAAATTGTGTAAATCTCCTGAGCACCTCTTTGAGAAAACCTGCATTAATGACCCACCATTAATAAACTACTTCCTTAAGTCGTATTGTTGTTTCCATGAATACAACTTTATGTAGAAACCATGTCTGTGCTAATTCACTTCTGATGAGGTTATTATACTGGGTCCTGCAGTTGGGTTTTATTTGAGAACTTGAGCTAAATTAGTACAGTATATTATCCATACTGTGATTCAGTGTTATATTTCCAAGGTTATAGAATTTATGTTTCTATCCTTGAGCAAGACCTGAATTCCTTTCTAGAAGCTCTAAAGAAGAAGGTTCATTTGCTCATTCTGTCAGGCAAGGACCACATTTCCTTGCTGGATGACCGCTGGGGGCCACTCCCGTCCTCTAGAGGTTGCCAGATTCCTCAGCTCATCCTTTTCCTTCATCTTGAAATTTGAGGAAAGCAGCCTAAATCCTTCAAATCTTTTGACTCTTCTCCAGTAGCTGTGTTTTTCTTTAATGCAGCCTTCGTTTTCCATTTTTAAGGTCCTCTGTGACTAGGTATAAGATTTATAAGGATTTGTGTGATTATCAAGGAGAATCTCCCCAGTTTAAATTTCATTAATTTAGTTCTTTTGCTTACGTGCAAATACATGTAGCAAACACAGAAGTCTTATCAATAATTTCTGGGGGCAGGAGGCAAATATACTGCTCAAGAAAGCATGTGACCTTTTTGGTAGGAACAGGCAATTGTTCCTTAATAGTTGAGGTTCAACACTTGGTAAATATGCAAAACAGAGTGGACTTTTAGACAGTGGTGATCTTGCTTTTGTTTGAGTTTTGGCTGATTTGAGAAAAGAGGATGAGGATGCTCACAAAGAAGTACAATTTATTATTTTTAAATTTGCCATCTATTCTTGAAAGTCTTCAAAAATATTTGGTTTTTAAACTAAAAATAGTATTCTGATAAATGCAGAAGTAATAAAAAAATGAAAGAAAAAAGTAGAGGGTTAATTTGTATCATATTTTTGCACTTGGTTGCAAGTTACAATGTTAGAAAAGTTGTCCTGTCATAACAACAAATGCAGGATTTTTATTTCTCAGTCATACCTGTGATAGTCACATTTTCATAGGACTTAAAATATGGCCAACTCTTAATATTTTTGCTCTAGGAGTAATATTTAAACTATTACTTATATGAAGAATGGAAAACCAGTTAACCTACACAATTAGGTAAAGTAACTCACTAACCACCAATTGGTGGCAATAAAAAGAGAAAAGAATTAGTTCAGAGAAAAAAAATCATGATTCTCTAAATGTATTAAAAGTAAATTTCTATGCATATAAGAATAATAAAAATATAAAAATTTCTATGTGTTTGAAATTATAACTATCAATTTTCACAGAGACTTCTTTGAGTCTAAAATTTAAGAGACTTTGCCCTTTCACAGACTGTAAACTTAATCAACAATATTCTAACTGCTGTTGTTCCACTCAATTTCAAGGTAAAATCTACAGACTTCAAAGTAAAATTTAAAGTCCTGGGAAATCAAAGTAAAATCCAAAATTAAAGTACCACATGATTTAGTCTATAGTTTTTTCTAGATTAAAATTCATGAACATTGGCATTATCTCATGTGGTATTGTTACCAGATATTTTCTTATTGTCATAGCTGCCTACCAACCTATTTTTTAAATGAAGAAATGAAGAAAAACACATGGAATGCATGATTATATTCCATTTGCAAATTAAAATAGATGAGGAAAAAAATAATTTTGAGAAAACACTGGGAGCTTTCCTAAGCTTTGTTGTGAGTGTTTATAGAAACCCAGTTGTACAGGCTAAGTCAACATAACTTCACTTCAGACAAGATAGAGGTGTCAGACAATTGAAAGCAGAGTGGAGCTTAAAAATTAGATACATAAGAAAGTCCATTGAACAGATATCAGTCAACCTCTTTGCACACCCATTGATTTTACATAAGACCATATGCATAGAATTCATGAACACAGAGACTATTATGACAGGGATTGAGGTCATTTATAAACTCAATAAAATGGACTTTGTCTTGTCAAGGCAAATGCTGCTAGTGTCACTGGTGTGTGTGAACATATCCAGAACAAAGATCAACATGAACACACAATATGAAATCATTTCTCAATACATCAGCCAGAAACCAGGTTGTACATTGTTTATATTACAAAAATTTAATCATGGAAGGGCAACACATTTTTTCTCCCAGCTGCATTTGAAACTTTGCCTGGATATGCTTTTACCTTTTTACTAGCTACACAGCATTGTTTCTAATTGCAGAGCTCAATTTGCAGAAAATGAAGATCAAGACAGAGTTTATGGTCATGAATTTCAAAGATATATGTGTATCCTAGCTAAGTTTATGTGACTGCCTGAAGGAACATGTAATGACCTTGAAGATTAGTTTTGGCTATAGAATGAGGGTGATGATTTAATATGGGGTTGGGAAAATGGTATATGCTCAGCATCATTGACCTGTATTCACCGTTGTCTCTACCAAAGCTTCAACTCTCAGGGCCAGGAGTCAGAGAGTGGAAATGATATGGCTCCTGTGAGAATCATGCTTTATGATGTAGCAATGAAATGTTTCCTTGCCACCTGTCCAGGTTGGACTCCTCATGCCTATCAACACACACACAAAAAAAGAATTACCACATTGACAGGGGTAAATTAAGTGGGAAATTATATCCTACTACCAAAAGTTATTGGAATGCATAGGATTCTCTGGGCTGTTTTTTGTATTCCTCCATTATGATTTTAATGGAAAAAACCCTGACAAGTAGTTTTCCTAATAACTAATACCTTTTAGGAAAGAATATTGAGATCATCCTATTAGATAAGGAATCAAGACCAATTGAGGGGGCCCTCAGAAAAAAAAATAGAAAAAAGCAGTAATAATAAAAATATCTCAACAGTTAGGATCACATGATCAGTTGTAAGAAATGAGGACTCTAATAATAAATATCATTGCTTTATTTTTAAATAAATATATTAGTTTGTTTTCCTTTTTGTGTTCTTATTACCATATACTTCTCATATAACATTAGATCAAGTTTTACTTACATTTGAGTAACACAAACGTGATCAGGTGAACACAGCTATAATAAAAATGGGCATATCCTTAAAAAACTCAAATAGGGTTTGGGGTTGTGGCTCAGTAGTAGAATGCTTGCATAGCATGTATGAGGCACTGGGTTAAATTCTCAGAACCACATATAATAAACAAAATAAAGGTTCATTGAAAAAATAAACATTTTTAAAGTACTCTATTAAAAAAGACTTAAATTGATCTATAGAACTTTATTTCACCTTGTGTTGAAATATTTATTGTATTGTGATTTTATTAAATGTAGTTATATCATGAAGAGATTCATTCAGATTACAGCAGTCATGATAGCTTTTAAGGAAATGACCATGTGGGTTTGATATGGTTTAAAGACATATTTTTAAAAGATTAAGTTGTTAATGTATATGTATGATGCTGAAAAAATACTTTGAGTTTGCATTCCATTATTTTCCTATTTATTATAATATACTGATATGCTAATTAAATTGTTTCATAATTATTACATTAGATTTCTTTAAATTTGGAGTTGTTGTTTCTTGGGCTTCCTTTAAAAATTTATCTCTATAGTGGCTAACTACACTTATATGTCTTATCTGTATTTTAATTACATATATTTTTAAAAATCCCTAAAAGAAAGCATTATTATATCAACTTTTCCTTCTTCAATTAAAAAAATAAATTAATAAAATAACCCAAATTTTGTATGTAATCTTCAAATATATATTAATATTGGAAATTAATATACTATTTTGTAAGTGCTATGTGTTATGATTTATTACCTAATGTAAATCTAATCAATAATACACAATGTTTTAGTACATTGATTTATCTAATTTAATATATTAATAAATTATTATAATTAGAAACTAAGAATTGAATCATTTCATCTTATTAATACTTTATTTCATTTAAAAATTAAAACAACAGTTTCTATGGACATAATTGCACCTAATCAGCTAATAAGTTATCTTTAATATTTTTTCCCTAGAACTTTAGAAAGACCTTTTTTCCTTTGTTTTTTGGTATTTAAGTATTTCACTATGCTGCTTAGAAAATTTAAAAACTCCAAATATGAAAGTAATCATGATTTTAAAGCAGATTTTAAAGATATTATTAAGGTTTAGAAGTATAGCATGAGGTTGTTCCTTTTTTAGTAAATGCATATTTTAATATAAAATGTAATTTTATATATTGTACTTTTATACATATATTTTTATAAATATTATCTGAAAAATTCAAATAAAATTTTATCTACACCACATGATACATATCAGATATATCATTTGATCTTTAAATTGAGAACTTTTAGGTTCATCTCACTTCCTGACTGTTAGAATAATTATAATTTTCTTTGTTAGTTCTTTCTGTATATACATGTCTATCCAAACACATATATACATACACATATACATCTATTTAAATTTAGAGCTAAACGTATCAGATAACAAGTTCTTCATATGTATTACTGTTTGCAAAGAATACATACCTGTACGTTTCTCAATGCTCTTGACTTATACAGAATAATTGTAATCAAGTACTTGGTTAAGCATTGATTCACAGAGAATTGCTTCCATATTTTGCAAGAATAAAGGAGGAAATTCATACCCTAGTCATATGAATGTACTTATGTATTCGAAAGGTTTTTCTTGTCTTTTGTTTATCTACCAGGTAACACATTCACATATGCATTGAAGATCTTATTCTTAAAATTATGTGTCTAACACTGAATCATCCCCTTTTTGGGAAGAGTGGGCAATCTATTGAGATACTGAATTATTTCTGAGTATGTGAATGAAAGGATTGGGAGGACAATAAAGTTGAGACTTTTTAATAAATTGGAATACTACTCTCAAATCCACATTTTTACTTCCCACAATTTAAGTTACCAACAATCAACCCAGGTCTGACAATATCAAATGGAAAGTTTCAAATATAACTCATAAGTCTTAAATTGTGCACTGCTTTGAGTGGAGTGACAAAATCTCATTCCACCCTACACCACTCTAGGACCTAGATTCAGTTTTTATGCAGCTTTTAATTAGTATAATAAATAAGAAATCTAAAAAAATATGTTTCAGATTATTTATCTATGTAATTGTAGTCATCTAACAGCTGAGTATTTTTGCAACAATTTTATTCTTTTTTGATTAAGCTTTTGGCATTTTGAAGTAATAGAGAGTAATGTTTCTGCAGATATCCCAATACACACTTCCCCTAAAATTTACTAGTTGAATGAGCTGTCAGGAGTAAATCTACATCACACCATTTCTGGGACACAACTTTAATGAAATAATATGTTTGTAAATCCACAAAGATGTTGCCATGACAATGCTCAGAGAAAACCAATGGAATTCAATGTTAACAGATAATCTAGGATATCTATTAGTTAATTTCCTATAGTCACTGAAAAAAAATTAAGGCCAATGTATTCAGGAAAAATAGCAGATTTAATGTGTTTTTCTTAATTCATGTAGATATGCATTCTTAATTACATTTCTTTTGCCTGGATTTCAAATTAGTTCAGACATCTTGTAGATATTTGAAAATAGGTTTTCTTGGTAATTTTAGTTCTTTTGTTTCCTCCCTCAAATTATCTTTTCAGTAAGAAAAAAAATTAACATGTATTTTGGTGAATAATTTGAATAGCCTAATTGTGCAGCAAATGGTAAAAAAAAAATAAGAAACACAAAATAATATTTTTTGTACTAATAAGAAAAAACATGGATTTTAATTGAATGAAATTGCATGGTATCCTAATTTGTATTTCTTTGGATTACAGATAAAAACACTCATAGACATCCATACAGATTTTTAATTCAGGTTGTTTGAATAATATTAAATATAGAAATCGTAGTCCTGGAAAAAAGATACGTGTTATTTACCCTCAGTTGTGAGCTATTTTTTTTTTTACTTTTTTCTTCATTTAATCTTGAGTATGTTGGTTGATATACGAAGTATGCATTATGTATTGAGTTTTACACATTTTTAAACTAATTCAAATAAAGGAGACCTCAGCATGAATTTCCTGGATTATAAAGACTTTTATACAGACTTTTGTGTTTCATTAATTAAAAACTCCATTTTCTTTGTATGTTGGCTGATTTTTAACTTATTACTAAACTTCAAGATTTATTTATTATAAAGTGAATACAAGGAAGTACTTCTCTGCCTATCCACATAGAAATTATAATTACTCTAAATTTGTCTCAAGACATGAAGAGGGGGAAGCTTCCTACTGCAGAGGAAAACAAATCCAAGATATTCAAAGTAGGAACTAAAATCATTTTGGTGAAAACTAGAATAAGTCTAACACTTTTATTTTAGAATTTTAATGTATTTTATTAATAGGAGCAAAATTTATTATATCTATGTTTAATTCAAGTAAAATTGTTTTTCTTACTTCCCTAATAAAAATGATGAAAAGAAAAAAATTAAGGATAACATATTTAGGGCAAAGAGTAAGAGAAAGTGCTAGAAATATGTATCCAGCTTTTTCTTGAGGATCTTAATGCAAATACGAGTTAGCCTGATAGGAGGTAGCCATTCATGGGAGGGGCATCTGTAATATGCCACATACATCTTTGAAATAGGACTCTTGGAAATATCTTGACTGCCAGGTAGCTGAAATTTTGTCAATTTGTTTTCAGATTGTCATGAAACTAAGTCTTACATTTTAACCTAACGTGAGGATTTAAAACAATCCTGAAATATGCTCAATATCATGAAGGGGCAACATTTTTTCAATATTCTTGAATACCTAGCACAATTTTGGCAATTTGTAGCTATTTAATGTATGCCTTATTAAACAAATTAACACAAATCTTTTGTTATCTTTTCCAATATCTTGATGTCTTCTCTAGGGATTACTAATGTACAGGTCTAGGAATGGTTTGAGTTTCATTTTTTACTTTCTAGAGATCCTTGTGACCAGCACCTGACTATTAAACTAAAGTAGTTTACCTACAATAATGTTTCTCAAAAAAGGAGGAATTAGAACCGTAAAATTAATCACATCTTTTAACTTAATCATCACAGATTACAATATACTTCAAGTTAAAAAAAAGACTATTAGTCATAGCCCCAAAAGTATTTATTTATATCCTTAATGTAGTAAAATAATCTTAGAAAATTTTCACCTTTTGGGCCTGACTTACTGCTTTTATTTTTGTATTATGAATTTTGTCTTTGTCATTATTTTTATTTTTGTAAACTTAAGGAATTCATATTTAAAACTTGGATCTCTCTCTCTCTCTCTCTCTCTCTCTATATATATATATATATATATATATATGTATGTAATTTCTCTCTCTCTCTCTCTCTCTCTCTATATATATATATATATATATATATACACACATATACATATATATATATGTAATATTCATGAATCAATCAATACTGATGAAATTTAACCATCAATATTTTAGACACATATTGGAATATGTTATGTTTTGAAAAGATATTTAAATGTCCTTTCATAAGAAAAAATTGGAATTAAAGGAAATAATTTTAATAATTTTTGTGTATATTCAATATTAATGATTTGTATATAAATACATTATTTCTAAATACATACCCATATGAATGCATTTTATCTGGGAAAAATAAAAAATCCAATAGAAGACATTAGAAATAACATCAATTGAGAATTCACTTAATAGAGGACTTTACTAGATGTAGTTAACTGACTCTGTTTGGAAGAGACCCCATGCTATATATATTCCTACAGATGGCACAGTTTAGACAAGATCTTTGTCTCTAATCCCTTCTTCAACCAGGACCATTATCTGTTTTTAACTGTTTTGGAACGCCCACAGTGGCAAAATTTTGTAAGCAATGAGCTATAACGTCTTTAGTTTTTTCTCTGGCATGAAGGGAGCCCATCAAAAATCCGGAAGAAGTATGGTCCTGGTTATGCTTCTACCTCTTTTAAATAATTTTGCTCATCATTTGGCATTACTCACATAACAGGAATTCCATACAATCCACAAGGACAAGGCATAGTTGAAAGAGCTCATCAAACTATTAAAATGTACTTATTAAAACAAAAGGAGGGAATTGGAAAGGCGTATATATCCCCCAAAGATAAACTTAAAATAACCCTTTTTACTCTAAACTTTTTAAATTTGGATTCATCAGGACTTAGTGCTGCAGAAAGACATTTGTATCCAAAAAATGTACATAAGCCTAAGGTACTTTGGAAGGATATTATAATAGGACAATGGAAAGGTCCTGACGCAGTGATTGTCTGGAGTCGGGGTTCTGTTTGTGTTTTTCCACAGGGAGAACAGCAGCCGATTTGGATTCCAGAGAGATTAACCAAAACAATTTCTACAGACCAAAAGGAAGATGATTTGACTCAAATCCATAACAGCTGATATCCAGAACTCCAGCTTGGCTATTCTTACATCTGCGACAGTGATTAACCAGGATGCTTTTTTCAATATCTATTTTATTATTGCTTTTTCCCACATCATAAAGTTCTATTTTATTTTTGAGCTCATACAGACCTAGGTTAATGTTTTTCTGATCAGTTTTATTTTTTGACTGTGGAGTTTTTAAACATTGCAATGGAGATTTCACCTAGGTAAAGCTACAAGGCCTTTGCTATTGTCTTATGTGTTGTATGTTACGTGTGCACACTTCTGTTTTGTGTTGTATGTCTGTATGTGCGTATGTCCATATATCATATATGAGGAGCGCTCATGAATAAATGGATCCGAATTTTTTTTATTATTCACGTGATTTTAATAGTTTAATTTAATTTGGGTAAACAGCTGTTGAGGATTGTTTTAATATATGAACAAATAGGAGATTAACAGATCTGTTTGTTTACTTTCACCTTTCCTTTTCATTATATTTAATAATTCTGTTCAGGATAATGTAAATTGTTCTAAAAATTGTTTTCTTAGTACCTGTTGAAATGTTACATATTTTTTTTTAGCATCATTGTCAGAATTCCTATTTTCATCCCAGTGCCGGTGAAGACAAAGATGAAACCAAACTACAACTTCTTTGAGAGTTATCACAACAAACTGTATAAACTGATACATCAATGATTAATAACTCAACAAGTAATGCTTAATCAATAAGTCGATTTATTTTGGGAGGATATGGACATATTGATAGATTCCTCCGCTTTGAACTGCTTACAGAACTTGCCTGGACTATGTATCACTTGTATGCATTGTGATCTATCTGTTGATGCAGCGAATTATGGTAGTGCTAGCGTATCTTTGCTGATGTGTCACCAGTGATGCAATTTTTCCTAGGAGCCATCAATTGACTTGGTGTAGTGGCATTTCTGTATCCTCCTCCCTTCTACTAGTGATGGTCTAATTTTGGGGGCCAACAGAGGTGAGGCAAAGAACCTCACCCCCCACCGGTACCAAGGCCAAATTTGGGGGCCAACAGAGGTGAGGCAAAGAACCTCACCCCCCCACTGGTGCATAGGCCTATCTACAAGTATGGCTATATGCTGGACCAGTAGTCAGTGAGGGGTATGATCCAATTGCAGTGGTATCAACCCAAGACAGGAGGCTGACGCCTAGAGGTCAGTTTTCCGATGATGGGTAAAAACCATATGTTGAATTGGACAAACCTAATAGGCACGGTCCCTAGCCACATTGCTTGTTGCTTAATTAAACAGAAGGGGGGAGATGCTAAGAGTCTGCCAAGTATATAATGCATGGCATTTTTGGTTGAAAGGTGATGCCAACTAGCCATTGAGATGATATGATTATGTTAAGATTTGCATTCATATGGATATTGGAATCCTGCTGTTCACCTCGGCCTGCTACGGGACTCCTGGAGAGTTCCCATTGGTTGGGAAAGTACAGTAGGAGGGAGTTCCGTGGGAGGAACTTCCTCTGGGGGTTCCGGGAGAACGCTGCGTGTGTGGATCGGCGATCTCCCCAGGGGTGTACAGAACATTGGCGACAGTTTCAAAAAATAAAGTTTGTTCCTGCTTGAGTGGCTCGTGATTTTGTGCCTAGCCAGACTGCGGCATATCACATATTTATAAGAGAAAAGAGAATTATTCAAAGGCTTACCCAACAGAAAGAGGACAAAAGAAGGAAAACTGAACAGGCCACAAGCCAACAATGTCCCCCCACAATATTACTGTCCCCCCAAAGTTTGTGTATTTTTTTCTCTACTTGTTCAAATATCTGCACATTCAAATATATTAATTTTATTGTTTTTATGTTGGTTAAGAATAGGAAGTTAAGAATAAAATGCAGATGCATAGTTTTTGAATTATTTATCAAACTTGAGATTGCTTTCCTATCATTAAAATATTTCTGTGACTTTGCTTTTGTTTACATTGGAATGAGGTAAATTCAGATTTTGAAATAAAATTTATTAAATCTATTTTGGCACTGTTCCTTTTTTGTGGATAAGTCTAAATGAAGAATATAATTTTTTCTCTCTGCTATTGAAGACACAAAGGCTTCAAATTTCATAAATACCTCGGATAACCTGTTTCTGGGTTTCATCATTGGCATCATAAATAAGGCTATATTTTTACTGAAAAAAAAATCAACTCGGTTTTTAATAAAGCATACTCTTTCCTTTAACTAGTCACATGAAATAATTAATATCCTCTTTTAAGCTATTAAATCTACTGTCATTTAGCATTTTTTTGATATTGAATGTATGGTTTTGCAATATTTTTGGTTTATAGGATTCACTGGAATATAATACATGGTATTAGATGTGTGATTTATTCAATCCTGATATTTCCAGTTTGTAACTGAACAATGTCAAGTCATTTAACCTTGCAATGTTAACTGAAATTTGTATAATACCTATTTTTAATTTACAGGATTGTTGTCTTTAATTAAATAGAATTGCATACTTAAACTTATAATATGATATTTCATATACGTTCAATATATTGGATTCATATTATCATCTGTCCAGTTTTTTTATTATTATTTTTAATGGAATTAATTTGTTAAAAACTGTAGTCCACAATAATTTTCTTTATGATATGGATATTGCAAAGTATGTTTTTGAATAATTATGTAAGTCACTTTCTCATCTTTTATATATCTCATGCACATAATCCATTGCTTCATTCCAACTTTCAATTTCTTTATTTATATTAGTTGTATTTCTTCTCCAAAATTATATGATATATCAATAGGGCTAGTTCAGAATATATAATTCCCTATCTTTTAAAGTTTAATATCTTATTCTTCCCCAAATGACACTAAAAGACATATCATTTAAGGTGTTCAGTTTCATCACAGTTATTCTTTCTATATAAATATGATATTATTAATATATGTATTTTTAAATTGTTTTTAGTTAATTTAAGTGTCCCATTTCCTATTGCCAGCTAAGTTGGTATTTTGAGCAGGTTTTGATGCATTTTGTTAGAACAATAATTGGTAAAAGACAAGCACTGTATACTAACAATGCAGGAAGAGTTAGATAAATTGAAATTTCCAATTCCTTTCCCTTTGGAAAAATGTAATTACGATGCTTTAAATGCAAAAACATCCTACAAGAGTTCTTACATTTGCCAACCTTTCTGGTAAAGAAAGAAAAAGATAATGAGGAAAGCAATGTAAGTTTTCAAAATATTACTTTATTAATAACTTATGTGGAGAGCAATCCCTGGAAAACCCAGCTATGATGATCATGGATAGAGCTTCAAGCAACTGGATACTCTTTCAAAGCTGAACTGTCTTGATTCCTATTGCTGTGTGCTGGTTTGAGGAAGAAATGTGGAAAACAGTAGATCTAAGATGTGGAAGGTAAGCGATTATTAAATGAATAAGTATGTGAATTCTTGAACTAGGATTACATATTAACACTACCCCTATATGTATTTTGTTTAAGTTGTCCTTTCTCAATTTCATTGCCACCTCTTTAGTGGGACAGTAATATCACAGATTAGTAGAAATTGAATGCTATGAGACAGCGAAAAGAACAATATTATAATTCACTAATTAAATATTTATTGAAAAACAGCAGAATGCAAATCATTGTTCTTTGTGGTCAGATCTCATCAGTGAACAAAGTGAAATAGTAACATTTTGTGAGGATGAAAATAACAATATCAGTGATTGTTATTATTGTAAACATAGCTAACAATTACATAATGCTTAATATGTGCCAAATGAAGTTGTATGTATTTATATATAGCTCAGTTAATCCCCACATAGCTATGACATAGGTATTTTTATTTACTTGTGCTCAATGCTTTAAGAATTGAAATAGAGTGAGATTAAGCAATTTGCCAATTTCACGAATTTATTAGATGGCAGAAATGATACCAAAGACTGAATCTGTGTCAGATCTTCCATAACAGCGTGCATTCACCAGTTATAACTATGTTTCTATTCATTGATTCTCTCCATCTACAATCTAAAGAATTTTGACAGACAATTAATTACTATAAAAACACACTCAAAATAGGATATCAGTTATTATGTCTTAAGTAACAAAACAAATTCAAAAGTTTTTACCCTTCATGTGAAGAATTTCAGGTTTTGTCTTCATGGTTAATAGCACCCTCATTGGAAGTAATTCAACACACATTACAGGATGCTAACAGTGTACAATGTCAGTTGTAAACATTAGTTCCAGAATAGTGCCCACATTGGAAAAAGAATCATTAAAACAACACTTGTGTTTAGATTGCTTTAACTCAAAAACTAAAATGAAAATAAACCTAAAAAATATTACAGTTGGAGAACATAATCATTTAACTTGTTAAATTTCACTTTTAGACTATGATATATTTTCCCTCAACTTATTGGGGCTATTTGATTACTTTAAAAATATGTTATCTGATGTATTATTTTTGTATTGATGACTTATAGGACAAAAAAAAAAAAAAAACTCCCACTGTCATCCTCCTTGAAATATGCTTAAAGTGGACTCTTGTTTATTGTAAAAGTAATACACAAAATGTATGTAATTTTAAGAAAAATTTAAACACTAAGGTTGGATGTAAAATATTTTTATTGCCAATCATGTGTATATTTTCTCAGTATGAGAATTATATTTTAATAAATTATACAAAAGAAAAATGAGGAAAACATTTTTCTTTTCAAGATAATTTATAATGTCAAGTCATGCATAAGAGTAATGAGATTAATAATAGAAAGTATAGATTTATTCATTCTCTGGATGATAAATCATGACAAGTCATTAGAGTCATTTAATTCTGATGAAGTGAAACTTATGTGATGACTGAGAGAATGGATGGCACTATTTAGAAGAGTACATGTCTAGTTGATGAGTTAAAATGAAGTCAGAGTTGTTAGTAGCGTTCTAAAATTGTATTACATTTAAAAATTAATTGTATTACATTAATAGAATATATGATTTACATTGAGTGAATGTAAATCATATAAGAACTGAATACTCCCTCTAAAGATTCTAACACAACATACTCCAAGGCAAGCTACTCTCTCTTATAATTTATGATTCATATTGATTAAGCACTTACATGAAATACAACTGGCCCTAACAATTAAGTTAAACTGTAGTAATAAATTTAAAAATATGTATTTCATTTATATTCAATCTATAGCTCTGTTTGTATGTTTTATCATTTTGGGATAATATATCATTTGCTTATTTTTATAATTATTGTTTAAAATTATACAAACATCAGACACAATTAAAAAGGTACAAAGGGATTTTTCTTGCTTGGCTCTATCACCAACACACCTAATTAACTCTTATGGAATAACCAGGTTTATGAGTTTTGGGGGTGACATTTCCAAAATACATCACACATTATATATATATATATATATATATATATATATATATATATATATATATATTGCATATAATACAATGTGTTAAATGTTTTTCATTTTGTTTTGCTGTTACTTAGTAAGCATAGGATACTGTTATGATTCAACCAAAAGTTTATGTGTGAGACAAGGCAAGAAGGATTAGAGGTGAAATGATTGGGTTACAGAAAGCCTTAACCCAATCCGTGAATTCGTCCACTGATAGAGATTAACTGAAGGCAGTTTGGGTATAGCTGGAGGAGGTGGGTCATTGGAAATGTGCATTTGGGATATATATTTTGTTCTTGATGAGTGGAGACCCTTTCTCTTCTTCCTGATGCCATATACTTAGCTGCTTTCCTCAGCCAAACTCTTCTGCTTGTGATGTTCTGTCTCATCTCAGGCCTCGAGGAAGGGAGTCGGGCATGTACGGACTGAGGCCTCTGAAATTGTGAGCTCCAAAATAAACTTTTCCTCCTTTAATTATTATTATTAGGGCTTTTTGGTTACAGCAACAATAAATTGACTAAAACAGACAGCATTTCATGTAATAGATTGAAGAGTCCCTTTATATATGAAAAGTGACCCATTTTATATCATAAAATATTTATTAAAGTAAAATATGTTTTAAAAAATATTAATTTATACAAATACTCAGTTAATCTCAATTCACTTTGTGTTGTATATTTACATTTCATTGTATATATAACAAGAAATGGTCCTTATAAGTTCTTAATGAATATTAAAAAAAATATATAAAATTAAGGATGTATAAATCATCAGTTATTCTATACTCACAATAATTTTTAAGATTTGTTATCATTTCAACATTGTTAATTGTTTGATTAACAACAAAAATACTGACTTGATTTATTAAAGTATTTTCTCTATTATTATTATTGAATTATTACAGTGTTCAAACAGCTACATCACTGAAAAATAAAATTGACCAAGAAAAAATTAGTATTTTAATTATCATTGACAACTATAAATTCAAATCTTTTAAATATATTGAAATATAACTGAGTTCAGAAGTTTGGTTAGGTTACATGTAGACTTTGGTGCACATTAATAATGGATATACTTCATGCATAAATTAATATAGTTCATAATTCTATTAGTATGTATTCAGCTTTATAGAAACATCAATTTATTGGTAGATAAATTATAAAGTATTCTCACATGAAACATGATAACCTATTTTTTTTTCAAATTATAACTCAGAAAAATAAAATATTCTGGGTTAAAAAATTTTCAATTTTCTATGGCAAATACTTAATCAAATGAACAATTTTTAGTAAGACTCATTAGGCCTAAGTTTTTAATGTTATATCTCTACACTATTATTTATATATTTTATTTTTATGTTTCTTGTGCACTCTACTCTGTATAAGATCACATGTAATTAGCATGTACTTTTCTTTTTTTAATTGATTTTCGGGCTTACAATGTTGAACAAACTACATGAACATGGGGAATAAGAGACAATTCATGTATTTCTTTATGTAATTCAAGCCTGATTACTTATCTGATACATAATAGGTTTTATCTATTTCTATATTTATATATATCTATCTATACATATATATGGAGAGAGAGAGAGAGAGAGAGAGAGAGTGTTTAGTTAGTGTTTACAACTGTATTAGCTTGTTCCAAATTTATGAGCTTCTCTTAACTACTACACAAATACTCAGTTAATCTCACTTTAATTTATGTTGTATATTTACTTTTCATTGTATATATAACAAGAAACGGTCTTTATGTATTGAAGGTTAAGCATGACCACCTCTAACAATACTAGCTTTCATTAAAATCCCTACTCAGACTAAGTATAGTATTACCCTGGCACTATTACAGAAATTCAATTCATTAGCTTTGCATTATCACCAGGCTCCGTGCTTCAGGGACTACTACACAGGGCTCAAACTTTATTTATTTATTTATTTTTTTTGTTACCAGGGATTAAATTCAAGGGAGCTTAACCACTGAGCCACATCCCCAGCCCCCAGCCCTCACCCCCCCCCCTTTTCATATTTTATTTAGAGACAGGGTCTTGCTAAGTTGCTTAGGGCCTCCCTAAATTCCTGAAGCTGGCTTTGAACTCATGATCCTCCTGCCTCAGCCTCCCCAGTCACTGGCATTAAAGGTGTGCACCACCGAGCCCAGCCAGGGCTTAATTTTTTTTTCTTTTTTTATTATCTACCTTTTAGTTGTGTAGAGACACAATACCTTTATTTTATTTATCTTTATGTGGTGCTGAGGATCAAATCCAGTGCTTCACACGTGCTATGGAAGCACTCTACCACTGAGCTGCAATCTTAGCACTGACAGCTTAATCTTAATAATTAAAAATTCTGAACTCTAGAAACCTAGACTGGCTTTAAAACAAGTGGAAATTTTGCCTTTCCAAATTTGATTTAGCACCTTCACAGGATAGTTATGCTAATTCTGACACTTGTTCTAACTACTGTGCCAAAAATACATAGATCTTTCATTCCTTCCAGCAAGAGGAATGGATTCCATGGCAAATAAATTACAATACTCCAGAGGCTCTGTTTGGCTCCAGATGATTGGTTCTTGTAGATAACAACACACAGAGTCACTTGGCAAGCTTTTAAAGATCAGGTCCCAGGTCTAATACTCTGTAGTTTGGCTCAGACATCAATATTGTTTAAAATGTCCCATTTGCTTTGCATGCACAACAATGGTAGTTGACCGATGTTCTATCCTTGTTGGATTTGCTAAGATTCCAGTCATTTTTTAACCAAAACCTGAACAGTTACTAAATAATAAAGGTTTTTAATTCAACTGCTACTATAATTTAGCCATGCACACTTCACCTGTATTTATTTGCCACACAACACAGAGAGAAAGTTGCAGGTTGCAAGAGAGTTTAACAAGGCAGGCAAGAACTTGCTTTTCCCTGTTAGGCTAGTGCCAAGTGACCTGGACCAAGGTTTTAACTTTTCATTACAAGGTACAAAAATCTATATGCCACAATACAACTCCACTGTGATTTCTCCAAATATTGCTCTACTTTAGTGGTCACCAAGTTGTCATCTGGAAGTTAATGAATAGTGAAATCTGAGTCCCCCAAAATATTAGCCTCCAGTGGAGCAGTTTGTGTCTGATTTTTCCCACATGACATTCCTAGTTCTGGAATTGTGCTTGACACATAGAATTTCACGTATGAATGAGATCATGTCTTTCTGTGTCTAACTTATTTCATATAAACTAATGATTTCCATGTCTATTCACATTGTAAGTACATACAATGTTAAAAACTATTATTTTCCTGGGGATGACAGTTGGGATGCTGAGATTTTTTTTTTCTTTCTCTTTTCTTTTATCATTCATAAGCCTTAAAATAATACATCCTTAACTACATGCAACCAAAAATCATGACAATGTGATATCATTCACATATGAAATCTGGAAATATTTATCTCACAGAAAGTGAGAGAAGAAAGGTGGTTACCTGAGTCCAGGAAGAGTAAGGAGAAGGAAGGGATGAAACACTATTAACCAATGTGTACTAGGTCCCAAGTGCAAGAAGCTCTGTTATGCTACTGAACAGTAGTGTGACCATATATGACAATAGAATATTATACATTTTGGAAAACTTGGAGTCTGTTATGAACAATATTGCTATAAGTATTCATGTAAAATTTTTAATGTGCATTACTTTCCTTCATTTCTCTTGATTATATATTCAGGGGTATAATGAAAGGTTCATAGAGCTGTTAGACTCTCTTCCAAAGTGGCTATGCCATTTTACATTCCCTCCAGCAGTGTAAGAGAGTTCAATATTTCACTGTTAAGATCAATATTAATTAGGGTAGTAGGTAGATATGCAAAATATTTTCTTTTTTAAAATGTTTTTATTCTTTGTTAATGAAATTTTTTAAATTTGTTTATTTATTTGTATGTGGTACTGAGAGCCTAATCCAATGTCTTTCATATGCTAGGCAAGTGCTCTATAACTGAGCCACAATCCCAGCCCCCAAAATATTTTCTTATATTATTATTATTTTGATAATGTCACTTGTCATGACTCTCCATCACTTCTTATTTTGGGAATTTAAGACTTCTTTTTTCTTTTCTTGATCAATCTAGCCAAGGGTTTATCAATTTTGTTGATTATCATCTTATACAGTTTTTTTTTTATCATCAATTTCATTATTTTTTATTCCAATCCTTTCTTAACCTTGATTTAGGCTGAATTTGCCCTTTGTTTTTTGAGTTGAAATATTAAAATATTTATCCACTATCCTTCTTATAATAAAATACATATATTCACAGCTGTAAAATTCTGTCTAAACATTTTTAGCTACATCCATTCAATTAGGTAATGTTTTGTTTTATTTCCATTCAACTTAAAATAATTTTTACTTTCCTTTTCTTTATACCTAATAGCAACCAGGAAAACCCTCTATTTGATGTCAATGGAAGCTGAGAAGACAACCTGGAATTTAGTCACTTCAGAACAACATGAGAAAATAATGAGGATGTACCTAACACACTCTCTATCTGAATATATCAAAGATAGCCACCTGAAATATAGGGTGTAAATAAGATGCAGAAATACATAATAACGAAATGTCCATCTTTTCACAGAATATCATTTAACATACCAAGAACCAGGAAGACCTCAATCTGATCATAAAAATTTATATTCAGTATCTGATGACATTGAGAAAATAGAGATATTTAAATTATTTTGAAACAAATTTTAAAAAGTAATCACAATATGAAGTATCAGAATATTCGGAGATTAGAGGGATCAAGATAAGTTGTGATAGTAGAAAGAATGAAGGAAGTTTTCTTAATATAAAATACACAATGAAAGAAATAATACTGGGGCAAGGTTTGTAGCTCAGTGGTAGAGTACTTGCCTAGCACGTGTGAAGCAATGGGTTCGATTCTCAGCACCACATAAAAATAAATTAATAAATAAAATAAAGGTCCACCAACACTTTAAAAAATATTAAAACAATCTTGGAATGTCAAGAAGGAGGAAGGGTTTCAATATGCCCATATATGTTTAAACAATTGATTTTCCTTCTTGTCTAGAGTCATCTACATTATTATGAAGGACAGTCCAACCAAAATCACACCTTTTGTGACAGAGTTTTAAATGTGGGTAGAAGAAATGTCAAAGGGATGAAACCAGATATGATATTTGTAACTTAATTTTGAATTACTAAAATGAAAATGCCATTTGATGATAATGATGATGATGATGATGATGGTGGTATACATACAATACAACATCCAGAACAATCACTAAAGTATTAATATTAAAAAGAAAACACAAGTTGAATTAAACCTCAGAAAGTTAGGAAAAAGAAAAGAAGAAAACAAAAAATAGAGAAAACAAAGGGTAAAATACAAACTAAACTTAAGCCATGTTAACATATATGTTATATGCAAGTGATTAATATTCTAAACCATAGAGATTTGCAATTCAACATAAAAACTAAAGATTTTTCTATAGATGGTACAGGAGAAATGAATATTTGTGTGGAAAAAAAAAAAAAGCTCTAACCTCATACCTTTAAAAACTAACTCAAATGGATAAAGAACTTAAGGCTAAAATGGGAAAGTATAAAGATAACAGTTTTTTTGAGATTTACAATGAGGAAGGGATGATTTTTTAAATATGACATTAAAATCATGATTCTTGAAAATGAGGTGATAAAAATATATTACACATTCTTCACTGAAATACATCCTATGTCATATTATATTCTATGCTATTATAAATGGATTTTTTTTAAAAAGTAAATTAATTGAATGGCATTTATGAATGATAATCATGAGGGGTTGGGGTTGTGGCTCAGCGGTAGGGTGCTTGCCTAGCATGGGTGAGGCACTGGATTGGATCCTCAGCATCATATAAAAAATACTAAATAAAGGTGTTGTGTCCACTTAAAAAAAATGATAATCATGAAAGGATGTTAGAAAAAGCTATTTATTAGGGAAATTCAAATTAAAACAGAGTGAGATATCTGAGCTATAATTATAGACCTATTATATGGACTAAAAAATAACTAAAAAAACAATGTCAAGTCCAAATGCTGGCAAGGGTGTTATACATACCATACCACACAAGAATTTCTGGGTGGTGCAATGCTAAGAAAACAGGTTAGCAGCTTCGGAAAAAAATATATATATATGCAACCACTTTATGATTTTAACAATTGCACTCTCTTTGTTACTTTTTGCAGATAACTAAAAACTTATATTCACACAAAAACCTGTATACAATGTTTATAGCAGTTTGTTTTTTCTGACTACTCAAAGTTGAAAACAATGCATATGGCTTTTCATATATAAACTGTTAAACAAGCCATGTTATATCATGTATTCAAATACTACTCAGAAATAAAACAGAACCAGATATGATGTGCAACATCCTGGATGGATCTCGAGGAATTTTTGTTTTAGTCTATTTGGGATGCTCTAACAAAATATTATGGATGGAGTAGATTATAAACAACATATTTTTTTCTCAACATTCTTGGAAATCCAAGATCAAGGTGCCAGGAGACTCAACAAATGCTGAAGGCTCTCTTCCCCTTAGAAGGTACTTTCTAGCGGAGTCCTTTCATGGTGGAAGGGGGAAGGCAAATCATGGGCCTATTTTGTGGCAATACTAATCCCTTTCACAAAGGTTCTACTCTTCTGGTGTCATCACATTCCCCAAAGTGCTACCTCTTACTACTTTGGCCTTGAAGGTTAGATTTTGACATTTTGAGGAAACTTAAACATTCAGACTATAGCTTATGCTGTGTGGGGAAAAAAGCCATTTCCAAACATTATATACGGTATGATTCCATTTATAAAAACTCATAGGATGACAAAATTATAGAAATGAGGACCTACTTAGTGAATGCTAGAAAATAAGCAGAAGATGAGGGAGTGTGAGTAGTGGGACTGGAAATAAAGGGTCTTCACAGTGATCCCTGGGGTGATGGAAATGTTCAGTACATTGACTTTACAAAGTCAATATCATGGTTATTATAGTGTACTAAACATAATATACCCTCCAGAAAGTTGCATTCAGAAAAATTGGGCAAAGGGTACACTGGAGCTCTTTGTATTTATTTTTATTTAATAATTTATTTTCATTGGTAAATAAAATTTGTATATATTTAAACTGTACAACATGATATTTTGATAAGTCCATATACTGTGAAGTTTTTTAATTGAGTTAATTAACAGATTCTTTATTCCAGAAAATATTTTTTGTAGTGACATCTTTTGAAATTCTATTCTGATCACTTTTCAAATGTACAACAAATTACTGTAGATTTCAAGATCTGATTTTTCCTGCCTAACAGAAACTTTGCATCCTTTTAATAAAATCTAACCATTTCCTCCTCTCCTCCAGCCCCTATAACCAACCTTCTGATTGGCTTCTATGAGCCCAGCATTTTAGATTCCATATGTAAATAAGATCATGAAATATTTGACTATCTGTACCTGGCTTATTTCACATAACACAATATGCTCCTAATTATTCCATATTGATATAAATGGATGGATTCTCTTTTATATTTAGGAATGATCCTTGCATCATTTGTTTATACTCTATGTAACTCTATAATTATCTTAAAATTAAATATGTAAATTAAAATGAGATAATATGAAGTGATTAATTTCAGATTTTCTATGAGCAATATACATTATCTCTTTTTATAACTAACAAAAATCCTTACATGCAAATTGTGTTATAGTGAGTAGGAAATAACCTGCATTGATTTATCTCTGTAGGTAATTATATCAATTACAATGTTTTAACCAGGAATTTTACATATATAAATATCATTATTTTTAAAATTTTGGTTCAAAAATAAATAAATAAATAAATAAAAAATAAATAAATAAAATTTTGGTTCTGTAAAATAATTTACACTGTAAACTTTCTACTTGTTTTAATGCCTATTACATATTATTACATTAGCACTAAAAATAAATTATATCTCCCTAGAAGGATTCCACAAATAATTCATTTAATTATAGAGAATTTATTCATTTTGAAATTATTTATAGTACAACTAAGAAGTAAATAATAAACAGAGCAGAACAAAATAAGAAACATAAAATAGCAGAATTAGTTCATTCCAATTATTCTTATATTGAATATATGCTTGCTACAACATGCCACTATACCTGATTTATGCATCTTTATTTTTTCTTCCACAAAAACTCTGCATGCCAGAATGTTAGATATTTTTCAGGACTGAGAGGAAGAGAGATGGGGAATTACTTAGTGGGTACAGAGGTTCTGTTTGTGTGTATGGAAAAAAAAATTAGTAACTGAAAGTGACGATCATTATCATATCATGCAAGTAATTAATGCTATTGAATTAGACCTTTAAAATGCTTAAAATTAGTGGTTTTCAGTGACACACTCCTTTAATTCCAGTAGCTCAGGAAGATGAGGCAGGAGGATTCCAAGTTCAAAGCCTGTGTTAGCAACTTAGCGAGGCCCTAAGCAACTCAATGAGTCCCTAAATAAAATATAAAAAAGGCCTGTGGCTGTGCCACAGTGGTTAAGCCCTTCTGGGTAAAATCCCTGACCCCCACCCCAAAGGCTTAAAATTATAAATATACTGTTTTATATATTTTTATATGCCAAAAAGGAAGAAAATCATGTATTTTTACTACTACTTCATAATAATAAAGGTAAAAAAAATAGATTTCCTATATTTTGGCAGAAACATTATAATTATTTATATTAATTGCCACTCAGATCCTTCTTGTAGCTACTTCCTTTAATTTGGCTACATTTTTAAACATATTTGTATTTTGCTTTCGAAATGTGTTGCATTTAATAACTAAGTGGCATTTTAGATGATTTGTTAAAATACAGAACACTAGTAATAAAGAGAATATTGAGTGCCAAAACAGAAAATCATTTGACCCAACAAGGAATAATAGCAGAAGAATTTTTAACTATAAAGTCTAATGTAGACTATGTCTTCCTGAAGATATTCACCTTAATATTTTCAAAAATCAGCATTGCTGTCTGGCAGAAATATATTAACAATGTAATTTGGTAGAAAATGAATTATTTTCAAAAGGTTGTGTGCAAACTGAATTATTATTTATTTATTCTACTTTATCACAGTAGAAAGTGTTGGAATTTATCAAACAATGCTTTCACAATAATATCACTTAAATAAAAGTGAATTTCTCTAATATGTTATATAGATCAAACATTTGGTTCATGCAAGTTTATAGCTGACTATGCATATAACTGTGTGCAGACTACAACTTGTCTGTAGATTGGATCTAAATCCTATTAGAAAATTTTGTTGACTCAAACTTAAAATGGTTTCCCTGAGGATGAAAATAACATTAAAGTTCTCATTATAAGTACATAGTTTTACACTTATGCAAGGGAAGAATAAGAAATATGTTTAGTTAAAACATTCCTAAATAATATTTAATATTGTAATCATGGTTCTTCTATTTCAAGACTTTTTTATCTCTTATTCATCATCTCTTATTCGTCACCACATCAATAATTTCAAAATTTCTCCCTCAGAGTTACTACAAACTATTGTATATTATTTATTATAGTACTTTTAGTAATTACAGCTTTGTTGAGTGACTTCAATATTTGTTTCATTTGACAAAATTATTCCTTGTTAAACTGGGTTTTGCAAACTGAAAGTGTACTTAATTTTATCATGTATGAAAATTACCTGCAAAACTATTGATTAAGATTTAATATTTTCATATTAATTATTGCTCCTTTAATAAGAACAACTTTAGGGCATTAATTGTATAAAAATTATCTTTCTTAAAATTATCTTTAGCAGATCTACATAAATATTTATGTATATATCTGCAATCAAAGTCAAAACAGTTTATTTCTTTAACAATACATAATTTTGGCAAGTAAAAATTAATGTCAACCACTTAGAAGTTAATCTTAAAAAAATGTGTATTAAAGCATTATACTCTTAAGATATTTTTTAGGAACACAGTAGTTAATAAAAATTATAGTTAGCTGACTTGATAATTATAGGTAAGAATAAGACAGTGACCTAAATGTGTAGAGATTTGTTGCTATGTAATGGACAAATATCAATGAACACAATTTTCATCTCAAGTGTGTTGTAGGGTGAATGTCAAATACAACAAAATTTTTCTTTTTCCAATGGGTGTTCTTTTGGATTATTTAACCTGTTATCCATATCACTCCTTCCCCAACAAACAGAAACAGATGGTCTACCAATCCTTTTTGTTCCTTGTTCACAGTACCCATTCTCCCTTCCCAGTAGCCTGATATTGAAGGCACACATGCGTGAAGTTCACATGCTGGCTAAAAATCCATAGAAATAAATATATGTTCCTCCAGATATAATTTATCAATTGTTTGAATGTGGATAAGTTATGACCCATGAGGCCATAATCTTTCTTATGACCAGCTTTTATTTAAATGGCATAAATCATTACTGCAATATATACTATCTTTAAAAAAATCTATATATTCTTGCAATTGCTAGCCATTTTCACATACAGCATAAATAAGAATAGATTAACATTAATGTGTAGATATAAATCCCCTCATTCATTAATTTATTTAATAAGCAGTGGCATTAATATCTATATGTGTAACATTCTTCTAAAGATACATGTGACATGATACATGTGAATGACAATTTTAATTTGCAAGTTATTTGTAAATATTATCTTTTCATGATGCTTTAAATCACCAACATAATTTCAGATATGGGCCATAGTATTCATTAGTTCATTCACCCCTCTCTAAGAAATTATGCTACAATATAGAAAGAGAAACATTACAAATAAATTAGAAAGCCATATATACTGTTTGTAAAAAGCCTATGAATTCCATTGAGAAACATATTTCAGCTTAATGGAAATGAGATATATTGAGAAAGTTGTTTTTCATTCAGTTATTTATATATGATGTATTTATGAAAGCCCCAATATCGATTGGTATGTATACAAGATCACTGCTATGCAACACTGAATAAAAGAGCTAAGTTCTGTTCCACACAAAGCTTACACCCCAAAAAGTACTGTAAATAAATGAATAAATATCAAGTATGCAATAGTGAGAGGTGCAACAAAAGAGATATGAAGAATGCAAAAGGAAGACTCTAGTGTTGTAGCTTAGTTGTAGAGCACTTGCTTAGCATGTGTGAGGCACCAGCTTCAATCCTTAGCACCACCGAGGAGAGTATTTAGTGAAAGTAAATCATGTGCAAAACCTGTGAGGAAGAAAGAGGATGTGCTTAATGTTCAATGTCAAGGAAGCCAGTGGATCCACATGAGGAAGAGTCACAGAAGTAGAGAGCAGATAGGGATATGCATTCATGAGGATGTAAGTCTTCTATTGGGTTATAAAATATTACCAGAGACTTAATGGTTAAAAGCAAAACAAATTCATTATTCATATTCTTGGAGATTGGAAGTCTCCTACCAATATGTTAGCAAGGCTTTATTGATCTGGAAGCTTCCAGGGACAATGTGTTCCCTTTTTCCAAATTTAAGAAAGCGGAAATATTTCTTGGTTCATGGTCTTTTCTTTGCATCAGTTCTATCTTTTTTGTTCCACTCCAGCCTAGAGTTTTCATTCCATCTGCTTCTGTGTGATTTTGTGTCCTGTGGGGGGACTTCTTAACAGGATTCCATTTGGTTACATTGGTCCCATCAGATGATTCAGAATAAATCCTCCACCTCAAACCTTTATCATGGTTTGATCATCTCAAACTTGATCACATGTACAATTATTATTTGTCAATAATATAATATTTGAGCTGGGATTCTGGCTCAGCGGTAGAGCGCTCGCCTCAGTACCACATAAAAAAAAATAAATGAATGGAATAAAGGTATTGTGTCCAACTACAATTAAAAAAAATAAATATTTTTAAAAATAATATAATATTTGTAGGACATGTACAGCTTTTAAGGGAATGGTACTTTACCGAGCCCATCAGTGGGCTCATATAAAAATCATAATGTATGTTTTTTTTTATTTTTTCAGGATGTTTTCTAAATAAGAAAACAACACATTGTGAATATAACAAAATAAAAATAAGAAACTAGGCCTGTGTATAGTGGGAGGAAAAGAGTTCCAGGCACAGGAAACATCAAGGTAACAGAATTGTACAGGGAACAGCATCCAAGGTAAGGAATAGCAAGGAGATTATGGCTGGAATGCGGTGAGCTGGAGGAGATCATAGGAGTTTAAATCAGACAAGTAAAGGTAGCAGAAGTTTAAATAGAAGAATTTACACACTATATTAAGACCCCAAACTTCACTTTCATTGAGAAAAGATGTCGTCAATTATTTTCTCTTGAAGTGGCAAAAATATAACAAAGTATTGACAAGGATGAGGAGAAAAGGCATTTTCTTTTTTGTACTGATGGTGAGAATCTAAACAGGTACAAATATTATGTAAAATTGTGGGCAAGTTCCTCTGAAATTAAAAATAGTTTTGATGTATGATCTAGGAACTCCCTACTGGGTGTGTATTAAAAGAAAAGAAAATTATTTTCTCGAAGATAAGTTTCTACCCCGGTCTTCATTATGACCTTAATCCACAATATCTAAGATGTGAAAGCAACCTAACTGTCAATATATTACTGAATAAATACAATATAGCATATAAAATGGAATATTATCCATGCTTATAAATAAAGGAAACTCTATGGGTTTTGATAGCATGCATACAATTGGAGGATATTATGTTAACCCCTTATGTTCCATCATTTTAAATAGAAATGAAAACTTGGGACTTAATGAGTTAAGTGAAATAAGCCAGACAAAGAAACACAAATATTGCAGGATCTCATTTATATATGAAACAAACACACAAAAAAACTGAATTTATACTAACAGAGACTACAATGAATATTAGTTACCAGCAGATGGTAGCTGCGGAAAAATTGGGAATACTAGCCAAAAGATACAGAATTTTAGTTAGGCATGAATGACTTAATGAAGTTCAGTTTGATGACTAAAGTTATTAATGAAAAGGGAACTTGAAATAACCCAGAGTATCATATTTGGAGGTTCTCTGGAGATCTACACTGAGGTAAGCTCCTCTCCACGCATCCCACATCTGTTTGAGGTGCATCTTTCTATCTCTTTCGTTTTGGAGGATGGTGGGCACCTGTCAGCTACTTGAATGCAATAAGTGCAAATGCCAGTGTTCAAGACTGGGGTACAAGGTTTTCCAGCCTAGGCAGTTCTAAATCACCTCTTCAATACAGAGTAGGCATGTTGGGTTTTGCTGAAGCAAACTGTTTTCCTACTATTCTGTGTTGTTTCGGAGAGCAGTCCGCATGAGTACACAGTGTCCCTAGTCCCAATCTGCCTTGAATTCTGTGGAATTCCAGCGTGTGGGCTACACTCAGGTGTATTCCTAAGGTTCCTTCTCTTGAACCCCCTCCAAACTGCCCTAAGGGGTATCTAGGGTGATCAGTAAATGATTGGCACTGAGGGATATTATTTTAAATACAAATGAAAACTTGGGACTTAATGAGTCCCAAGGCTTAATTACATTTGCCTCCTAGTGTGACATGCAACACTCCCCACCCCCACATTCATTCCCTCCTAGATGCTCCCCTTCCTTCATAGACCAGAAACACTAGAAATTCAGATAGTAGGACTGAGAGAAAGACATGGGATGATTAGTAAGAAAACATCCAGGTTCCTTTGTTCACATAGTTAGCCTTCAGAAACTAGTTAGTTTAAAATCTCTCATTACTGTTTCCGTGCTCAGATGTACTCAGTGTATTAAAAAAAAAAAAAATTGCTGCTAAAAGGAGGCACTCTATATTAACCAACCCCTCTCATAAACTCTTCCAGAAAAGGGTATTTATTATGTACCTAAAAATCAATAGATGTTCCCTTCACCTTCTGGAGATTCCTTTAGTCTACAGGACAACAATTAGGCACAAAAGTTTAAGACATACAATTATTTTTTTATGGGTTTTTCATAATCAGGAATTGTAGTGGCAAAGAGGAAAGTCGTAACTCCCTTAAGTCTGAATCCTCCAAGAGTCTTTGCCATAGGGTAAATCAAGACCCTAGCACTTTGCCAGAAGAGACCAGAAATAACTTTGGCAAAGCCAGGTGACTAGAGATGGGTTTTCTGGACAGTAATGAAGCCCAAGCTTAGGGAGATGTCCCTAATAGAATAAATAGTTTTCTCTGACTGTTATGCTCGAATTCGGGACCCCCCCAAAACCACCAGAGACCCAAGATCGATGTAAGCAGCAAAGAGGTGTTTATTTCGAGGTAGCTCGGTCCTCCGAGCATGCACACACAGCAATTGGTGATGGTGAGAGGCCCCAGGGTTTGCAGCAGTTTTATACATTCATTGGAGAAGGCAGGGACTTCACATACATCATAGCATCTCTTAGCAAATCATCACACACCGTGGGAATATCAAATAACAACTCTAAAACATGATTAGCACATTCCCCGGCGGGAACAAGTTGGATAGGGGTGATTGGTCAGTACAAAAGGGGTATTCATTTGAACTGATTTGTTTAAGCCAAGAGGGGTGTACATGCTGAACTACATGGTTTCCCAACATGTTATCAATCACCATAAACTACTGGGAGGGTCATCTAGCATCCCAGGTATTTCCCTGTTTCATGCTGATTGGTGACTACTAGGGGGTTGCTATGGATCCCCACCTAGCCTGACTGAATCAGGGACACCTGGTGCAGCAGATCTCTCCTGTTATTTGTAGATAAACAACTTAGCAGGGTGGGAATGTGCCTAGGAGTGCTCTGTGGGTCTTTCCAAGGACAAAGGTGATGTCCCTTCCTTGGACAGGATTTGCTCTGAGGTAGAGGCTGGTTTTTCATTGGGAGAAAATTTGAATTTTCCATCACTCAGGGGGAGATTGTCTCTCAAATCAATTTATAGATTGACCACTAGTCTACATACTGGGAAATTACAAATGATTAGGAAAAGTGCCTCATTTTTATGAATTGTCAGGCTTAATCTCAATCTCTACCATGAGGGAAGGCCTTAAGAAATCATCTACTAAGCAAAATAAATTAAGGAGACTCCCCCAACTTAAAACAGATGAAAACAAATTCAGGGAGATTTTTGGAAGATCTAAATAAATATATTGGGATATTTCAGAAGTTATGCCAGGTGTTTGACCTTACCTGTGAAGCCAGAATAGACAGTCAGTGTAGATAGGAAAATCCAGTCAGGTCAGGTCAAGGAGGTCAATTTTGAGTGAGTCTGGGAAGTTGGAGACTGTGACCTGAGAGATCTTATCAAGAACCTGCCCCTGTTCCTACCTGTGTGGCCAAGGAAACCTGTCCCAGGAATTTCCCCTCCCTACAGGGAGCTATAAGGTTGTTAATGTGCCCTTGGCTACTCCATCCTGCCCTTTCCCCCTTCAGCACACCTGTTTTCCACCTTTTGGCCCTCCCACCTAGCATTCCTGGGCTTAGTCCTGGGCCTAGTCCTAGGCCTAGTCACCTACACAGGAAGGAGAAAGATAAGAGGTGGGGGAAGGCAGGAGAACAAAGGAAGCCTAGGATATACAAAAGGGCAGAACACCTCATTTCTTGGGATACCATGATACCAGCTATGGCCCCCTTCTCCCTCGCAGGAGAAGTCTATGTTATCCCTTTTTAAATAAACCTTGCTTTATATGCTTGCCTTCACATGCTTCCCTAATGTTCAAACTTCAACATGTGGGGAAGCAGGACTCATCACCAATAACTGAGGGTATCACCTGGAAAGATATTGTTATTACTCAGCCAAGCTTTAGCCTCCATTATGACAGGGCCACCTTAAAGCAAGCAGCTAAAGAATTTGGGAATGGATCTACATCTTGCCCATGCCCCAGCATCACAAACTAGAAACATACCTAATTATTCATCTAGAGCACAGACAAACAATTCTGGCTGGGACCCAAATGATAAACAAGATGCTTGGAAGATTACATATTTCCAAATGTTGGTCTCATTGATGCCCTCAGGAGGAACAAGCAAAAGCCGATTAACTATTCCAAGATCTCTGAAATTACTCAGGGACCCCAGGAAAGCTCTGCTATTTTCATTGAGAAACTCAAGCAGGCAATAAAAACACACCATCCTAAATCCTGAATCCATAAAGGTAAAGCTAGATTTAAAGATAGGTAGTCAGTGTAGTTAGGTGAATCGGGTCTAATATCCAGTAAGATCCCAAATGGAGGCTATGTTGAGAATGAAGTCTGGGAAAAGCAGAACAACTCTTGGAATGTTAATGTCCCCAAGGCCCGGAGCCTATCACAAAGAAGTGTTAATGAAACAGCTCCCAGCAAACTTGAAGATACTGACCCCAAAATCCTTCCTGCCCAGATTACTCCTTTGGCCCACCTGTGCCCCAGGCTTAACAGAACAAAAGGACAGGAATGTGACAGGAATGCAGGAAAGCTAAAAGAAGACCTTAGCTATAAAAAGGGGAGACAACCACCCTTCTTTCCGCCTCTTGGGTCCCCTTTTTCCTCCAGGAGAAGTCTTTTCTGCTGTCTTTTAATAAAGCCTCTACTTTCCACTCTGACCTTGCCTCGGTGTGCTTCTCTGGTGTTGTTGTACTTCAACATTGGGGAAGCAAGGACTCATCACCGGTAAACACTGGTAACAAAAGGCATCTACTTTTAAAGGATAAATTTACCAAAAAGTTCACTCCCCTCTGAGTTAAAAACAGGTTTTGGAAGCCTGTAAGACATTAAAATGGATCTTATTTTGAGTACCTGTGCTCAAATACCTAAGGAGCAAGATTTAACCTGTTTGTCCCTGAGAGAGGAGGAATAACCCAAAGAATGTTCACACAAAATAATGGACCTGCTCAACAGCCAGTAGCCTATCTCAGTAAGGAGCTTAAAAATGTAGCTTTGTTCCCAAAAGTAATAGAAACTAAGGTATCAATTTTCATTCAAACCAGTCTGATTACCAACTTAAAAAAAATGGTTAAAATGCCTTGGGTATAAGGTTTCTGCACAGAACTAGTTTCCCCCAACTCCTTACAGAACTCAGCCAGGACTTACATTGAAATGCAAATGGGGGAAGCCTGCAGGCTCAGTAGGAGACCCATCTAAGAAAGAAAAAAGAAAAAAGTAAAAGTGTCTTTTACCTGAACTCACACTAAACTAAAACAAAAAGGAAATTTTGTGGTACTTTACTAATTATGGACCTGTCATATTTTCTAGAACACTTTTTTTTTCTTTAATTCCATATTTTTGGGGCTCATGATTTTGATCATACAGACCTAGGTTAATGTTTTTCTGATCAGTCCTAATTTTCATTCAACTATGGAATTTTTTTTTTAACATCTATATTATTGCAATGGAGATTCACCTGGGAAAATCTACAAGGCCTTTACTCTTGTATGTGTATACACTGTGTATTATGTTGTCTGTCCATATGTGTGTGTGTCCATATATCATGTACATGATATCAGAATTGGCAGATAATGACAGCTCATAAATTAAAAATGAATCCAAACACCTTTAATTTGTGTTGTTATGCTCAAATTCAGGACTTGCGAAAGACCAACAGAGACCAAGATGTAAGCAGCAAAGAGGTGTTTATTGTGAGCTAGCTCTTTCCTCTGTGCACACAGCAACTGGTGATCCTGAGAGGCCCTGAGCCAGGGTTTGCAGCAGTTTTATACACTCTTTGGGGAAGGCAGGGACTTCACATACATCATAGTGTTACCACTGTTGACCGGTGACGAGTTCTTGCTTCCCCAATGTTGAAGAATAACACCAAAGAAGCACGCCGAGGCAAGGGCAGAGTAGAAATTAGAAGTTTATTAAAGGACAGCAGAAAAGACTTCTCCCGGAGGAAGAAGGGGACCCAAGAGGTGGAATCCGTGGAAGTGAGGTTGTTTCCCCTTTTTATAGTTTTGGTGATGGAATGTAGGTTGGAAGGCCCGACGGGTGGGACACAGGTGGGCCAAAGAAGTAATCTGGTCAGGAAGGACTTCTGAGTCAGCACCTTTTTGCTGGGGGCTGTTCATTAACATTTCTTTGAGGTGGACTTTGGCCTAGGGCCTTTTCAGGACTTCATTAACATTCCATGAGTTGTCCTGTGTTTTCCCTGAGTCATTCTCGCATGGCCTCCATTTTAGATTTCACTCGATTTACCTAGCTACACTGACTACCTAACTTTAAATCTGGCTTCAATAGCATCTCTTAGCAAATCATCACACACCACGGGAAAATCATAAAACAACTCTAAAACATGATTAGCACAATCACTGGCAGGAACAAGTTGGGTAGGGGTGATTGGTCAGTACAAAAGGGGTATTCATTTGAACTGATTGGTTTAAGCCAAGAGGGGTGTGCATGCTGAACTACATGGTTTCCCAACATGTTATCAACCACCATAAACTACTGGGAGGGTCATCTGGCATCCCAGGTATTTCCCTGTCTCATGCTGATTGGTGGCTGCTAGGGGGTTACTATGGGTCCCCACCTAGCCTGACTGAGTCAGGGACACCTGGCTCAGCAGATCTCCCCTGTTATTTGTACATAAACAAGGGTATGTGCCTAGGAGTTCTCTGTGGGTCTTTCCAAGGACAAGGGTCTCGCCCCCTTTCTTGGACAGGATTTGCTCTGAGGTAGAGACTGGTTTTTCAGTGTGATTTAAGAAGGTTCAATTTAAATTGGGTAAACAGATGAAAGTAAAGATGTCTTTCAAATTAAACGTAACTCACAAGTCTCTCTAGGTGGTCAAAGAACTAATAAAATGATGATGTCTATATAATGTCTAATACCCATTATTATTCTATTATTTCTAAGACTTGTCTTCAATAAGGAAGAAATGGCTAATACTGTTCAATACACTTATCTGACATCTTGGTAAAAATAAATAAAGTAGATTTGACATGGGATTACTCATATGTGTTTGCTAGACATTTGATTAATTTACAAGGTTAAAATGCTAACTGTTAAATATATCATCAAGTACTCTTAACTCCTTGAATCACTGAATTCCACTGGGTAACACTGATGTTTTCATAATTAGTAAATGGAAAAAAAAAAGAAGGGGGGGTGTCTAAAGTTGCTTTTTTATCCCTGGAAAAAAATCACTAAAAATTTAAAGTCCTGACACTGCCGGTTATTGGCAAAAAGTCTTGCTTCCCTACATGTTGAAGTTTGAACATTAGAGAAGCACGCCGCCGCCGAGGCTAGCATATACAGCAGAATTTATTTACAAAGGGGTAACGTAGACTTCTCCCTCAAGGGAGAAGGGAGCCATAGCTGGCCTCCTGGTATCCCAAGAAGCAAGGCCCTTTTTATATGCCCTAGGCTTCCTTTGTTCTCCTGCCTTTTCCCCCTTAGCTTTCTCCTTCCTGGGTATGTAACTAGGCCCAGGAAAGCTTGATGGGATGGCCCAAAGGTGGGAAACAGGTCAGCTGAAAGGGGAAGGGCAGAATGGAGTACCTAAGGACATATTAACAACCTTATAACTCCCTTTTGGGAGGGGCAATTCCTAGGACAGGTTACCTTGGCAACAGGTTGGAACAAGGGCAGGTTCTTGATAAGGGTGATGGAAAGGCTCTGAAGAAATTAACATTTCAATCCCTCAGGAGACAGACTCCAACTTCCCAAACTCAAAATTTGCCCCCTTGATCAGACCTTACTCGATTTACCTATCTATACTGACTGCTTGTCTAATTCTGGCTTCAGTACCAATAGATATAGTTCTATATAATTGAACATTGTGTTTTCATGAAATGGTAAACAGATGTGATTCTATATTTAAAAGTTTATAGAAGATTTCTGTATACAAAAGACCAAAACTTTCAACCGTTCCAATTAAAAGGACTGTAAATAACATCATTTACAAGGATTGTTTCAAAATATGAACAGAAAAGGGGATAAGAGATGGGAAGGAGAAATTAGAAGGTTCTAGGTATGGAAATCTATTTAATAGAAGAAAAATAAAGTGTTTCTGGATAAGAAAGGCTTTATGTGATGAAGCAAATAAGCGGGTTTAAGTAAGTGATAAAGAAGGTCTGTGTATATATGTATGTGAAACATACATTGGTTATATATGTATGTGAAACAGTCAAATCTATTTAAGGCTTTTTCCCTAATGTCAAATATTAATGTACTGATATAAACCAAAGTTTAATCTATGTGTTAAAAAGACAAGTATTTCTTAAAACATTAATTTATCCATAACAATGTATTTATTAAGTTTTTTTTTTTTTAGATTAAATAATCTTGAAGAAATTAAACAACTGGCTAAACAACAACTGTCATTTTGGAATATTGTAGTATGTTTTTCTTTATTTTTTTAAATTTTTAAAAAATAATTATTTTTTAGTTGTAGTGTCAAGACCTTTATTTTATTTATTTTTATGTGGTGCTGAGGATTGAACCTAGGTCCTCACACATGCTAAAAGAGCACTCTATCACTGAGCCACAACCCCAGTCCTAATATATTATTTCTTTAGAAGCTAAACTTGGTTAATATAAAAACATCAATATAATTATGGTGTTATTTCTTTTCATTATATATTAAATATATTCATATCTTCCAGGAGGTATACAAGTCTTTAAGGTAGAAGTTTTAAAGGTGCATTATATCAAGCTGGTGTTCTTCAAACTATAGTTGTATGGTAACTTTATGCTTATAAGAATAACAAATTTTATTGGAGATTTATTTAGATCATTTAATGTTCGATAACTGGACCTGTTATAAATAAAATATATAAAGTTGTATGTTACTTTTTACACTGGGGTACAATCTAAATGTATTTTTAAGTTAATGAGAGCATAATCTATGTAAAGATTAACATTGTAAAACACAAAATAATTTTGCCACTTTTCCACAAAAACTTAAAAGATCTCAATTTTTATTTAATATGGATTTCAAATGTAATATCATATTTTGTTAGCTAACATTCATGTGAACTCAAAAAACAATATATGTAAACTTTGTAAAATGATATTTAAGAAGCAAATATCAGCTTCAGAACTAGAACACTTTACCTAAGATTTATTAAGAGCCCCACTTTACCTGAGATAAGGCTCTGCCTCTCACCTTACTACATGCCAGAATGACTCAAAATAAGCCAAACTTCAGTTCATTTAACAATATGTTCAAAATATTAACTTTTGTTGTTACGACTACTAGAGTCTCAAACATGGTGTATAATATATAACTCAGCCAAAATTCAAGATAATTATTACACAAACTAAATATGTTTTTACTCTTAATTTCATTTTATATTTTCCTTATAAACTGTCTAAATGTTGCCTGTTAATGTTTTGCACAGGTATTGCTTTTGGCTATTTTAATTTAATTTTAATTTTTAAGTCTTGATCTTAAACATCTAGCAAACCAGTCTCACCAATCTTAAGAGTTCTGGACTTTGATGTCTATAATTGTACAGTTATTTATCCTTTTATTAATTGGGGTCTGTACTATTCTATCTGTCTATAGGTGATGGATTATTATCTTAAATTAGCCCAGGTTGTGTTCTCTTAAACACTAACACTAAGGGAAATGATAAAACAAATATTTTTTTTTAATTCTTAAATATTATGTTTTTATAACAGTAAACTGAAAGTATGATTCTGATAGAAGAATGAATGTTGTCTCTAAGAAAATGGTAAACACATACAAAATTCTGTGTGCAATTTCATATCATTACCACATTCTCCTGAAAATCAGCTCCAGATCCTCTCCAAGAACTCCATCCCTTCAGGGTCTCAATCAAAATTCTTGGACTTGTATTTGTTTACTTTATATTGCTAATAGAATTGGTTTTCTTCAGTGAACAACTTGGAGATTTATCTGACACAGTTAACATGCTTTGCCAATAGCATGTCTTATGTTATTCCTATTAAGGAAATAATATTTTGGAAAATTGTTTATTGTTACTAATCATATTTTTAAGAAGATTAATTTTGTGAATCATTGTATGTACACCAGAAAATGTTTTTTTATTGCAGAACAACAAAATAAAATCAATAAAAAAGTGTTGTTTCAAAGCTAATATTATATGCTTCACTGGAACTGCCTGCTTTGAATATTAAGATATTACAAATAATCTAAATAAAAAAGAGATAATTTATAAATATTAAGTAAAACTGGGAGAATGTTTTTTTCTCTTTTAAATATATGATGTATTAAGTATCCTTGAGGAATTGAGGGGATCAATAATACAATATTCACTCAATATTAAGGGAGTTTAATTCTAATACATTTTGATATTATAGCTATATTTACTTTACAGTGTAAGAATTTACAACACATTTAGTAAAACAAAGACAATAACTTCCTGGAGAAGTCAGAATCCTTTGCACATGATATAATCAATCCTTTGTAAATTTATTGATGAAGTTTTTGGTAGTATTGGGCTCAGAGGTTGAGTATTTTCCTAGTATGTTTGAAACCCTGGGTTCAATTCTCCAGCATCATAAAAAGAAAATAAAGACAAAAATTTGGTGAAGAAAAAAAATGCATTTAAATTTCTTTGCATGTAAAAATTCACACTATACTTATGTCTCAAAGAAAGGGATTTTGTCAAATATTACAATTTTATGATGTTAAGAGCAGTCTACATCCCAGAAGAATATGCAATAATTATTTTACAAATTGTTCATTCTGCAAACTTAAAATGTCTTATTGTTTACTTGTATTTTCCACTGTATGTATATACTTACATATGCAGACATGCATATGTGCCCACATAGGTATATATGTGTACACATAAAATTTATATATAAAAATGTATATGTGCTTACTTATAGTATCTTAAACATTTTTTAAACTAAATAAAAGTACAAAACAAAGTCTTAAAAATATATTTGCATATACATTTATTTCTTTAAACTTTTGGTAACTTTTTTAGACAAGATATTTAAGTCTGCATCATGACTTTAAAAAATTATAGTCTGAATTTCTTCATGCAGCTGATTTTTGATGATTTCACAAGGACAAATTTTAGTCATTTGAAATTCATCAGTAGCATTTTCCCAAAGATACATCAATAGTGCAGTGAAGCACTGAATTCATTTTAAATGAACTAATCATAAAATCATACCATGATGAAATACATGTCACAAAATAGCATAGCCATGATTATTTTAAAGCAAGGATAGTCATCTGTAGTCATTACAGATAGTTTCTGAAACAAAATTTGTATTTAAATATAAATATTCTTATTTACTCCATATATAATGACCAAAATGTAACTCAATACATACCTAAACATCTATAAGGGCAGAAACAATGCTAAAAAAGGAAATGTGGTAATCTTAAAAATCACCAGAAAAAAACATTTTTTTTTTCCCATGAGAAGAACTTTGATAATGCTCTAATGCTGTGGCAGGATGTGTTTTTAACCATTGTCAATATTAGCTAGAAAATGTGACACTATTGTTTTATAATATTGATCAGAATAGAAATTATTAATAAGTGGAAGAAAAAATAATTTTTAAAGATTTTGAAATATTGGTTTTAATAAAAAAAAATCCTGAACAAGAAAATATAAGATGAATAACACTAAAAGGTAAGCTATAAATTGAGGAAAAATAATTTAAGCCATATAACTAACTCATGATTTGGATTTGAAGTGTTGATCAGAGTCCCATTTGAAAACTGGGTCCCCAAATACAACAGTGTTCAGATCTGAGACTCTTGGGAAGCATTTGCATCCTGAGGGCTCATCCTCTATTGAGAGATACATAATCTGAATAGACATCTGGGAGGCATTGGGATGTGTAAGAAGGGGGACCTAGTAAAAGTACTGGATTCTTGGCATATGGACAATATCTTGTCCCCAGCTCCATTCCCTCCTTGCTCCCCAGCGGCCACAATGAGAACAGATTTCATTTGCCATTTCCTTCAATCATTGATGTTCTGTCTCGCCCAAGGCCCAAAGAAATGTAGCCAGCAAATCATGGAGGGAAAACTGAAATGGAGAGACAAAATAAATCTTTCCTTCTTTCTTTTTCTCATGTGTTTGTTACAGTAATAAAAGAGCATGAACACATAAATCAAGGAATGTTATCTAAAGTAAGGTTAAAAAAATATTAGAAGCTTACACAAGGCATTGAAAAACACACACACACACACAAAGGGAAAATGCTGATTATTCCATAACTATTGAAAAGAGTTTGAAAAAATATAATTTTACTCACAACAGACTGATAAACTTTTAAAACCCAAAATCTCCAAGAATCTCATTGATTTTAAATGAAAGAAATATTTATAGACTAGTAGTAAAAATATAAACAATTATCAACATTTGAAAGACAGATTTTAATAAGGTTTACATGTGTGTTTGGGTATATGTGCGTGTGTTGTTTATGTGTATATATAACATCATTTAACTCAGAAATTCCATTCCTCATCTTTCTCTTTCCCTTCTCCCTCTTCCTCCGCCTCTCTCTCTCTCTCTCTCTCTCTCTCACACACACACACACACACACACACACATATACACACACCATGACACACTGTTCAAGAGGAAAGGAGAAAGGAAAGATTCTAACAACTTACGTTCTTACACTTTGTAACCTTGATAACAAAACATGAGAAACAGGGTATAAGAATAAACAGGGTATAAGAATAAACAGGTGTAAGTCAAATTTGAAAACCTCCAAAATTGTCCCTTCAAGTATTTCTTCTACTGCATTCTCTCGTTTTCCAATTCTAATTATTTAGATGTTTAAAACTGTACCATAGTTATTGGGTATTCTATTTTATTTTCCTTCTTTTCTCTTTGCATTTATCTGTGTCTGGAAAGCTTGAATTGAGACTATTGCCAAGCACATTCATAACATTTTATTTTTACTTTTATTTCTGGAAGAGGATTTCTAACTTGTAGCATTTTCTTTTGATTCTTTCATAAAATTTCCATTCCTCTGCTTTTATTATACACATTTTCTTTCATGTTCTCTATCCACTGGAGCCCTGAACATATTAGTCATTTTCATTTCACCTTCTGTGTCTTATAATCCCAAAGTTTTCACTATGCCTGAATCTTGTTTGTGTTTGCTTTGTCTTTTGACACCGTTTTTCCTCTTGCCTTTTAAAGTCAGTCGACGTTTGGAACTTTCTATCTGGTCATTCTGTACAGGGTAGTGAGAACTGAGGCAAGTAAGAACTGACTTTTGAGTGTTTTATTAATCTAGCTAATGCTTGGATTACCTTTAAATTCTCTGCAGCTGTGGCTTCAGAAGCTTCACTTTCTTGTCACCTTACTTGTTGTCCCTAATCTTTCTTCAAAAAGCTCATACTTTTTCTGGTATTCCAGCTGTAATATACTTTTGTTAAACTGCAGGTCTGTGTTACATTGGCAAGATGTGTGCTGGGGATAGAGCTCCAATGTTAACTATATCTCACAGCATCACATGTACTCTTCACAGGAAGGAAATCTAAAAGCACAGAGGTAGAAAAATGTCCTCCCTCATTAGACCAAAGGGTTCTGGCCTTGTTGTCCTTTCTTGTGGAGAATGCTCTGAACCGATCTCATAAGACTCTCTTTTCTTGCCAGTGTTCCGAGGGACTGCCTTAGATTCTTAACAAGACAATTTGGTGGGATTTGTGGAGATCAAACCCTTGAAAGTATGGGAGACCCATAAGACTATGGTCACCACGAGCTTCTCACATTCATGCTAGTCCATATTGACTCTTCAAAATTTTATAAAAGATTACTGTTTTTGTGTTCCTGGTTATTTATGGGTCTGTAGTGTCTTATGCTTAAAAACAAAACAAAATATCCTGGCTATTGCTTCATGAATTTTCGTTTACCCAGATTTTGCAGATAAGCTCAAGTTTTCACTGAAAACTCAGTTTTCTGATAAATCTAAGATAGTTCAATGAAATTTTTTAGATTCTTGAGCTTTTTTTTTAGTTGTAGAAGGGCATAATACCTTTATATATATATATATATATATATATATATATATATATATATATGCATATATATAAATATATGTGTGTGTGTGTGTGTGTGTGCGTATATTTTTATGTGGTGTTATTTCGAATTCCAGTGCCTCACAGATGCCAGGCAAGCACTCTAGCACTGAGCTACCACACTAGCCCTAGACTCTTCAACCTTATTTGTTGTAATAGTAACAATTCCTAAGCAGTTTAAACTAAAAGTCTGCTTTTTGAATAAGCAATGCTAGTATAATTTGCTCTTTAATAACTGGATAATGCCAATTAGTATAAAGAGTTCAGAAACCTATGTAATAGTTATTAAATTTGGAATCATATATGTAATGGTTCAGAAATTCCATTTATAGCTCTATATGCTTAACAAAAGAAACTCTTGTATAATTACATACACAAGGCAGAATGTTATCTATAGATATAAGGTGTCCCCCAAAGTTTATATGCAAATCTATACAAGAATGTGCATAGGCAAAACCATCAGGTAATGAGAGGTATAACCTAATCAATGGCTTAATATACTGATATAGAGTAACTGGGTGGTAACTGTAGGGAGATAAGGTGTAGCTGGAGGAGGAGGTTACTGTGGGCATGCCTTTTTATCCCTCATGAAGGTAACTCTCTGCTTTCTTGTTGCCATGCTCTGAGTTGTTTACTTGGCCACACCCTTCTGTCATGAGGTGCTGCCTTACCTCAGTCCCAGAGCAATAGAGTCAGACCTCTATGGACACAGACTCTAAAATCCTGAGTGCAGAAATAAAATTTATAAGCAATTTAGCATTTATATCTTTAGATATGTCATCCATAAACTGAAGATAATAATAATCTAATAATAATAATAATAATCTCATAAGTTTGTAAGCCATATATATATATATATATATATATATATATATATATATATATATAGGCTGGGGTTGTGACAGTAGTAGAGTGCTTGCCTAGCATGTGAGAGGCCCTGGGTTTCATGCTCAGCAACACATACAATTAAATAAAATAAAGGTATTGTGTTCATCTACAACTAAAAAAACAAAACAAACAAAAAACATTATATAGACAGAAAGTCACTCAAATTTGCCTAGAATATATTAGACATTCAGGATTTACTAGTTATTATATTATGATAAAATCATAGTCTCTTAATTCAGCATATAGTTACTGATCTTAATTTTAAATATATATTTATACATATTGGCTTGTTTTATAGTTTTATGAAACAATTTTTATTTAATAATAAAAGATAAATGAAATAAAACATTTAAAATAAAGAAAGAAGTCTTTGGTTCTTTAGTGATATTTTAAGTACTGCTAAGGCTATTTAAAGAATTGGAAATAATGCACTATTAATGGTCATGATCACATGACCACAATAATAGAAACCAATTAGAACTTAATACTTAAATAGAGATTTAAAAAATTTTCATGAAACTTCATATACTTCCACACTTTTGCTTCTACTCTAGATCAACATTTGTGGTGACTCTTCTATAGCTGTATAGGCATGATCCATAGAATTTGGATATATACATTAACATTTCGAGAGAGAGGCAGGCAGACCAGAGATTTTTTTTCTCCCAATTTTCTCCTTAGCTGCCTGCTTTCTTTCTTTCAATAATGTTTCTGTTGAAAAATCTCTTTAATTGTAATCACTTAAATTTTCCCAGGTAGTAGTACATCTCAGGTCTGTGTCTGCTATTCCAGTTTTTCTCTTTAACTAGCTTCAGTAATTTCAGCCGTTTCTGAAATTTCTAAATATTAAATATGTTTGTTTAACAAATCTACACAAAGAATACTGAATTATAAACATATGTCATGGATACTATACAGATAAAGAAAATGGAACCTCTTAGAATTTATATGGCATGCTTGAAACCAGATTTAGTAACCAGAAAAACAGATGCTAAAATAGTTCATTTAAATACAAATGCACTGCCACATCTATATGGAACTCTTACATTAAAATGTATTTTAATACATATATATGTTATAATAATTCAGCTTTATTATATCACTCTACTTACATTACCCTGCATAATCTGTGGTCTGCTGATAGATAATTTATTTCATATGACCTGAACAGCATTTCCATGTACAAAAGTCCCGTTATACTAAGTTATCTGAGTAAACTGTCCTGCATTTCACTTTGAAGGAGACATTATTGTTTTGTGTCTCTTCAGGGTATTACAGATTCAAAAATACAAAGCTCATTAACATGAAACAGCTCTCTGAGGAGATGTATTATGTGGAATCCAATGCTTACAAACATTTATAGCTCTATCCATTTCAAGTTGTCCATTAGTTGGCAGTAAATCAGCATGTTTTGCATTGAAATACTCTATTTACCATTAGTGGCCGTGCAGCAATATATATACAGTCATGCAACCCATATGATGTTTTGGTCAATGATAGGCTATGTATATTACAGTGATTCCATAGTATTATATTGCCTAGTAATGTCTTACTTGTATAAATATAAATATTTTGTATAAATATTGTATATAATGGTCACACAATGACTAAAATTTCTAAGGATGCACCTTTCATGAGTATATCAATTATTAAGTAGTGTATGGACTATATATGATATAGAATGATACAATTGTTCAATGTCTTTCTCTAAGTAAAATGAATCCACAAAATAAATTCAAAGGAAGATATATCATATATTTGTTTTCGTTTTCAATCCATTGACAGTTTATGGGTTTCATTGTTAATAGCTAATTATTTGTAGCTAAGGTTTTTCCAAAATCAACACTATAGGTATTATCTTGAATTCTAAGAAAGAAAATATGACATAATTATGTTACTCCAGAATGATAATATTTAATATTTCTTACTGTGGTGAATGTGTCTGAATTATAGCATAGAAAAAGAAATCAGGATTTTATATTAATCTATATATTTGGCAACTTATTTTATGTATATAATTACATATATAAAATTATCTAGTTACACTATTAATTTTCAAAACTCATTCAATAAACTCATTGATGTTGTGTGTCATAATCATTATAATGGCTACAGATGTGAAATAAAGTGTTTTTTTTTCTTTAAATTATATTAAAATAGTGTACAAAAATTAAAACTAAGTAAAAATTAGTGGGCAAATACAGAAGGCTACTTTGCATTTGAGAAGACTGAAATCACAGAGAACACCCACATTTAAAGAGATAAACTTTAAACTCAACAACTTTACAATGAAAGTTGACAAACAATGTATTTAGAGAATGCCAACCCCAAAGTGGAGAAGATGAAAATATAAAGAAACTGTGGCTCTGGATTCCTTGTGATGATTGGTTGAGGGTAGAAGCCCTTAGAGTAGGAAACAATGCTAGCAAATATAATCAGAATTAGAAAAATTAGAAGTGAGTCTATTACATATTTTGTAAGTGGACAATATCAAGTATATCAGAATCAACTTGAGTAAATGAAGACTATACAATTTTCTTTGCTTATATTTTTCAAAGCAAATGATTTATTCTTAAGTTATCTTGTGAATAAAATAATATTTATGTTAAAATCTATATAAAATCATAACCAAATCAATTTTATCCCAAAGCACATGATCTCTGGTATAATATAATATGAACTTATATTAGAATACACATCCATGGGCTCAGTGGTAGAGCTTGCCTAGCATGCTTGGAGTCCTGGGTTCAATTCCTGATACTGTAAAACTTATTTTATTTATTCATTTATTAATAAAATACACATTCACTTATAAATTCAGCTTTGTGTCCTTTGATATTTAACTTATTTCTCTAATCTACTTTACTATATGGGATAAATAATATTATATCTTAGGGTATTGAAGGACATATTAGTGTTTATTGAAGAATGGTGGTAGGCAATATGGAAAGGAGAAGAAAAGTATGACTTCCTACATTTTGGTCTGACCTTGATGACTAATGATCTGGAGATCAAAGAAAGGGGTAGATGTGGAGGAGGTGATGATCAAAAACTTACTTTAGACACATTATAGTCAAGAAGCTTTTATGCTTCTGGGAAACTGTGTAGAGTCATGAATGGAAATTGCATAGCAATTAAAGCAGTTCAGTTTTGGAATTTTCTGCCATATACATGGTCTTCACAACTTTCAACATATAAACAACCAGAGAGGCTCATGTGGGTGGAGGAAAAGAATATAGAATAAAAAGGAAAGTGTAGTATTAAATTTTGGGGGAACAATTGCTTGGAACCCACCTAAGGAGAAGCTTATAGAAGAAAATTGACAAAATGTAGCCATTGAGCTAAGAATCCCAGGCAACCATTAAGAACTGGTTATGTGAGGAGAATGCCAGATGAATGAACAGACAGTTCAAGAAGATGAAGATTGTGCACTGAATTTCAGATTTTGAGACAACTTTAACAAAAGAAATAACTTTGGAATAGTAGAGACGAAAGTCTTTCCAGAGAAATGTTTAAAATATGGGTTTTGAGAAAATAGAAATGCCAAGGATAATCAGAACTTTCTAGAAATATTACTATGAAAAAAAAAAATAGAGTGAAAACAGGCCTGCATTCTGAGATTGGATTTTGTCAGTTTTTATTATTACTATCATTATTATTAATTTTATTACTACAGAAAAGACAACCTGGAACTGATTTTTAGGACACTCATTTTATACAATAGTTCACAAGAAATTGATAATGTCTAAAACTGAAATTTAACTCATGTGATAATTAGGGTCACAGATTCTCCATGGAAGGGGCTGTGGTCAGAAGAGTTAAGTTGAAGATGAACATATTGGGAAAAGATTAAGAGATGGATGGAGAAAGAAATCATGGTAATTTAAAGGAAATAAATATTGGGGTACAAAAAATGACTGTTAATAGGGGATATATCAATAGGTCATACAGAGTTATCTTAACTGGTTTGGAGAAATGTAGGCTATGGGCAAAATAAGGCATTCTATATATTATTGTAAGGATTGGATTTTTTGTTCTGCTCTAGGAGACAATTCATGTATATCACATTCTATTCCATCTTGCAAGCTGAGGCACTTGAAGTGCCTTTCTAAACTGCCTTTTCAATTATGTGTAGGGGAATAGTATTCTGGAGAAAGACAGCAGACGCCATCTGAGAGATATGAAATACAGGAGTTATGTTCAAAAGTGCAAAAGAGAAAAAAAAAAAAAAAACTCCTACAAAGCAAATTGTCAACATTGCCAAGTGCTTCATAGATCAAGTAGCATGAAAACCACATGAACTAATTCCTCTTAGTAATTAGGAAATTATGAGGGTGACCACAGTCATTTTAGTGGTGCTAGACTGGAATGGGTCAAGGAGTGAGTTTGGAATAAAGAATGGGAGGCCAAGATTTATAGTTAGGCTTTAATGGAATTAAACAGCCTTCTCATTAAAGAGACATCCATGTTCAGGGGAAAGTTGTTTTTTAGATGAAAAAAATTAGATCATGTTTTTATGATACAGGAAAATAATTTCTAGAAAATTTTTAAAAATACAGGCTAGGGAATAACCAATAGATTAGCAGTTCATAAACCAGAGAGTCCTCTGAAAATGGAAGAAAGGAAATGTAAAACTAAATACCAAAGAGCTTGTGTGTATTATCATTCAAGTCTGGGGAATTCTAGATGTAGACAAAATGATCATTTGCAAAAAAAGAATTAACGTGGAACTGAATGGGGAATTTAAGGCTGAAAAAGATGCCTCTGGTTTTGTGCTGAAGACAAGTCAGTGTGATCCATGGCATCGACCAAAAACATTTTGCTATTTGTATTCCAAAGAATTCCTCAATAGAGAAGAGTATTGGAGTTGTAAAGAAATAATATCAAATATTTATAGAATATTTTGGGCAAGGAAAAAAGGAAATCAATAATAAGGACGTCATTTTCTTAATGTTCTATCTAATCCTAGTATTTTATAAATTCTTGAAAACCTCATAGAAGAGAAAGTTCCTCACTTCTGAGAAAGTAGCCCCTAGAGGCACACATCTTGGAGAGGTCCGGTTAATTGCCTGGGAATTCCTCCAGGCCAGCAGCAATAAATCAGTGAACATTTGGGTAGGGATAGTAGTGCCAATTCCCTTTGGCCATAAAAGAGTTTATTGGAATAGAAGATTTAAGTCTCTTTTCAGCTAAAAGCATTTGTGATTTGCATAGAATATTCTTCATGTTATAGTGCTGTGTACTCTATGGGTCTGTATTCACTCCTGAAGTTTATGCTCTCTTAGGAAAGAGTTAGGTGTTGTTCATTTATTTCTTAGTCCAGAAACATTCTCTATTTCTTATAAAAAATCATGTTCAAAGCCTAAAATCAGGAATGTTAGCAAAAATATAAGTGATTTGTAAAGGGGAAAAAACAAAGTTTGGAGAAAATACCCAAATTGTATTAACAAGCCATCATTTCTGCTCAAGTACTAAACAGACAAAATTACATAAACTTAAAAGATTTAATGTACATCATTAGGTAGATGTAAAATTTTCAGAAATATCTGAGATGTATGTAAAAGAAGAGCTACAAGTGGCCCTTAAGTATTTATAGACTTGCCCTCTTTACAGTGAAATAGTTTTTAAATCAAATATTACATATACTATATAAAATTTATACAAAATATTATCATGATTATTATTACTTAGTTTTCACACAAGTATCTTCTTGAGTAACAAAACAGCTGAAATAGTTCTTATGGTACTAATGATCTCTACCTTTTGAACTACTACAAGAAATTAATGAAATTAATTCTTAAATGCTTTGTATTGTCTTTGGTACAAGATGAGTATAAAATAAATATAAACCATTAAGTTAGTTTGCTAATGTTGACATAAGAAAATATCACAGAGCAGGGGATGTAAAAAAGCAAAATGTTATTTCCTCATAGTTCTGGAGGCTGGAATTTCAAGAATAATGTGTTGGCAGATTTGTTTCTCTTAAAGCACCTCTTCTTGGCTTATATATGGCTGCATTCTTGCCAATTCTTCTTATGCACCGCCTCCCCCTTTGTGTGTGAGTGTGTGTGTGTGTGTGTGTATCACTGGGGTCTTCTTGTTCTTATAAGAAAACCAGACACATTTGCTTAAGCCCTGTCCTGAATGCCACAGTTCAAGTTAATCTCTTTGAATGTCCTTTACCAAATAGAACTGTGTACATCAGTGCTCACACATATGACCTCAGCTAGCCTCAATTACCTTTTAAAAGGTCTTATTTTCAATCGTACTTACATTCATAGGTAACTAAGAATTCATCTAAGAATATATAATGGTTAGTATTTTAACACTTGGATTCTGAGGAGACAAAATGTAACTCATAATAATTTTGCTCTTGTTAAGTTTTTGTTATAGGATAACTTGCCTTCATTGATATCAAGAATGAACTCCTATGTGCTTCTTTAAATAGGAAGTAATTTATTGCAATTATATATTCTTGTTTAACAAACTATCTGAAAACCTAATGTCTTGAAACAAATTTGTTTACTTCACAATTGTGCCTTCATAAATTTGGGAACAGTTGGACTAAGCTGAACTTTTGGTTGACACTGTCACTGGAGTGACGTGGCCTGAGAGTTAATTTCTAAAACAGCTATTACTTTCCATCAGGCCCTTTTGAACACTCTCTCTAAATCTTTCCACATGACACCTCATCTCCAGGGCTGTCCCCCCGGCATGGTTTACTCACAGCGTGGTGATTATAGGTTAGTTGAATTTCTTACATAGCATCTGGTTTTGAGGCACAAAGTGAATACTGTTATCCCTAGAACTAGAGTTGCCTCACTTCTTCTATCTCCTAATGATCCAGACAATCACAAAACCTGCATAAAATCCAGGGGATAAAGAAATGGATTCCACCTCTTGGCAAGACTGTGAAATATTACATTGCAAAAAAGGTTGCAGGGTGTAAATTTTTCTACTCAGGCACCAAATTTGGAGATATAAATTTGAAAAATCATCGGGACCCATGTTGAACTTGAGTCAAAGCATTGTATCCAGAATCAGAAAAGACAAATGGCAGTTGATCCTAAAATTCTACAAAAGATGCAAATATCAGGATGAGATATGAATGGCTTTTTTAGAATAATTATGTAAGTCTTAAATGGAAATCTTTACTTTCATTTGTTTAAATTATTTCTTACCATTAAACTTTTCTTGCATCTTTAGACACATAAAACAGACACATGCACACACACAAACTAAATTTTTTTTTGCTCACTGAAATTTGTGTTTTATGTGTCAGATTCCATTTATCAGAAAAGAATAGCCAGTATGTCTGTTTTCACATTTTCACACCACAACTAATAGAAACATTACTCTTTTTCCCACCTGACTCCAATCTCTATGAGGAGGAGTTCTATTTCATTCACATTCTCACCATTACTTTTTTTTAACACTGCCAATGGTATAGTAAATATTTAATACATATTTATTGAAAAAATGGATGAATAAATAAAGTGCTATTGCACAAACCAAATTTTTCAAGTGTTTAATTCTGGTTAATAGAAAATGGAGAATTAATTTCATAATAATTTTCTTTCATATAAAAAATAATTACTATTGGTTGAACTTCACTTTTGAAGACATGCTTTGTCAGGCAGACCTGCGACCGACCAGAAGAACAGGCCCAGCAGCCCGCCGGTGTGGTAGACAGATCACCCCTATTGGAGGAGGGGCCCAGCCATTTCCCGCAAGGTAGGCAGACCACGCAACCTGGAGAAGGGGCCCAGCGGCCCGTCGGGGTGATAGACAGATCACCCCAATTGGAGGAGGAGCACAGCCACCGCCCGCCCCTGCAAGGGAGACTTTGCAACTATACAAGAGCAATAAAATATATAGGGGGAAAATTCAATAACAAAATAGTTTCACCAAGCAGAAAGAAATGTGAGCAGTATGGAAAGACAAGGAAAGAAAGGACCACAAGCAATGCAGGTCAACTCAACTTTAGAAGAGGTAATAGCTGCAGCAGATGGAATGTCAGCTAAAGAATTCAGGATTTACATGCTTCAGATGATCTGGAGTCTCAAGGAAGACATTAGACAGCAAAATCAGACAATGAAAGATCACTTCAACAATGAATTACATAAACAAATCCAGGAAGCAAAGGATCAACTATACAGGGAGATAGAGGTTATAAAAAACAAACAAACAGAAATCCTAGAAATGCAGGAAGCAATAAACCAACTTAAAAACTCAAATGAGAACACTATCAGAAGAGTAGAACACTTAGAAGATAGAACATCAGACAATGAAGACAAAGTATTTCAACTTGAAAAAAAAACATAGATAGCTTAGCGAGACTCTTAAGAAACCATAAGCAGAACATCCAAGAAATATGGGATAACATAAAGAGACCAAACGTAAGAGTCATTGGGATACAGGAAGGTATAGAGGTCCAAACCAAAGGAATGAGCAATCTGTTAAACAAAATAATACGAGAAAACTTCCCAGACTTGAAGAATGAGACAGAATCCCAAATCCTAGAAGCCTACAGGACACCGAATGTGCAAAATCATAAGAGATCCACACCTAGACACATTATAATGAAGATGCCCAACATACAGAATAAGGAGAGAATTTTAAAGGCTTCAAGAGAAAGGAAGCAGATTACATTTAGGGGTAAACCAATCAGGATAACAGCTTATCTTTCAACATAGACTCTGAAAGCTAGAAGATCCTGGAACAACATATTTCAAACGCTGAAAGAAAATGGGTTCCAACCAAGAATTGTGTACCCAGCGAAATTAAGCTTCAGGATGGAAGATGAAATTAAAACCTTCCACGATAAACAAAAGCTAAAAGAATTTGCAGCTAGAAAACCAACTCTTCAAAACATTCTTGGCAAAATATTACAGGAAGAGGAAATGGAAAATAACAATGAAAACCAACAGTGGGAGGTAGTACAGGAAAGGGAAAAAATAATCAAAGAGGAAAAACAAACCATGTTAAGTAACATAAATAAACAAATATGGCTGGAAGAACAATCCATATCCCAATAATAACCCTAAATGTTAATGGCTTAAACTCACCAATTAAGAGACACAGGCTAGTAGAGTGGATCAAAAAAAAAGATCCAACAATATGCTGCCTACAGGAGATTCATTTGATAGGAAAAGACATACATAGACTGAAGGTGAAAGGTTGGGAAAAATCATATCACTCATATGGACTTCGGAAACAAGCAGGAGTGTCCATACTCATATCAAATAAAATAGATTTCAAGCCAAAGTTAATCAAAAGGGATAAAGAGGGACACTACCTACTGCTCAAGGGAACCATACACCAACAAGACATAACAATCATAAATATATATGCTCCAAACAATGGTGCAGCTATGTTCATCAAACAAACTCTTCTCAAGTTCCAGAGTCTAATAGACCACCATACAATAATTATGGGAGACTTCACACACCTCTCTCACCACTGGACAGATCTTCCAAACAAAAGTTGAATAAAGAAACTATAGAACTCAATAATACAATTAATAACCTAGACTTAATTGACATATATAAAATATACCACCCAACATCAAGGAGTTACACTTTTTTTCTCAGCAGCACATGGATCCTTCTCAAAAATAAATCATATATTATGTCACAGGGCAACTCTTAGACATTATAAAGGAGTAGAGATAATACCATGCATCTTATGTGATCATAATGGAATGAAACTGGAAATCAACGATAAAAGAAGGAAGGAAAAATCATGTATCACTCGGAGAATGAACAATAGGTTACTGAATGATCAATGGGTTATAGAAGACATCAAGGAGGAAACTAAAAAATTCTTAGAGATAAATGAAAACACATACACAACATATCAGAATCTATGGGACACAATGAAAGCAGTTCTAAGAGGAAAATTCATTGCCTGGAGTTCATTCCTTAAAAAAAGGAAAAACCAACAAATAAATGATCTCACACTTCATCTCAAAATCCTAGAAAAAGAAGAGCAAAACAACAGCAAAAGAAGTAGAAGGCAAGAAATAATTAAAATCAGAGCTGAAATTAATGAAATCGAAACAAAAGAAACAATTGAAAAAATTGACAAAACTAAACGTTGGTTCTTCGAAAAAATAAATAAGATCGACAGACCCTTAGCCATGCTAACGAAGAGAAGAAGAGAGAGAACTCAAATTACTAGCATACGGGATGAAAAAGGCAATATCACAACAGACACTTCAGAAATACAGAAGATAATCAAAAATTATTTTGAATCCTTATACTCCAATAAATTAGAAGATAGTGAAGGCATAGATAAATTTCTTAAGTCATATGATCTACCCAGATTGAGTCAGGAGGATATAGACAACCTAAACAGACCAATATCAATTGAGGAAATAGAAAAAGCTATAAAAAGACTACCAACTAAGAAAAGCCCAGGACTGGATGGGTATACAGCAGAGTTTTACAAAACCTTTAAAGAAGAACTAATACCAATAATTTTCAAGCTATTCCAGGAAATAGAAAATGAGGGAGAACTTCCAAATTCATTCTAAGAGGCCAACATCACCCTTATTCCTAAACCAATCAAAGATAGTTCAAAGAAAGAAAACTACAGACCAATATCTCTAATGAATCTAGATGCAAAAATCCTCAATAAAATTCTGGCGAATTGGATACAAAAACATATCAAAAAAATTGTGCACCATGATCAAGTAGGATTCATCCCTGGGATGCAAGGCTGGTTCAATATACGGAAATCAATAAATGCTATTCACCACATCAATAGACTTAAAGATAAGAACCATATGATCATCTCGATAGATGCAGAAAAAGCATTCGACAAAGTACAGCATCCCTTTATGTTCAAAACTCTAGAAAAACTAGGGATAACAGGAACATATCTCAATATTGTAAAAGCTATCTATGCTAAGCCTCAGGCTAGCATCATTCTGAATGGAGAAAAATTGAAGGCATTCCCTCTAAAATCTGGAAGAAGACAGGGATGCCCTCTCTCACCACTTCTATTCAACATAGTTCTCGAAACACTGGCCAGAGCAATTAGACAGATGAAAGAAATTAAAGGCATAAAAATAGGAAAATAAGAACTTAAATTATCACTATTTGCAGGTGTCATGATTCTATACCTAGCAGACCCAAAAGGCTCTACAAAGAAACTATTAGAGCTAATAAATGAATTCAGCAAAGTGGCAGGATATAAAATCAACACGCATAAATCAAAGGCATTCCTGTATATCAGTGACAAATCCTCTGAAATGGAAATGAGGACAACCACTCCATTCACAATATCCTCAAAAAAAATGAAATACTTGGGAATCAACCTAACAAAAGAGGTGAAAGATTATACAATGAAAACTACAGAACCCTAAAGAGAGAAATAGAAGAAGATCTTAGAAGATGAAAAAATATTCCCTGTTCATGGATAGGCAGAACTAACATCATCAAAATGGCGATATTACCCAAAGTTCTCTATAGGTTTAATGCAATGCCAATCAAAATCCCAACAGCATTTCTTGTAGAAATAGATAAAGCAATCATGGAATTCATATGGAAAAATAAAAGACCCAGAATAGCAAAAATAACTCTAAGCAGGAAGTGTGAATCAGGCGGTATAGCGATACCAGACTTCAAACTATACTACAAAGTAATAGTAACAAAAACAGCATGGTACTGGTACCAAAACAGGCGGGTGGACCAATGGTACAGAACAGAGGACACAGAAACCAATCCACAATATTACAACTATCTTATATTTGATAAAGGGGCTAAAAGTGTGCAATGGAGGAAGGATAGCATCTTCAACAGATGATGCTGGGAAAACTGGAAATCCATATGCAACAAAATGAAACGGAATCCCTTTCTCTCACCATGCACAAAAGTTAACTCAAAATGGATCAAGGAGCTTGATATCAAATCAGAGACACGGTGTCTGATACAAGAAAACAGTTGGCTACGATCTACATACTGTGGGGTTGGGCTCCAAATTCCTCAATAGGACACCCATAGCACAAGAGTTAATAACTAGAATCAACAAATGGGACTTACTCAAACTAAAAAGTTTTTTCTCAGCAAAAGAAACAATAAGAGAGGTAAATAGGGAGCCTACATCCTGGGAACAAATCTTTACTCCTCACACTTCAGATAGAGCCCTAATATCCAGAGTATACAAAGAACTCAAAAAATTAAACAATAAGAAAACAAATAACCCAATCAACAAATGGGCAAAGGACCTGAACAGACACTTCTCAGAGGAGGACATACAATCAATCAACAAGTACATGAAAAAATGCTCACCATCACTAGCAGTCAGAGAAATGCAAATCAAAACCACCCTAAGATACCATCTCACTCCAGTAAGATTGGCAGCCATTATGAAGTCAAACAACAACAAGTGCTGGCGAGGATGTGAGGAAAAGGGTAACTTGTACATTGCTGGTGGGACTGCAAATTGGTGCGGCCAATTTGGAAAGCAGTATGGAGATTTCTTGGCAAGGTGGGGTTGGAACCACCATTTGACCCAGCTATTCCCCTTCTTGGTCTATTCCCTAAAGACCTAAAAAGAGCATGCTACAGGGATACTGCTACATCGATGTTCATAGCAGCACAATTCACAATAGCAAGACTGTGTAAAAAACCTAGATGCCCTTCAATAGACGAATGGATAAAAAAAATGTGGCATTTATACACAATGGAGTGTTACTCTGCATTAAAAAATGACAAAATCATAGAATTTACAGGGAAATGGATGGCATTAGAGCAGATTATGCTAAGTGAAGCTAGCCAATCCCTAAAAATCAAATGCCAAATGTCTTCTTTGATATAAGGAGAGTAACTAAGAACAGAGTAGGGAAGAAGAGCATGAGAAGAAGATTAACATTAAACAGGGATGAGAGGTGGGAGGGAAAGGGAGAGAGAAGGGAAATTACATGGAAATGGAAGGAGACCCTCAGGGTTATACAAAATTACATACAAGAGGAAGTGAGGGAAAGGGAAAAAAAACAAGGAGGAGAAATGAATTACAGTAGATGGGGTAGAGAGAGAAGAGGGGAGGGGAGGGGAGGGAAGGGGGGATAGTAGAGGATAGGAAAGGCAGCAGAATACAACAGACACTAGTATGGCAATATGTAAATCAGTGGATGTGTAACTGATGTGATTCTGCAATCTGTAAAAGGGGTAAAAATGGGAGTTCATAACCCACTTTAATCAAAATGTGAAATATGATATATCAAGAACTATGTAATGTTTTGAACAACCAACAATAAAAATTATTAAATAAATAAATAAATAAATAAGAAAAAGATAACTTTTACAGGTTCTTTGGTGCCCATGTTCAGCATGCAAAAATGTAAGACTATTCACAATAAAACACATTAGCTCAAAAGGGAAAAAAAATTACAATGACAACAATAAAACAATTTAAGGTAGTGCACATTGTGACAGCTCTGCTTATGGAGACATGAGAATTACTGCAAAAATAAATAGAATGTCCTTTTGTAAAAGTAGCAATGTCATGTCTTGTAAACTTCCTTTTTATATTACAGCAAAGTTTGAAATAAAATCCAAAGGGACTAGAGCTTAAACTGTAGCCGGAAGTGAATAAACGAGTCTATTTCCTCAAAAAAAAAATAAAAAATAAAAGAAGTAAATTGGTTGTTATTAAGTAAAAAAAAAGACATGCTTTGTGGTATTAGTACAATTACTCTCAGAAATTGGTGAGTGGGTTGGTTTCCGTTTACCTACTTTAATTGAATAATTTTTCTTGCTTTTGAAGTGTTGGTGATTGCTAACTAACACTTTTACTTTGAAGTGTTCTAAGAGTTCAACTTCTTGCATTGAATTAATTTCAACCAATTATTCCATTCCTTTTACAATTGATAGAATTAATATAGAATAAAAATGACCTTTGTTAGGATAAACAAATCAATTTCTTTGATGAGATAGTTGATAAATTTAAATTTTTACTTGCTCCCCAGTTTAGGTTTCAAAATAAACATTTTAGAATAAATTCAAATACTCATTTTCAGTAAAAGGGAAATAAAAGAACACATTAACAAAGAGGAAACAAAAATTATGTCAGGAATATTTAATCAGGAATTCATGTGTATAAAGTATCTCATATGATATCACAATGTAATTTAAACAGATGTGGTCCCTGTCTCGGATTTTTACAATATACATCAGAGAATAGACCATTACAAAGATATTAAGCAAAACCAAATCACACAATGTTTATTCAGTGCAAGGAAAAATATAGTCATACATGACCTTGTTGTATTTTTATAATATTCATGACAAATAATTACTGAATAAATTCAGTTTTAGCTTTTGGCATACCTTTTATTCAAATTTGTAGTACAAATCTAACAATCTGCAAATGTTTGGGTATTTCACAAAATAGGAGAGGATCTATAGGCTAGATATTCATTGAAGTGGAATACTGGCTTTGAATGACTAAATTCATACTTATAATTTCTTTAGGGGTTAAATGATATAAAATTGTTAATATGGAAATTAAAAACTTGGGAAAGCCATTTACAATCTATGTACTGTGATTTGAAAATGTGATATTTGTGGTGAAATAGGTTTTGCAAGTTTTAGATTTTTCTGGTATATTCAGGAAAACATTACTTTAACATCCCAAGGAAAAGTCACGTTAATTTTCCAATGTCTACTGATTTAGACAGACTTTGAATTTCTCTCTTCCTCCCTGAAAATTGTATAAATCCACCATACATGGAATAATGTTTTAAAGTGTAGAGACTTGGGAATGAGTAAATCTAGCTAATTAGCATGTGTGTTGTCTCACATGGTTATCATTTTTGTGGGAAAAACTCATTATATTTATCCCATTCTTAGTAGATTTTCAGAATACAAGATATTGTTAACTATAGTCACCATGTTGTACAATAAATGTTTTTAATGTATTTCATCTATGTAAATAAATTTTGTAGCCTTTGCACTTCCACACCCATGCCCCAACCACTCCATCTTCTGGGAAACATACTCTGCTTTCTCCTTCTATCACAAATAGAACAGAATAGAAAGCACAGGTATAAATTCACATATTTATAGAAAACCATTTTTAGCAAAGCCTCCAAGATCACACAATGGGGAACGGACAGTCTCTATAATAAGCAATGCTTGGAAAAATGACACATAAAAGAATAAAATTAGAACTTTAACCACAGCATATTAATAAATCATTTAAAAATGGATTAAAGACTTAAATGTACCAAACTATGAAACAACTGTAAAATTTTGAAATTCTGAACTGTATTTAGTAGATAATACATTTAATATAATGCAAATCAAAATTGTTTTCCAGTAACTATAAAGTTAGTTTGAAGGCTGTAATTAATGATGGCTAAGTGAAAATAAATATTTGAGAATTCAGTAACTGTAAAAATCTGTTGAAAAGTAGTGTTCTTTTTGTTTCTGTAAACTTGTTTGACATAACAATTTTTTCCTCTATTTGATAGATATTGTTCATGAAAAGAAAGTAAAGAGAGGGCCTTACATCCTAGAGTAACAATTTATAATACTTTGCTGCCATAAATTAATTTTGATAACCTCCAAAATGTGTATATTATTGTAGAAAGTTAATTATAAATACTAGTTATTTTCACTCTATAATATTATTCATTCCATTTGGTATAAATTATATCTGTGTTTTATGCAGTCAAAAATCTAGGGATATAAGAATTCAATTTATAACATAATACAAAGACTGCATTTTTAGATTATCTTATTTTATAAGTAAGCTTGTTTTGCAACATCCCCCCCACACACACACACACCTCTGTTCCCTTATGTAACTAAGTAAATCTAAGTATTCTTTTTCAAAAATTGACTTTATTTTACAGAGATTGCTGCAACATGGTCCAGGGTGGCCTGGCTACAGTTTCAGCTGGCAACACACTATAGGGAACTGGGAGATGGACTGAATTCTGCATTGTTATTTGTGTATGAGCCTTTGGTGGCCAGGGATGGAATGTGATAATTCAATCTACAGTGTTTCTCAAAAAACTCATGTGTTAAAGACTTGGTCCCCAATGCAGTGATGTACAGAGATGGGGTTTTTAGGGAATAATTAAATCATTCAGACTCTGATATTATCAGTGTGTTATTCCATTTAGTGGATTAATCATTTGAATGGACTTTTAAATGCTACAGTAGGTAGAAGCAACATGGATATAGGAAGTAGGACACTAGGTATATACCCTTGGGGATTGTCTTATTCTGGCACTTATCCCTGCCCACCCACCCCTTTCCAGCTGCTATGAGCTGAGCAATTTCTTCCAACATGCCATTTTACCATGATGTTCTCTCTCACCTCAGGTCCAAAATTAAAATGAAACTGGCTGACCATCCACTAAATCCTCAGGACAAAATAAACCTTTAATCCTCCAAGTCATATGTGTCAGGTATTTTAGTCACCATGACAAACAACTAACACACTAAAATTAGTCTAAGTTTAGTTTTTAAGAAACTGTCAACCTGCCTTACAAAATAGCATGATTGTTTTGCATTCACAACAGCAATAAATGGGATTTACTTTGTTCCCTAATCCTCACTTCCATTGAGTGAAATCTCTATTTTGCATTTTTTACAACTGGAATGAATGTCTTGGCATATTCTTATTGCTTTAATTTGCAATCACCTAATATTGTATAACACTGGCTGTCTTTCCTCTATGAAATATATGCTTTTTCTGTGCTCATTGCCCTTGGCATCTTATTTCATGGGGATAACCTTCAGAATTTTTGTCCTTTGTATTTTTTATTTATTTCTTAACATTGCATTTTAAGGTTGTTTTATATCAGCCCAATATTATATATGTGTTTTGCAAAGATAGTCTTCTAGTCTTTCATCCTCCCAAGTAAATATTGTTTCATTTAAATTTAATGTTGAAGTTAGTTTTTCTTGAAGATAAAATATTTATTTTCATTATCTATTATATTTTATGTACAAAGAAACAGCTGGCCAAGAGTTAGTTTGCTCTAGAAAGATGAAACTTCTAATTTTCACAAATGTATAGCATCTCTATTTATTGGTTTCATGTAAACATCAGAAAAATTTTGAATAGCACTTCTCAAAAATTGCCAACATGTAAATGGTTGCATATCACATCTAACTATTTATAATCTCCAAAACAGAAGCCTTAAGTGACAGTTTTAGAAAATTTTTCTTATGCTGCTGTGCTCATATAATGAAAAATATCAGGAATTAAAAGGAAATTGCCTATTACGCATATGTGAGTTTGATGTCTTAAAGAGAAAATCGATTGGATAATAGTTTAGATTGCTTATTTTGACATCATATTAAAAAGCTCCTATTTTTCATCTGAGGGTTTTTAATTGATTGAAAATGTTTTTGTGTTTGGAAGTCTGCCCCTGTTATTCATTCTCTGCTTTAGTACTGGGATTTATTCTGTTTTATTACAGTGACATCTGACTTTATAAGAATGGGCTAATCTGTGATAAACTTCTTTTTGATAATATAGGTATCCAATGTGAATATTTCTCATGTATAATAAAAAAAGCTTACTGAATTAATTGCATGTTACAAGTAAACTTTTATATGTTCGAAGAAAATATCTATTAAGATCCATGCCTGTAATCCCAGCACCTTTGAAAGTTGAGGCAGGAGGATGTTCAAAGCCAGCCTCAGCAACTTAGCAAAGCTCTAAGAAATTTAGCAAGACCCTAGTTTAAAATAAAATTGAAAATGCTGGGGATGTGGCTCCATAATTAAATGTCCCTGGGTTCAATCCCTGGTACAATAAATAAATAAATAAACAAACAAACAAACAGACTAATACATAAATAAATATAAAATAAAAATATTCTGAAATCAATATTAAGTAAAAATGTATGACTGCTGACGATGATTCAAAGGGACATTTATTTGTATAGCTTACTTTATAAGCTGCCTAATATCATGCATTTAGTGTGTTTGGACTTTCAATTTAAAAAGAAAAGACAAACTTTTATTTGGGAAATTTAAGAAATACAAAAATTAGGAAAATATTATAATGAAACTTCATGCACAAAATGGTTATTATCTAATAGTCATAATTCCTCTATAGGGCTGGGGTTATAGCTCAGTTAGTACAGTGCTTGCCTAGCATGCACAAGGCCCTGGGTTCAATCTTTAGCATTATGGAAAAAAAAAGAAACCAAATTCCTCTATAGAACCTCATGTCTTTTTCCTGCTCAAACCATTTCTCACCATTCCAATTTTTTTCCAGTTTATTTTCAAATAAATTTTATACGTAACATTATTTCTTTTAAACAGTTCATAGTATACATTAAGGAAAATAATGTATCACTTCAAAACTTATATACAATAGCTTGTAACCCTTGATGTTATTACCAGTGTTCATATTTTTTGTGAATATTATAATTTTTTTCAGTTTCCTTTTCTTAATTTCCACAAAGTTATGAACATATGGTTTCCTGTTTTCTGAAATATCCATTATATCTGAACCTGACTTTTTCTTTGCATTTGATGACCCTGTTTTGCTATATCTGTGTCCAAATTTCAGCACTTTTTGCACAGCACAATGTTATATTCTTGAGGGTGTTTTGGTTTCTTAATTAGATTCAGAAACTGCCTAATTCTAGGGAGACTTTGCTGTGGTACCCAAAAAGAAATTTCCTTCAAATTTTAGCTTGTGTTGCCCAGATCTTTTTTTTTTTTTTTTTTTTTTTGCCCAGATCTTTTGTTCTAATGATGTTTGGATTTTTTTTTTTAATGATGGAATATGATAATAATATGTTGGATACTTGAATTCAAAGACTATGACAACTTGTTTTACCATCTCTCATTTTTCTAGCCCAATTCTGTGTCCATGAGATAGGCTAGACTGTAGTATTTGGTCCTTGTCACTTCATATTTTCAAGTTTGTGGAGCTATGTTATTATCAAATGTATTATGTTCTTATAGTTAGTTTAGTAAATCACTGAAGACTTTGTAGTATACAGCATCACAAATCAATCTCTCTCAATTTTAGGTCCAGAAATCCACATTCAGGTTAACTGGGCTAAACTCAAATTGTCATGAAGGTTGGTTCCCAATGGAGACACTGGGAAAGAATCTGATTCCTTTTCCAGGTCTTCCTTGCTTTCTGGTGGTTGTCTACCATCCTAAGTTCATCCCCATTTCTTCATGTAACTTCAAATTTTTTGCATTTTTATTAATTTTCTATTTCTCTATCAAATCTCGCCCCCTCCCTCACAATCTCCCTATGCTTAGCTTTGTTGTTGTTTTTACTAGGGATAAAGACTCAGAGTGCTGTGCCATTATGTCTTTTTTTTTTTTTTTTGTAATTGTCTATGGACAGCATGTCTTTATTTTATGTTTATTTTTATGCAGTGATGAGGATCAAAACCAGGGGCTCAAATATGCTAGGCAAGTGCGCTACCACTGAGCTACCACCCTAGCCCTCCATTCCCTTTTTAATGATATTTATTTATTTATTTATTATTTTGAGACAGGAGTTCAAGTTTATGGTCCTCCTGCCTGAGATTCACTAGTCACTGAGATTGTAGTATGCCACCATATCCAGCTCTGCTTTGCTTTATTAAATTCCTATGACTACATTTGGCATTAGACTATACAATTCAGTCATGTTATTATCTCTTGAGATTTATTTTCATCATATATTTTTTTAAAAATCCCTGTCCTCATATAATGTAAGGTAATGTACATCAGTTGTTGTGATTCAGATATGGATATCTTTGACTATTAGGACTTCGATATTTTATTTGCCCTACCACATGGAATTTCACTGTAGATTTTATCCATGGTCTTTTGGTTTTGTATTCCAACTTGTACTTTTTATTTTGTAAAAAAACAATCATTAAGATCTGAACATAAATCTTTCATGTACTTTTTCTCAAATCTTCTTTATTTTTATTTATTTAATGAAAATTTCTTAGGATAAAAAATTGCTTTTTTTTTTTTTTACAAAATATCTATCTAGTTTATTTCTACCATTAGTGGAAGAAAATGTAACAAAAAATATGTACTAACAGGAGAATAGACAATTCAGACAATTCATATAAGGAAATACTGTTTTGATTCTTTTTAGGTGTTAGTCGCAGCACCTTATATGTTGAAAAGAAAATTCTAATAAAATGTGTAAGCATATTTATACTTACCAAGATGAATCCAAATATTATGTATTAATATATACTAATAGCAATAATAATAATCATTCTGTTTTATGTTCTCTATTGGTAACATTCTATCTTCATATTAGTGTTCTCCCTATAACCTAACCTACTAAGCCTTATTTTCACATTTTTAATAATAACAAATGGTTTTGGTACACAGAAAATATGCTTTGTTAAAGGGCTAAAAGTAAATTTCTTTATTATTACCCATTTTTGTTCAGATTAAGTATTTCCCTTATTATAAAAAAGTAAAAAATTATTACAAATAAACCAATTCGAAAAATGAATAGATGCTTCTAAATTAACTAGTGAGATTATTTCTCCAGTTATGGTTAAGATAACTTGCTTATTGTCATCAGAATGGATTAGGTAATCTTCTAGAAGTTTAATTGTTAAAGTTTATATATTTTGCTCAATCTCAACATTATTTTAGTATGTGGTCAAAAGTAAGGGTCCAACCTAGTTGTCCTTCCATTTGAATCTCTTTTCCAGTACTATTTTTTATTATAGCATTATAGTTATACAATAGTAGTTGGTTTATTTTGATAAAACAATACATGCAAGGAATTTAATTTTAATCCCCATTCTCCCCTATCCACTCCTCCCTCTCCTTATTATCCTTCCTCTATAGTACGTTGTTTCTTTCTTTTACATATTTATTTATTTTTATTGATATTTTATGCATATGCATAAAGGTAAATTTTCAATATATATATATATATATGTATATATATATACACAAACAATATATATATATGTATATATATATACACAAACACAATGATTTATGTGTATGCATTTATATGTATGTATACGCATGCACAATGATTTTTGCATTTTTATTAATTAAAATTCATTCTCTATTTCCTCCCCTTTCCCATCCTCCTTCCCTCCCCCTCATTCTCTTTCTTCTACTCCATATACCTTGTGATATCAGATTTCCTCTTCCACTGGCTTCTTTCCCTTATTTTGTTCTAGTTTCCACATATAAAAGAAAACATCTGACACTTTATTTTCTGAATCTGACCTTTCATTTAGCATGATAATCTCCATTTTCATCTGTTCATCAGCAAATGCCATTATTTCATTCCTCTTTATAATTGAATAAAACTCTACTGTTTATATATACTACATTATTTTCACCCATTCATCTGTCAAGGGGCATCTGGGATGATCCTGTCATTTGAATAATGTAAATTATGCTATAAATAATGAAATGGCTCTTTCACTAAAGTCTGCTGATTTTAGTTGTTTTGAATAAATATCAAGGAGTGGGATACCTGGTCATATGGTGGCTTTATACCTAGTTTTTTGAGGAATGTCCATACTGTCTACCAGAATGGCTGTATTATTGAAGTCCCACCAACAATGTATCAGTGTACAGTTTTTCCCACATCCTCACCAGAATTTATTATTATTTGTATTTATGATAATTGACATTCCAATTGGAATGAGATGAAATTTGAGTATAGTTTTGATTTGCATTCTCGTGATTGATAGAGATGTTTGGACCATATTTTTCTTAACTTGTTGGCTGTTTGTGATTCTTTCTTTCTTTCTTTTTGGGAAATTTCATTTTTTTTTTCCTATTTATTGACTGAGTTACCTTATATATTCTGGATATTAATCACTTGTCAAAGTAGTAACTGGAAAATATTTTTAAGAAAAAGAATCATATAATCATTTCAATAGGTGCAGAAAAGGCCTTTGGTAAAATTCAGCACCCATTCATGTTAAAAATGATGGAGAAACTAAGGAGAGAAGTGACTTACCTCAGCATTATAAAGGATATATTTGAAAAACAAAAGAAGAGAAAAATAAGAAGCATTTTCTCTAAAATCAGGAAGAAGACAAGGTTGCTCATTCTTATTATTACTATTCATTATAGTTCTTGAAATTCTAGTCATAGCAATAAGGCCAAAGAAGGTAATTAAGGAGATAAAAATAAGAAAAGGAGAAATTGAACTATTTCTGTTTGCTGATAACATGATTTTATATCCAGAAGATACCCTCCTCCAAAAAAAGAACTTCCATCAGAAGGGTTTTAAAACTGATAATTGAATTCAACAAAGTAGAAGGATACCATATCAACACTCATAAATCAGTAGCTTTCCTATACTTAATAGCAATTTTGTTAAGAAAGAAATCAGGAATGTCATCCCTTTTACAATTAACCTAAAAAAATGGGAATAAATCTGACCAAGAAGTCAAAAAATCTCTAGGATGAAAGCTATAGAATATTAAAGAAAGACATTAAGGAAGACCTTAGAAGATGGAACTCTCTGTCATATTTTTGGATAGGCAGAATTAATATTGTCAAAATGACCATACTACAAAAGCAATATATAGATTCAAGCACTTCTGGTCAAAGTACCAGTGATATTTTTCACAGAGCTAGAAAAATCACTCCTTAAACTTTTTTTTGGAATAATAAGAGACCTAGAATAGCCAAAATAATTCTGAGCAAGAAGAGTGATGCAGAAGGCATCATTATAACAGATCTCAAATTATACTTCAGAGTTCTAATAACAAAAATAGCATGTCATTGGCATCAAAATAGACTTGAAGGCAAATGGTACAGAATAGAAGAAAAAGAGCAAAACTACACACTTACAGCCATATGATACTTTTAACAATGGTGCCAAAATATGTACTGGGAAAAAAGATAGACTTTTTAACCATTGCTACTAAAAAAACTGGATATCCATACATAGAAGAATGAAATTAGATTATTTTACCCTGCAAATCAAATCAAATCAAAGTGGACCAAAGATTTATGAATTTACCAAAAAACTTGCAACTGATACAAGAAAATTTGGGATAAACATTCCACCATATAGCTGCAATCACCAACTTCTTCAGCAATACTCCTGAAGTACAAGAAATAAAACCAATAACCAATAAATGGGATGTCATCAAATTAAAAATCTTTTGCACAGCAAAGGAAATGATTAAAAGCATGAAGAGCTAGCTAGTCATTTCCAGCACATTTTTTTGGATACTATTGTTTTCTCTTTGGATTGTGTTATCACAAAAAATCAAAACATAAATATAAAGATTAATTTTCCCTTGGCTGCTATTTCATAGATGGGGTATTGAAGAAATCTCATTACATTTTATATACATTTGTTAGAGATCACCAAAAGTAAAGACATATGGAATTATACATCCATCAATGTGAGAAGTTTAAATCTTTCCATGAATTTGCTCATTGTATGTAAGCTGTTTTTTTTTTTTTAATATTTTTAATTTGTTTTTATTTATTGTTATATGGTGCTGAAGATCAAACTCTGTGCCTCACATGTGCGAAGCAAGTGTTCTGCCACTGAGCCATAACCCAACCTGGCTATCAGTTTTGTTTAGATAAAATTTTCATAGTACAGTCTTAGTATGTTTTCACATGCCTGTGTTTATTTCTGCCAATTCTATAATGATATTAATTCATTCATTTGTGACTTAAGTAATTCTTACTACTTTTAAAGTAATCTGGATTTTCTATATTATCTGTATAAAGAAGGGTATAATTCTCTTCAGCAACAATGTAAAAAATAGGCAATAACAAGTTAACACTCCACACCAGTTTTTGTGAATGATGCAGGCTGTAGCATCAGCATATTGAGCAGGTCTTAAGAATTTCCAGAGGAGTATGAGAGACGAGTTCATTATCTATCCAGTACAAATGTTTCTCAGGTTGTTCTTAAGTTGTAAGAGTACATGGGTGGTACTCAGTTTCTGAATAGCAATCGTGGTAATTCTGAAGACTCTTTTTTTGTGCAGCACTCTAGGATATGTTCTGGAATGAGATAGTGGTAATGTTTTCACACGTAAACATAATTTCAAGAATGAATTAAATTTTACACTTTAAAGTAGATAATTTTTGATAGTTAAATTACATTGGAACACAGATATTATTAAATATATTAATAGTAAGGTAAATATATTTCACACAATTTTTAAAATAAGTTACTTTTGTTGTAAATGGACCTTTATTTTATTTTATTTAGTTATTTATATGCAGTGCTGAAAATCAAACCCAGTGCTTCAAACATGCTAGGCAAATGCTCTATCACTGAACTATAAACTCACCATATTTCATACACATTTAAAATTTAAAATATTAACTTATAAAGGGTATGAGCCTAGAGCATTTTGGTCTGAATGTTATTCAATAAAGTTAGGTTTGTTAATGATTGATCTTTTTCTGAGTTAGGTGGAGTTAGGTATAAAAAATTTATAGTTTATTTGAAATATACCCAAACTTTCTGCAAATTCTTATATATGAATATGGCTTTAAAATTATACTATGCACTTTCTTTCACTTCTTAACAACTACAGAAGTCTTGTCAGTAAATCATGGTTAAGAAGTGCTGAATTGTCTTCCCAAACCATGAATGATTTACTTCTAAAAGAATGACATTTAACTATGCACCTTTCAAGGGTCTCCAGTGTAAAATGAAACATAGTGTTCTTTGTTGATCTTACTTGGTACCCCTGTGGAGATTAGTGAAAAATTATTATCTTTCTTGACTTAAAGAGCTATTTCTTATGTTAATGGTAAAGTGAAAGTAACATACTTCATATGGGTTATAAAAAATGTTAACCTTTTTTTTAATCCTCAAGGAATTATAGTCAGCCATAAACTCAGTAAAAAGGATGAGATCATTACTTAGGTTGAGTGAGATCATTTGAAGATAAGAGATGTGAAGACATGAAAACCTGAGCATGTCAAGGCTTTTTGAAAAGTTAACATTAAATGACGAACTTAAAAGGTATCTATTAAGAAAACAATATAGGTTTAATCAAGTGAAATATATAAAAGCTGAGGTCTTTTCCATATTTTTTCTCATGAAAAGAAATACAAAAATCATAAAAATAAGTTCATGATGATATCATTTTTATTTCAAGACACAAATATATGCATTATTTGACCATTCATTAAGTTGGCAAACTAACAAATTCTAGATGAATATTTAAGTTTGAGATTTGAAGTAATTAATAATTTCAGCCTATATGGAATCTAGTTTAATTTTTAATTCTTCAAATGATAACCCAGTGCTAAAAGTTAAACATTTGCTTATCTTTTGAATTAAAAAACAGCCTTCTTGAGATAAAATTGGTAAACCAAAAGTATACATATTTAAGGTGTACAAAATTATGTTTTAATATATGTATACATTATGAAATTATTATGGAAATTCAGCTAATTATCATCTTTCACTTGACATGGTTACTGTCAGTGGTGTGATGAAAACATTTAAGATTCATTCTCTCAGCAAATTTAACAGTATTATTAACACTAGCTATCATGTTGGATATTAGATCTACAGAATTATTCATCTTATACCTGAAAGTTTCTACTCTCTGACCAATATAATCTTATTTCAGCTACTCACCCTAATAGAATCACTATTCTACCCACTCCTTCTATGCATTTGCCTGTTCAGTTTCCACACATGACCTCTTGCAGCATTCTTTCTTCTGTGTTTGGCTTCCTTCAAACAGCATAATGTTTTATTCATGTTACCACAATAATATTCTTTGCCACACTTTATGAATAACAATCAATAATAATAAATAAAGGGTCCTTACCTTAATTATGCTTGCATTTTTCCTATGTATCTTAAAACAGGATTCCATACATTCACCATCATTACCACCACTACCACCACCATCGTCATCATCATCTCTAGCATATCACTTCTTGCAACCATGTTAAGTTATAGATCTTTGTTGTGGTATCATGTGCTACAATCTGTGCCACAGTTCATAATGAATCAATAGTGATCTGGACAATAAAGTAATGTCCAGAAAGTTTAAATAATTCATGGACTTCCATCTAGATAGTACATATTTGTCTGGTCACCATTTAGCTTCTTTTAAAGCAAGTTTATGTCATGTAAAAACTCATTGGTCTGGAAAAGAAAGTCGTAAGCTCTTATTCCTCTAACTTTATTGCATGAGACAATCACTTCATGATCTATACACATATGCATTAGTATGTACTTCATTAATATCTTTCACTCCATAAATTCTGATCAACTTTTGTTTCTCATAAAACATTTCAAATATATCTCACAATACAATTCAACTGACTTGTTGAATATTACATATTTTTCTATGATGCTGTGAACAAAACTAACAAAGAGTGTTCAAAAGAGAACACAAAACATCTACATGAATTTTCTTTCAGTAGACATTAAAGGTACTTGAAAACAGAGTCAATTTTACAGAGTAAGAAAAGAAAATTCTTACAGAGTCTCTGGAAAGTGTTCTAGTACCATTTAGAAATCAGAGAAACTTTCTAATTTATCTGTCCATGCAGTAGATACTTCTTTCTGTAAAAGAGCAAATAAGCAGTTTGAGAACATTTCAATAGTGGAATAATTTTTTGATATCAGGGTTTATTTTCTGTGTCCAGTCATTTTTTGCAAGAAGTGAAGATCAATAAAATGTTTTAAGTAGCCAAACTACAGAAATATTCCTTAATTAGGGTGAGGAGAACTACATGAAAGTAGTACCTCCTTAAAAATATTTAAAAATCATAGATTTAGGGCTAAGGTACTTACTTTAGTGATACTCATATAAAGTAAATATAAAAATTAAATTATTATACAGTAGTTTTAAAAGAAATTGTTTAATAAATTTATTTAACAAATAAATTATTTAAACCAGAATTTCTAGAACCCATAGTAAATTGTGTTATAGATGTAAAACATATGTAATAGTTTACAAGCTTCATGAACCTTAAAAAACTACACATGAATAACTGCAAAAATTTTCTTACTGACGTTTTCATATCATTTTACTAAGACTAGGCAAGGATTAGTAGCCTATTTTCTGGTCGATTTAATTAATTTCCCAGCTTTAAGAATTTCTAAATATTGTCAGATTGTCTCTTGTCTCTTTAAGTGAATTTACTGTACAAAATATTTTGGTCATTGTTTAAATAGTAAAACACAAAACAATTATATTCACCGGTGACATTCTCATTGTTTTCAAGTTACTATGTTATCATTTAATATGTGTGTGTACATTCTTGTGCTCGTGAAATCATTTAGTTCATGAATAAACCATGTAATATGTCAGAATGACAATAATAAACAGCATCATTTCACTGTCCTTCCCTCATATTTCATCAAGCTTCTCCTCTCACTCTTTTTGTCACATCACCTATAGACATGAAAAGATTTTGCCTGTTAAAAATTAAAGAAAATAGTGAATGTTTACTCTTGCTTGTAGTCTTAAAAAAGACAAAGAAATATAGTTGGCAAATTCGTCTTTAGAAAAATACCATGTTTTTCCTTCTTTAAAAAACAATATATTTTGTGTTTTAAGTGCTGTGAAGATTGATTTCCCTAAATGCAATTTATTCATCTGCAATTTCCACCTTCGAAGAATATGAATTCAAGAGATTACTGGTGGATTAAATCCTAGAATTGTCAATGTAATGGTTGCCGGTAGGGGTAAAGTGCTATCAATTCGTAAAACCCTGATGTTCTCAGGTAAATAGGAACTTTGCTATTTTATAATAATAAATCAATAGAAGAGAAAGAATTGTTTCTAGCAATTAAAGTTACTTTCTAAATGGCTGGATCTTGCATGATTATGGATACAATTTTAGAAAATAAACTTAACAGTTTGTATTTCTCAGTAATCATAACAAAAATTAAAAGAAAACTACCAAACTTGATTGTTTAAATCCAAACATACTTTGTTAACTTGAAGATTTGTATTTTGCTTATCACACATTTGTTCTATTGTTGTTGGTGCAAGTTTACGTAATGTCCCCAAACTGGAAATATTAATAAATTTATGAAAATATTAAATGAAATTCTACAATCATCTACATATATGTACACTCTAGTAATATATGGTTGAAAGTGTTTTTAAAATATTATGAAAGGTTGGTGTTGTAGCTCAGTGGTATAATGTCCCTGCACTCAATCCCCAGGACTGATAAAGCCAAACAAAACAAAACAAACTCTGAGTGAACTGATAAATGACACAAAAAGCATATAAAAGTGTTTTTAAATCTATAATGCAATTTATAGACAGTTATACAAATTAAATAATAATTGATAAAATATGTATGACATCTAATTATTAGTAAATAATAACTTTTAATTGCCCATATTAAAGGAAGGAAACTAAGACAGAAAGAAACCAGTAACTTTCATAAGTTCAAATATTTATTAATGAAGAGCAGATACTGAACACTCCCAGGCTGCTTCAGTGTCAACTGCTAAACAGAGTTAGGTGAGACTTTTCCAAAATTTGTATTTGATTTATTATAACATGCCTGTATTTACTATTCTGTTTGTGAAATAATATCCAAGGAGAAATTCTGCTATATTTGGAAAACTATCGCAATATAGTTGTGTTTGGGGATTTATCTCACACATGAATAAAATAAAGGCCTTATGATACACAGAAGTTAGAAGATTGTTTATGCCAGTAATCACTAAAGTTATTTCAACATGGAACAGTAATTTTTATGGAATAAATGAGAGAGTTATCCTTAGAACAATAATATCAATGATTAATTTTAAGTTATTTGCACTTGTTTGAACTTGCAAATGTGAAGAACTAAAACAAATGGAAAACAAAGCAGAACAAAACAAAATGAATTTACACTAGGGAATGCACCTAGCATAAGAATATCAGTACTGACACGATACTTATAAAAATTTCAGGATGGATTGGGAAATTGAAAAATCAGTAGGTAGATTGACAGCATAATGCAGCAGAATGTTACAGTGGTCAGCATTACAGCCAGTTGGTCAAATTTTGTTTTCTATACTCACCAACTGTTCATATCTAATAATATATTTATTATCTCAGTAAGAGTTTTTCAACATTAATTTCATTAAAATATTTACTCTGTTGTTCTCATGAGTTTGCACTTAATTGAAGACCTATTCTCATCTTTATATTTATATTAATCTTAGGTTTATCAGTATTCTTATCCTCCCCTGTTATATCACAAGTAGGTTAAGATGATTTCATATTCCTTCAGTCTTCCCCTTATACCCCCATAATGTTGTCATGCATGAAACATTTAAATCATAGGTTTTGATGTTTGTATTTTCTCTTTTTGGTGCATTCAGTTCTGACACTCTTGAAATAAAATTTGATTGTAAATGAAATAAATGTTTGGGTTCAAAGTTGATTTCTTTTTTTCTTTTCTTTTCTTTTTATTTTTTCCTTTTTTTTTTTTTTTGTTTTATACTTGGGACTGAATTCAGGGACACTGGACTACTGCCAAATCTCCAGCCCTATTATTATTTTAATAAGAGACAGGGTCTCACTGAGTTGCTTAGCACCTCTTTTGTTGAGGCTGGCTTTGAACTTGCAATCCACCTGTCTCAATCTCCCAAACCACTGGGATTACAGGCTTGTGCCACCACATCTGGTGAAAGTTGATTTTTTTAAAAGAAATGAAAAATTATTCCTCAATCATTTTTGTGACTTCACTTATTATAAGGAATCTGATGCCAATCTGCTTTGTGTTCTGTGTAGGTGATTTGCTTTACTGTACAGAAGCATTTATGGTTTCCTCAATTTCTGCATTGTTAGCATTAAATTTTACAATGAGGACAAATGGAGATGTTTTCCTTATTATTCATCTAAGATATTGCATCAATTTTTCAACTTGAAGAGATCTTTTATTTTTCCTTCAATTCTGTATTTTCAATTTTAAAAGATTTTCTAAAGGATTTTCTAACTAAATTTATAAGGGTTTGTTGCAATATTTCTAATCCTATTCTGAATATTGTTTGGTTTGTCTTTCTAAATTAGCATTATATTCTTTGGTTACCTAATTATTCTAATTTTTCCATAACCCACTTAGAGATCAATTATTATATCTATTAATAAGTGTTGCATTAAAACTAATATTGAATTGCAACCTGAATGCATTTCTGTGACTGAAGGGAGAATACTCTTCACTGTGGCAAGTTACATCTAACATTTCTGTTTGAGATAATTTCACAGGTAATTATTCTGGTCTGGGATATACCTTTGTCCCTGTATAGAAAACTAGTAGGGATTAAATGAGATTTTCTTAAATTGAAATTCACAAATGTAAGAAATTGAGAGAGCAGAGAGAAGATTGAGTATTTAAAAATAAGAATCTGCAATATGTATACGGGGTAAAAATGGGAGTTCATAATCTGCTTGAATCAAATGTATGAAATGTGATATGTCAAGAGCTTTGTAATGTTTTGAACAACTAATAATAAAAAAAAGAAAAAAAAGAAAAACCTAGCAAGAGCCTAAAAAAAATAATAATATGCATCTCTGAGCAATGTTGGGGTAAGGTCAACATCAGGTGATACATACCTTGAATAACCTAATTTTTATTTGATAAACATTCTTTGATTTTATTGTATTTTTTATTTGTTCTTTTTAGTTATACATGAGAGTAGAATCTATTTTTATATATTTACACAAATATGGAATATATCTTATTCTAATTAGGATCCCAATCTTGTGTATGTACACGATGATGAGATTCACTGTGTGTATGCATATATTACATAGGAAAGTCATGTCAGATTCATTCCTATCTTAATTAGTACTATCCTCCCTCCCTTTATTCTTTTAAGTTTTATGTCAATATTGCTTCATGTTGCTTCTGCCTGTTGTTACCTACTTACCCCACATATCACACAATAGCATAAGACAATGTTATGATTTATGCAGGTTTTTTTTTTTTTTTTTTTTTTTTTTTTTTTTTTTTTTGGAGCTATTGGTGGTGACGTTAGAGACTGGTCCCTGATATCAAGTTTCCATATCCTTTCTATGTTATTTTTATATCCTTTTATAGCTGATTGTAGGTGGGGTAGCCAATACTCATTACTTTTTGTTTATCTTGAAAGGCAGCAAAATCTTAATACAGATTTAAAATTAAAGTCTCATATACATAGAATAGCTGTATAGGTGCTAAATATATTCTAAATTAACTGAAAAATCTTGTCAATCATATTATTCTTTGTTTGATAGCAAATATCACCATTAAAAGAAATTAGTTTTATTAACAATATAAAACATTAGATAAAAATATATTCTTACTAATGAAGATACTTTGATAAAATTTTAAACATGTATAGTTTAGAATACTTGGAGAAATAAAAGCATGTATTTTATTTCTGTACAAAGTCATCCAAGGAAAATCTTAAGTCAATACCCCAAATAAATTATTTTTTATGCAAATTGACCACAAGAATTTAGATTTGGAATGTACCCCAATGGCCCATATGCTGGCCCTCTGATTGACATTCACTATCACAAGGAGGTGAAACTTTGAAGAGGTGGTGCCTACAGGTGCATCTTAAGTCATTGGGAAATGTTCTCACACAGAGTAAGAAAACCCAAGCCTTTTTCCTTCTGTTTTGTTCTGTTTTTTTCTCTAGCCAGCAGGAAGTGAGTAGATTCTGTTGCCACATGTTCCTGCCATCATGTATTATCTCACCATAGGCTCAAAAACAAAAGGACAAAAAGACCATGTGCTGACACCTCCAGAACAAGGAGCCAAGCCATTCCCAAGGGAGGCGTTTTTACAGTAATGGAAGCTGTCTAAAATACAGACATAATTCTTCTGTGATAAAAAGATGTGAATCAGACTGTCTTACTGTCTTCAGATTATAAAAATATGATACATACAGACATAAAATGGACAATGTAGGTGTATAATTTATAGGATTCCCTGAAATCAAAAAGTATAATATTTAAATAAATATACAAATATGCCTGTATATATGTATTTATGTATGTGTATATTTGGATAAAGTCATGATTTCAATCAAACTGCAATTAAAATTACATAATTTTACTCAATTTAAACAATTTTATTAATATCATTTAATACTTTATTATTAAAATATTACTATGACTATGAAATTAACATAAGCAATGAGAGTATAAATAAAAATGGAAATTCTTTTGCCATATGAAATATTGTATGACTTGAGTAGTATAATACTAATGTTGAGTAATATAATTTTTCAAGGGTAGAAATCTGTCTAAAGGGATTTAGCTCTATTTAAAGTCTTCTGCCATTATATCAATTTTCTGGGCTACATTAGATTATATTAAAAGGAGACCATTACTAGATTTATTATAAGATTATGTTTATAAAAACTTTACTGTCTATAATAACTCCTTGACACCATAAAATAATATTATAGAGTATGTAACCGTATAAGGTATTGTTTCCTTGTGGACTATTATAACAACTACTAATGGAGCACCAGCAATGTCAAAGGAAGTTTATGAAAACGACTGAACTCTACTCTTGAAGAGGAATGAGCAAGGCAGAGTCAATTCTGAACAGTTCAAAAATAAAACTTCAAAGCTGGTTAACTAAAAGAATATCTGGATACATAATTTCTAGTATCCCCAATTTATGTTTGTTACATTTTGACTGACTGGCCAAAATACAATTACACGAAATGACCATGAAAAATATACTGAAACGTGTTAGAAGTATAGAAGCAAAATACTGCATGTCTCATTTATTAAAAATTATTTTTCTTCCATTTTCTGGTTCTACATCGTTGGTAGTTAAGTTCTGATGGTAGGTAATTTTCTTTCTGATCTAACCAATGGAATTCCAAGACTTCAGCTTAATAAAGCCAGGGAACATCTCAGACAACTAAAAAGAACATCACTATGGCTTCTTTCTTATAGATATGAAAATACAGACTGTCTCATATATAAAGGAGCTAGTTTTCAAAAACTGGTTTATTGAGGATATTTACAAAAGTACCAGTTGTATTCATCTCTTAAATGTGAAAATTTGTATGAAAATGTATCACCTATTTGAGTCAATGTTTAATAAGTTCATAGTTTAAGACAGTGTTCTACAGAGATCATTAATATGTACTCCTAGATACAATCTGTAATCACTGAAGGTTTGCTTTTGTATGTCATTCTTTTCTTAAAAGTCAGTGTGTTAATATTTGAATAAGGATCTGTACCTTTATAAACTTTTAAATACCTGTTAAGCCTGAGATGAAACTTTAGATTTTTCATTCTCTCCCTTCATATACAACACTATTGTCTCTAACATTGATGGATTTCTTTTTTAAAACATAGAATTTAATACCCTTTCATATTTAATTTAACAAAGTAAAGAACTCTGTGTAAATGAAGTCCACAAATTTGAGAAAGCAAGTGGACTGTAAATTAGTTGTTGCCTCTCTTGCATCACAAGTGTTTTCTCATTTTGCAACAGCATTTAAATTTATTCCAAGAAATACTTGTAACAAGTACAGCTAATATATACCTTCTATAAGTGATGAAACATGCTTGTTTATCCCTGATACCTATTAGAGTTCCTGACAAACAAAAATCATTCATTAATAAAAATTAATACTAAAATGGATAAATTATTATTTCATTGAATATTTAGAATTTGAGCTAGTATTTTTAAAGAATACAAATAGAGAAATGACAAGCAGATGAAACTGTCTTCTTTTAAATATTACAATATTTAAAGTGCATGACTAAATTATAGTAATTTTTAGGATTATATTGTTTCTTAAGGTTGGAAAATCAGGTTAGAAGAAACATTTTTGGACACAATTTTCAAACCAAAACAGTTCTGAAAATTTAATTTATATGAATAATATATTTAAATAAATATCTAAAAATATTTAAATTTATCTTTTAGAAAAGATAAAGTATTAAATAATATAGAATAAATTCTAGAAACTTAAGCACTAGAGAAGGTAACTTCATTAAAATGCTAGATAAAATTAAAATGCATTAGGTAAATGAATGTTTAAAATGGTTTCTCCATATGTTACTATAAAATCTACTATGGAATCAATTTACTGAAATATGAAAATTACAAATAAATGTCTCAGAGAGAGAAAAATTATATCATGAAATTTCTTGGGCACAATTAAAATTTCTAGGAAGTCAACATTCTCATAATTTCTTAAATCTAGAATTTAAAGCCACATAGTGATAGAATTCACCTTATTCATAAGTGTTTTACCTCCAATGCTTAGACTACAGTAAATGTGTGGTCATTATTTATTGAAAAAATATATAAGTTCTATAAAAGTTAAATATTTATTACTTATTACAAGTGCTCAAATAATGTTTATGGAACAAACTTCTTAATATGTAAAGATAAATACATAACATTTTTAAGATCCAGAATGAATCTTTTACAATCTAATTCTTATAAAATAAATGTCATTTATGTAAATGCAGAAAACCTTCCTTTCATTAATTTAACTTATTTTGTTTTAGATAAGTAGGTCCAGGATGCTTAGTACTTCTCTGGGTCCCTCAGGTATATTTCTTCTAATCCTTTTAAAAACATTTAAAACTTTCTGAATAAAGGTAATATTATTATTTTAACTAATATTTAATTAAAACATAACAGTCTTGTATGAGTGTAAGAAACTAATAAAAAATATAGTGCAAAAAAGTATGTCAGTGAAGGAAAGAGATGTGCACAGGTACTGGTAACTTGGGGAATGGGCTGTTTGGTTCTTACCTTATGTTCTTGCCTTATGTTAAAAAAAATGGAATAAAAACATGACCTATGCAATATCTTAAACAACACAGAAGATATTTTATAAAGAATGTCTTTGAAAAGTTGAATTCCCAAATTGACCAATCTTTCTGGAAATAGCCAGTACTACCAGAAATTATGTTTCTGTGAATGTGATACAAGTTGCACTAGTTGTCATAAGGGAATCCTAAGAGTCAGTGACTACTACTAATCTGAGCCCACAGGGGCATCTGTAAACCTCATATCACTGCAGATGAAATTTTCTGGTTCAAAATTTCCTAATCCAGTCTGGATACAAAGTACATACTGACCATAATACATCAAATCCAAATATTTAAGTACTTAAGTTTGTTAAATGTGTTGCCTGAATTATTAAAAAAAATCCTCTTGTTTCATTTTAATGAAGAATGCCATCCCAGACTGAAACAAATAGAAATTTACTGAAATGTATTGTTAAGTATCAAGGATATGTTTTTTTTTCTAGAAATACATTAAAAATTTAGTGAGAGGCAAGATACACCAAGAAGATACAAACAAATCAAATTAAAATGTCTGTAAGTGTGAGTGAAAAGTAGAAACTAAAGAAATCATTGTCCATAAAGCTAGGGACAGGAGAAAGCAAATAGTTTAGTAGCAATCAAAAAAATGCTTAACACAAGGTTTCTTAACTTGGCACTATCTTTGACAATTATCTGGCATTTTGCACCAGATATTTTTGCATAGAACTTTCTTGTACAATATACAATATTTCCAGATGTCAAATGTTCCCTGGATGTCAACATCATCCCTGATTGAGAATCAATGGCTTAAGGGAAGGAACTGAGCAATGGATTAAATATTCAGCCCTATTTTATATATAGTGATCAAAATTAGATCAAAATAAAATTGGGCAAACGATGTAGAACACTTGTCATACCCCATTCTTTCCAACCAATTATCACAGTATATACTAATTACAAAACAATGATTATTAGGCTTCTTTTAACTGTGTTATATTGCAACTTCAAAAATGATATAAATATGATTTTCACTCTATTTTATCCATGGAAAATAAGGTTGATAAAAGTTAATAACTCATCAAAGTCATATAGCTGATAAAAAACTTTGCATAAGTTTCTGAATTAGAAAAAATATGAATAGGTATTAAAACATGTTGCTTAAAATTTATTGTGTTTTCTGCTTGGAAAGAAAGAATTGTTTAGACATTTTAGATCCACAGTATAAGAGATGATAAAGATCAGTATGAGAGGTTGTGGGGTTGCAGCTCAGCGGTAAAGCACTCATCTAGCATGTGTGAAGCACTGGGTTTGATCCTCAGCACCATATAAATGAATAAATAAATAAATAAAAGTAAAGGTATTATGTTCATATACAACTAAAAAAATAAAATATAAGTATGCTATAAGGTGGGTTTTTTTAAAAAAATCTTTATTTTTATTTATTTATTTTTATGTGGTGCTGAGGATCGAACCCAGGGCCTCAAGTGTACAAGGCAAGAGCTCTACCACTGAGCTACAACCCCTGCCCTTATAAGGTGGGTTTTTGGCTATCACATAATTTTAAAATTTGCATTTATTGCCACCATTATATTCCATTGCATACACTTTATATATACATGTATATACACACACATATGTGTGTGTTTCTTGAGACAATCTCAAAGCAAATATTGGAATCTATTGAAAGAATATAGGCTTTGTGTTAACATCATAGTTCAAAGGGTGAATTGCAGAAGCACACAAATTAATGTAAAATTTACACATTAACCTTAAATATAAGTAAATTTTTAAAAATTCCTGGTTGAACACTTCAAATATTTTTCCTTATTTGCAACACACATTCAACCTCCGCTATATTTTTGGTAATTTTAACATTATATTTAGTTTGAAGAACTTATGTCTGGCCATGTAGATGTTAAAGTTAGATGAATTACCTCTGTTAATTTTATGACTGTTAAAATAATTTAAAAAATTAAAAAAAAACATATCCTTAATGATAAGATGCAAATTAAATAAAGTATCTATATTGAGGCCATTCTTACTTGACCTTGTCTCTTCTGTTGATGAGGGCTATACTTTGTGGGTTTATGATAAACACTGTAAAAGTTTGAATGTTTTTTGCTTCTCTTGTTTTTTGTTTGTTTTCTCAATGTGATATTACTGTTATTTTGACTCATTCTTTTAGGCTGGTTTTACAGGGTGAATAATGCATTCACTTAAATAACTGGATACCAAAAAAATTATAAAAAAACAACAAATTATCAATCAAGTATTATTATTAAATAAGTTAAATTCTTAAGTCACTATTTCATTAATGAGAATTCAAACTGATATGAAAGGGAATAGGCTCTTAACCAATATTTATTTAAAAAATAGAAAATATTTTGTTAAAATAGATAAGAAATTTGAGATATGTTTTATGTCTCAAGGGTTTTATGAATGTTAATATTGCTATTATAAGATAATCACATTATGGGGGCCTATATGTTAGGCTTTACTGAGATTTTGAAAAGTGTATGCATGTATAGCCTGACAGAATTGAGAAAATCTGTATCTATAAGAGGGCTACAATAAAAGGCTGGAAAAAAAGAGAAGATTGAAGAACAAATATTTTAAGAAGGCATATGGAAAAAAAATCTGGTGGTATTATGTCTAATGAATGTGAAAAAAAAAAAATATATATATATATATTTAATAGAGCAAGTTCAGAGGCAAGAATAGCATGAAATTTATTGCAATTATTCAAATATGAAGTAATAAGGGACTGAACTAAACAAATGGCAGTAGAATAGAAATGACAGATGTGAAATATTGCACATGATGAATCAACGTTTCTCTTTTCAATCTCCAAAATAGCCCCCTAGTTAAATGTGCTGATAATATAAATTTGTGGGAGTGGTAAACATGAGGCAATGTAAATGAGAATTTGAAAAGGCCTGAAATGTTTTGATAAACAAGCTAGTTGGCAAGCACATATGAATGACAGCTCCTATGAAGAAAAATATGCTCAATAATAATTAAGCACCATCAGGAATTAATGGTTTGTTTCATGTAGGAACAGTGTTTGTCTTACAGTAAAGAGAATCAATAGTTCTATTTATCATCCACACAAAATAATACTTATCATGTTTTACAATTTATAAAATATTTTTGCATATATTATATCAGTTGATATTAAAAGGACACTGTAAGGAAGACATAGTTCATATTAAAATGTTCATTTTATAACTGTGGTCACTCATTAATTTCATTTGTGGTCACTTCCTTATCTTAGATGGGAGTGATTTGAGGCTGTGTAGAGGAGACACTATATTAAGCAGAGACATATTTGCAGTTCCATAATTAAGAGGTTGTATCAGTCTTAGTCTTGGCTGGAGAAAATAAATGCTATTGAGGTGAGTTTAAAACTTAAATGTGAAAAGTACTGAAAGACTAATGAAGGCAAGGAGTTTTTGTCTCAAAGGTAAGAGAGGGAAGAGGCTATTGTGAATGGGATAATTTTCCTAATTTCTCTCAGAGTATAGGAATGCAATTGATATATGAGTGTTAATTTTGTATTCTGCTACTTTGATGAATCCTTAATGAGTTCCAGAAGTTTTCTGGTGGAGTTTATTGTGTCTTCTAAATACAGAATCATGTCATCAGCAAACAGATGTAGTTTTAATTCTTCATTTCTTATTGGTATCTCTTTAATTTCTTTCCTTTGTCTAATTGTTCTGGCTAAAAATTCAAGGACTATGTTGAATGGAAATGGGAAAAGTGTACATCCTTGTCAAAGTTTTTACAGGGAAATCTTTCAATATGTTTTCATTTACAGTGATGTTGGCCTTGGGTTTGTTGATGATGACCAACATGCAAAATATTGGCTCAGGAAATGATTTCCTTACCAAGAACTCCTAAAAGCATAAGAAGAAAATCAATATTCAATAAATGGGATGGCATCAAACAAAAAAAAATTTCTTCACAGCAAAAGAAACAAAAGTGTGAAGAGAGAGCCTACAGAATGGGAGAAAATCTTGACCACTTGCATCTTAGATACAGCATTGAGTTCCTGGATATATAAATAACTCAAAAAACTTAGCACACACACAAAAATAATCCAATAACCCAATCAATTACCTGGCAAAGGAACCGAACATACACTTCACAGAAGAAGAAATATGAATTTTCAACAAATATATGAAATGATGTTCAATAGCTCTAGCAATTAGAGAAATGCAAATTAAAACTACACTGAGACTCCATCTCACTCCAGTCAAGAATGAGAATTATCAAGAATACAAATAACAATAAATGTTGGCAAGGATGTGGGGGAAAAAGGTACATTCATACGTTACTGGTGGGAATGCAAATTGGTGTGACCTTTCTGGAAAGCAGCATGGAGTATCCTCAGAAAATTTGGAATGAAAACACCATTTGACCCAGTTACCCTACTCCTTGAGATACACATATATTTTCTCCAGCAGATTTAAAATCAGTATACTACACAGAATCAGTATACTACATAGATGCAACCATAGCAATGTCTATAACAGCTTAATTTACAATAGCTAAGCCATGGACCCAACCAAAATGCCCTTCAAATAAAGAATGAATAAAGAAGAAGGTGGTATATATACACAATAGAGTATAAGCCATAAAGAAGAATGACTTGATGATATTTGTCAGCAAATGGGTGGATCTGGAGACTATCATGCTAAATAAGATAAGACAGTTCCCAAAAAATAAATGATTTCTCAGGTATTATTTATTTCCTGAAATTTTTGAAAAGTGTACAATTCTTCATACAAACAGAATGACTTTAGAATATGAAATATGCCATGTTTATTTCATTAACAATTTTTCTGTTTGTATATGGTACATCTGCTGATAATTTTTTTTTTTTTTGACAATCCTTGCCTAACCTACTCTTAATAGACTGAACAGGTTCTTTTTTGGAAAAAGCAGTGCTGTGTTGAAGCTAATCTATACCAGTTCATGAGAGCCAAGTGTTAAATTATCAACAATATTGCAACCCAATTTTCAAACAGCCTAATAATTAAATCATGTAATAGATGATCTTCAAATGCATCCTTTTTTTCCTGTTTTTCTTCTCTTTGCTATTGTTTGTGCTCCAGAGGTAATTTATATTGGTTGCATAAAACAGCAGTATGTTTTATTGCACAGGTGTGTATTTCTTCCAAACTTCAAAATCAATTATCTCAGTTTAGTAATTTGAAACCAATTGTAGGAAGATTTCAAACACAGAAATTAGCAAATACTACAAAGCAAGGCTGAATTTATTCCTTTCTCAGATTATCTAAGTTTATGAATTTGATGCAGAAAATATTAATATAACATATTCAATTTAAAAATGAGAATGTCTGTTCACCAATATGAACCAAAATATTGAGAAGATATTCTCCCAAAATTCAAATAACCATTAACAAATTTAAAAAAATATATATCTTTTTTCTTGTACCATTGATGAACAGGCAGGGTTCTGACATAAATTTTCACTGGTATATTTTATTTTACTCATAAACATAAATAAAATTGTCAACCAACATTCATGGAAGGACTATAGCCTGAGATTGAGTTTTTAAACATTTACTAGATTATGACTGCATACAATTATCTCATTCAAAAAAAGTTTTTCATGTATAATCTTTCAGGAAGTTTTGCATGATTATTCAAGTGTTAGGTACTGAGTATGTCTTTCCAAAACTCATATTGAAGCCCCCAACCCCAACATGATTGCATTTAAAGAGAAGGTTTGAAAGAAGGTGATACAGTTTAAATGTGTACATTAGGACTCCAATACAATAGCATTGATACCCTTACAACAGAAATGGGCCCCCAAGCCCAGTCTCTCCATCTGCTCTCTGAGGACAGTGAAAAGACAGCATCTACAAATCAGAGAGATAGCCCTTTCCTTAAACAAAGTCAGTAGGCAGAATTTCCTTGGACTTTCCATTCTCCAGAACTCTGAGGAAAAAAAAAATATTTTCAGTCACCCAAGCTCTGGCATTTTTTAATGATACCCAAGCAAACTCGATTATAGTTTGATCTGATTCATGCTCTTTTTAACTATGTTTATTTTTTCTTTAGCATAATATTGTAGAAGAAACTTTTATACTCCAGTATAAATGGTTCTGTTTGTGACAGCCAGTATAATTAATTATTATATATTGTGCAGGCAGTACTGCTAATGTAACAGCTTTGAATAAGTCAAAAGTTCTTGACTCTTTTGGAGATTGTACTGTGGTGCTAAGAGACAAAAAAGTGCATCAATAAAGATAAACATAGGAATGATAAAAATGAAAAAAAAGTTAAGCAATGTTAAAAAAATGAATTGTGTGAAGAAAGAATATTGTATAACAGATAGTGATAATTTGTTCTTTGAAATGAGCATCTTGGTTTGCTCCCCAAATTCCCAGTTTTCTGCTTTCAAAAATGAAATACTTCTTCTTCCAATTATTGGGAGGATTCAAAACTCATTGTCATACCTGAGATGTCCTCAAAGAACTGGCTTTTGCTGAAGTGCTATTGTAAATAAAAACTCCCTTTCTATCATCACACATCTAATGACTAGATGATAAATTTTTAAAGGGACCTGATCCCCTTGCTAATTCATAGCAATTTTGTGTGACCATTCCAGCTCCAGAGCTTCCCATGAGACTGGCTAGAGTTATGTGTCACTGAATCAGTAATGAATTTTTCTTGTACCACTGCATCATCATCAGCAATTACCTTATTCGTCTGTCCAATCCTACTTCCTTCACTCCCTACAGCTGTCATTGCTGAAAAACAAATTCTTCATTGTTATATCACCATGCAAATGTTTGTCTCAGAGTCTGTTTCATGGGGAATTAAAATAACAAGAAGTGGTAGAAAAAAGTGAATGCTAAAATGAAATTTTTAACTTGGATCAAAATTTTGACTGCATTAAATGTTGACTAGTTGACAAAGAACTTTCCTTCACTGTTGATAGGTGAACTACTCATAACCTTTAACATGGGGCAGTACTGCAAATGTGCTATTATTATACTTCTATTGTTTTCACAAGGACTACAGAACTGGATGACCATTCCTAGGGGCAATTGATAGAGTGGAGAAAGACAATAAGAGACAGAAAATGGTTGATTTCAGCAATTACATTAACAGTGTAAATATCAAAAACAATCCTGGTGGCTAATAAGTGGACTCTCAACTTAAAAGCAGAGTGCTGAAAAGGATGAGCATCTTGGATTAAGGCTTGGTTACATCATTAGCAAACTCCTGATAAGTTTGAATTTTCAGATATATCTGTTACAAACTGGTCAAGTACTAACTGGGAAGAAATGGGGAATTCAGATATTAAATGAAGATTCATGTTGGAAGCTGTCCAAAATTATGACACTAAAAATTATATCTGATTCCTTGGAGAAATGGCCCCATTCTATCATTTAAATGCAAGAAACTACAGCTTATCTTATTTGAAGAGAGTGTCTTATTAAATAACACCCTTGCTACTGAGGACCTGTCCCTACATGCCCTCTTGACCACTAAAACAAATTTTAGGATAAAGGTTTAACTACTATGTTGGAGGGATGCTGAGTTCACTAACAGAAAATTTATTATCCTCATAAAGAGGAGCAATGACAAGTCAATGTATATTACTGGGAAGTTGAAAAATATAATTGGGATTAAATTTTGCAGGTATTGGATCAAGAGAAATGCAATATAAAATTGGTCAGGGAAGTTTGTTTGTTTGTTTGCATTCTGTTGTTTTAAGAACACTCTCCCAGGATGTAGTCACTGATATTTTGGACAGTATGCATGGAGAGAATGGTAAAATGTCACTGGGATTTGCCTGAGAAATCTGGAGAAAACAGGTCAAGTAGCGTTTCCAGAATTATTATAACAGATTATTTAAGTGCAATTGTAAAGGCAGAGAAAAAGAACATGCAAAAGTGATACAGCAGACAAATCCAACATATCCACAAGAGAATTATGTTTCTTTTGCAAGACCCAAAGGAAATTCTGTTTACCAAAACATTTAGAAATGTGACTGTGAGTGAGGTAAGAGTGTGGCTGAGAAGCTTCAATGTTAATTTATTTGTAGATGAGGACTGAATAGAAAATGTTGACACAAAACTTTGTTCCATGTTCCAATTAGCATGACAGAATCCTCATATTGGAGAAGCCAGATGGCAGCATTTCAACATCAGAAGAAAGGTGGGTGGAATTATAATGATGAAGAGAATATAGCTGAGGAAGAGGTTACCCACAGGGAATTATGAGATAGTTAGCAATGCAATGCCATAGGGGCCAAAAATAATGTTTTCAGTCAATAAGAGAATAGTTCAAGCTGACAAAATATATTTAAATTGCAGGATTAGGAGATGCATAGTAGCTACTTCAATTAAAAATCATATTTTCTAGCCCAGTTCATAACTATATTATAGATTCAGAACCCATTTGTTGAATGAGAGGCCATGCCTCCCAGAGAAATAACTTTGGCAAGTAGATATGATGGTGATAATACTAGTCCTTCTTGAACTTGAAATCATTTATTTGACTAACAAATACTGAGATAATTTTTCAATTCAGAATCCAACTCACACTATACTCAGGGACCCTTGTATGGGAATGCAGCTAAAGAAACTTCAAATAATAAGCAATGACCTAAGATAGATTGGACTTCTGCCAAACTCTTTGGCAATGGTGTTTTGCCTCACCTCGAGCAAGCCCCAAGGAATGGAGCTGAACTTCTATGGACTAAGACCATTGAAATTATAAGCTCTCAAATAAACTTTTTCTCCTCTATGATTTTTCTGGTCAGATCTTTACATTTGCTCTAAAACTTATGGTCATTTCTCTTTTCCAAAAATGTTTAATTGAAATGGACATCTGTGGTAGCAAGAATAAATCCCCTACTACTTGGGATTTAGGGTAAGATCTGTAGTTGTGCAGAAAAATCACCAGAAGGATTATTAATTGTTGCTTCCTACCTAAGTCATAGCAAGAATACCACATTGTCCTATCATACCATTTGCATCTTGATAATCTGATCAAATCAGAAAATAACACATGTGTTTGGCCAGAATCTTTAGGAGCCATGGAGCATGCCTGGAGATCTCTCAAAAACAATGTTAGATTACTGTATCTACCTTCATCTACTATAAGATAGACTCCTTGAGCAGAAAAAAAAAAATCAGTTTTCTTACTAATATTTCACAGTTAACTTTTTTTTTTTTTACTTTGAGAAGAATGCATCACAGTATGCATTAGAGAAAACATACCAGTCACTTATTACAGAAATATTTAGGAAGTTTCTCAGATGGGAACAATAGAAATTGATAGGCTTAGAAAAATGTGTTATGGATTTCCAAAGTTTAACTAAAAATTTTTATATTATATTTGAAGTAGGAAATAAAATAAATGATGAAGATTACTATAAAAATTCTAGATGTGACACCCAGTTAAACAGTAAATTTGAAGAAATATTTAGAACACATTCAATTCAATTTCCTTTAAGATTGAAGTGAGAATAGTAAGTAGGAAATAGATGTCTGAATCTGAGATGTGATATACAGGTATAAAAATTACAGCCTAAGCAAATATTTAATATTGAAATCCAGGAGAATGAAAAAGCTTACTTTAGTTTAACAAGGAAGCAAAATCAAGAATGACTCTTCAGTTACTGCAGTGGAGTTGGATAAAAGACGTAGGATGGACAAAGAATACTAAAGAGTCAGAACTTAACTAGGAGAGCAATTGGCAGTGATAAGTTATAAAATCAGGAAAGATATGTGCAAAGGGAAAGTGGTGGCATAAACTATGTTCAGGACAGTTGACAGGTGGGAGAAAATACACACTGTTATGGCTTAGATCGGGGTCTCCCAAAAGCTCACACGTGAGACATCGCAATAAGTTTTTGAGGAGAAATGATTAGGGTAAAGCCTTAAGGTCCAATCAGTGAATTAATCTCTGATGAGATTAACTAAGCGGTAACTGGAGGCAGATGGAGTGTAGCTGGAGGAAGTGGCTCATTGGGAGTGTGGCTTTGGGGTATATATTTTGTTTCTGGAATGTGTGTGTGTGTGTGTGTGTGTGTGTGTGTGTGTGTGTGTGTGTGGCACTGGGGTATTTTGTATCTGGAGCGTGGATTCCCTCTCTCTCTCTCTGATTCCTGACCATCATGTGAGCTGCTTCCATCTGCCAAACTCTTTGGCCATGGCGTTTTGCCTCACCTTGAGCAAGCCCCAAAGAATGAAGCTGGCTTTCTATGGACTAAGACCTCTAAAATCATAAGCTGTCAAATAAACTTTTCCTCTATGATTGTTCTGGTCAGATCTTTTTGTTACAGTAGTGAAAACTGATTAAAACATGGAAAAGCTTGATCATTAGATTTGACTTTAAAAATGTTGTTTTCATGTTTCATGGAACAATGAAATAGGAAGAAAGTCAAATGTGACATATTTAGAGATTGGTGATGTAATTGAGTAAAGATATTAAGGATACAATGTGCATTACTTGGGGAAATTTTGCTGCAAGAGGGGAGAATAATGATATGAGAGCTTTTGAGATCAGAGATAATATCAATGACAGGATAGTAAAAGATTTCTGTTTGCTTTCTTTTAAAATTTGGAGACTGAAAACATGTTATATGTTGCTCAAATATTTAATATATGTAGGTATTCTGACCCTAGAAATAGACAGGGAAGTGTTCCCCTGGTGAGCAAACTCTGGGGTGGGGGGGTAACTGGCACCATGATTCCCACGTTTGGAATACCCAGCTATTCCCTTCTGAGACTATTAAGATAACTATGTGGATGCACTTACCTGGTTTACATAGTGACACCCTTTGAAGGAGAGAGGCTCTGTGTTTGCATTAACCTGGATCTTAACTCAGTTAGCTAACACTCAGGGTTAAAGGAATATTGGTCCAAGTGTAGTCATTGGTGGTGGGCAATATCTAATTTTTTGGGTTATTAAAGACAAAGGCAGAGAGGGATAGGCATTCCTTTTGTCTGCCATTCTTCTGTCTGTCTGCACCTTCTCTGTGTGTCTGTGTCTGTCCTTTGTGCACCTCCTCCACAAGTCTTCCTACACAGGTGTTCCTTTACACGTATAAAAAGGACAAATATGCAAAGTAGAGTGAGAATAATCATAAGAATTATGTTATGAACTTTAAAAAAGTGAATAGGATAAATTCCTAAGAAAAATAAAATTATTACATTCCCATAATAACAATATGGGAAACAAATCATATACAAGTTAATGTCTGTTTGTAATTATGCTTTGTGTAATCCACCATGAATCATTTTCCTGTGATATTTTTATATAGTTCATTTTTATTATTATGGATTTTTAAATTTTACATGGAAGGAATTTAAATTTTTGGTACTTATTTTACTTTCTTAGATTTTATTTTGTTCCTATTTCCTCTGAATAAACAACAGTATCTAACCACATAGCACATCAGCTTGCCTCATGACCACCAGAAAAACAATAACAACACAATACCATCTCTTTATTCTCCAAATTGCATATGATCTTTGTACTGTAAATATTTGTTTTTTAATTTTTCATATTATTTTATTTTTTCCAATTGTTTATCCAAATATGTGAATACTTATTCTGCTTGCTTAAACATATCCTGTTTTATATACCTTCCTATCTCATTTACAATAAAGTTTCAGTAGAGACTGTCCCATGAAAGTTGCTGGACATGAGCAAGAACTTTACATTCATACACCATTTCTAGATTCTCAATGGGTGAAGCCTTTCACTTGCCATTCTATTTTGTGCAAAACACATTGATGCCACAGAATGTTTTCTAAGGACTTAAGCCTGTCAAAGTTGGGGTGGGAGGTGCTTTTGGTTTAATTAAATGCCAGGAATTTAACCAACTACACTATACTATATAAAGCATGCAATTCTCTATATGATCTCTTTCATGTAACCATACTACCTCTTAAAAATCATAAAGTCCCCAAAAGATAATTAACCTCTTCTTTCAAAACAGTGACAACAACTTCTGCATCTCAGTGCATTTATAGTCATTTCTAAGTAAATTAGTAAAGGCCAGTTTTGCAAGCAAATAAAGATACACAATTCTTATTCCTTAGCAGGTGTTTTCATAGAAATAAAGAATGTTAAAGAACATTAGGCATTTTAATTAAATTTTAAACATTTTATGAATATGCAAGTATTTCACTTAAATATTTACATATTTTGATAATGTTGAGTATGCTAAATCAGTGGACCTATTATTTATTTTACAATATCACACATACATTGGTATGGACAAAACATTAGCTGGAGCAGTCACAATTTCATTTGCATACTTGTAATAGATCAATTGAAATGTTAACAATTTCAAAGTGAAAATTTTCATGATTAAAACAGACATAAATAAAAATATTTTTGAGATTATAATGCTACATTAATATTAGTTATATTTTGTGACCTGTCTATGAAAACTAAGCCAAATATCTAAAATCAAATATATTTTATTCAAAAACATTTGCAATATTTCTCTTTTCATTAGGGATATTTTAATGAAGAAATATGTTAATTTTTTTCTTGATTTTGGAATTTTATTTATTTATGTATTTTTAAAATAAATGACAGCAGAATGCATTATAATTCTTATTACACATATACAGCCCAATTTTTCATATCTCTGGTTGTATATAAACTATGTTGACACCAATTCGTGTCTTCATACATGTACTTTGGATAATGATGTGTGTCACATTCCACCATTCTTGCTATTCCCCTGCCCCCTACCTTTCCCTCCCACCCCTCTGCCCTAGCTAGAATTCATCTATTCCTCCCATGCTCCCCCTCCCTACCCTGCTATGAGTCACCCTCCACACCTTATATCAGAGAAAACATTCAGCATTTTTTTGGGGGGGTTTGGTTAACTTCACTTAGCATTATCTTTTCCAAGGTCATCCATTTACCTGCAAACGCCATGATTTTTATTCTCTTTTATTTCTGAGTAAAAATCCATTGTGTATATTTGCCACATCACTTTTATCTATTCATCCACTGAAGGGCATCTAGGTTGACTCCACAGTTTTGCTATTGTGAATTGTGCTGCTATAAACATTGATGTGGCTGTGTCTCTGTAATATGCTGTTTTTAAATCTTTTGGGTATAGACCCCAGAAGCTATATATATATTTCATATATATATATATATATATATATGAAATATGTTAATTTTTTCTTGATATTGGAATTTTATTTATGTATATACATATTTAAATTTTTTTTTAAATGGCTATTAAAGATTTGAGTTTTGGAATCACAAAAATGTTTTGAATCATTGACTTGTTTTAGTTTTATAACACCATGTTTATGACACATTGCATTGTTATTATATAAATTTAGATCACATTTCAGATGCTTACTAACTGTATTTCCCTAATTTTGCTTTTTCTCTTTTCTCTTTGGTGGCACTCCTTACTTATCTTTACTTAAAAATCCCATGGACTACAAATTATTCTCTCACTGAGGTGACAATCCCATTATTATTTAGCAAAGAGAATTTGAAATGTCAACAAAATGTAGTGATTTTTAAGCTTTTTTTTTTTTTTGTCCCTGGACATTGAACACAGGAGTGTTTTACCACTGAGCTACACCCCCAGATTCTTTATTTTATTTTATTTTTCTAGTTTGAGATAGAATCTCATTAAATTGCTTAACTCCTTGCTAAATTGCTGAGGCTGGATTTGACCTTGTAATTCTCTTGCCTCAGGCTCCATAGTCACTGGGATTACAGGCATGTACTGCCAATCCCACTATAATTTTGGATTTTTTTTTTCCAAGAATGAAAGTAGTGGTATTTATTCAAATGTGAATAGAAACAGAACTCTTGTAGGGCCAAGAGGGGACCCTCTAGTGGTTGCCTATAATTTTGAACTTCTGAGAATTACATTCACTTCTATTCCACAGAGTAAAAGATGGATCCTATTATATTACATAACAACCACAAATACAAGAACATATCAAAATAAATATTCGAAAATGAATGAGTATGTATTTATAAAACTGATTGGTATTTGGGTGTGTTATTATACATGTATGCCTGCTAATATGCCCTTTAGACACTAGAAATATCAAATTTCCTTCCCTCTATGACTAGTAAGTAATATATGCTTAATGATAACTTTGGAGATCTGGTCTCACATAATACTTTTAGGAGTTTTGTTACAACACTAGAATAAACTTAATTTGTGGTATCATAATAAAATTCTTGAAAAGTTTTATAGTTAGTGTTTCCTGGAATATCATCAAAGCTGAATGCATTAGATAATATGACATATGAAAGAAAATATGTGTTTAATATCTTCACATTACTAGTATATTCAATAATGATAGTGTCATGGCTTGGAACTTCAGTGTCCCCAAAGGCCCATATGCTAAAGGTTGGGTCACCTGTCAGTAGCACTATTGAAAGATGGTGGGACATTTAGGAGGTAGGAGGTAAGGTCTTGTGGAAGGAAGATAGGACCTTGGGTCCATGACAGAAAAAATAATATTGGGATCCCTGACCCTTTCTTTTGACTTATCAGCTACCATGAACTGAGAAAGTTTGCTCCATTTATGCATGTTGTACTGCCTCACTACAGACCCAAAACAACTGTGTCAGTTCATGTACTAAAACCTCGGTAACTGTGAGCCAAAGTCAAACTTTTCACTGTCTTAATTATTTATATCAGGTATATTGTCACAGAGATGAAAAGCTGATCAACATACACTGTTTCTTCATAAGAATATTATTTAGGTATTGAATTTATTTATGTTTTTTAAAAATCATTGTTTTTGTTGTTGTATAGATATTTATCCAAGAGCTTAGTGTGTTAATACCACCAATCTACATCTCCAGCTTGTTCTTGTTGTTGTTTTAATTAAGTCTATTCTGAGTGAGGGTCTCATTAAGTTGCCCAGTGTGGACTCAAGTTCAAGATCCTTTGCCTTAGCCTCCTTAGTAACTGGGATTAGCAGTATGTACTACATGAAACAAAAAATTATTAATCTTAAATTGTTATTCTTCATGAGTTGATTTTAATTAAATAATTTACTTACCATTTGGTATAATACTACATAACTATAAGAATAAATAGACTTCTGTTTTCCTTTTCTTCATATTTCAAAATATAATTCTTATTGGTATGAGTAATGAAAACAAGTAATATAATTTTATATTGTTCAGAAAATGCTTTTGAACATTAAAATAAGAAGAATTGAGCTTTTTTAATGCTTCGAGCTTTAGAAGATTATAATAATCTGATGGACATATAGACATATTATACACACACACACACACACACACACACATACAAAGGCTATTTTTGTAGTTCATTTTTTTTTTTTGAAATATGTGACATAGTCCTGATAGATTAAAGCAAAATCTTTGCAATTATATTTGGCAATAATTTATTAATTTAACAAATACTCATTGTTGTGCCCCTACATAAATTCATGGCTTAATGTCATTTTTTTTGGAGGGGGAGTACTGGAGATTGAACTCAGGAACACTCTGCCACTGAACACTCTACCACTAGTCCTTTTGTTTTTTATTTTGAGATAGGGTCTCACTGAGTTTCTTAGGGCTTTGCTAAGTTGCTAAGGCTCACCTGGAACTTGAAATCCTCTGGTCTCAGCCTCTGAAGTTGCTGGGATTATAGAAATATGTCATTGCATTCAGCCTTATCATCAATATTTTTATGCAGTGTGACATCTTTATTTCCTTAAATTCTTTAAAATTTCAAATATTGTAATATATAATATTTGAAGATAAAACACTGAGATAGGGATAAATATTGAACAGCATTGAAAATCAAATTATAATAAATCAGATTAATTGTGAATAGGAGATTAGTATTTTCAAACACATGGAGAGGTGAGGAAACAAGACAAAATCAAGTAATCTAATTAATTATCACTGATGAATATTTTCTGCATTTGTGGGAATGGGCACCACAGAATTTCACAGAAGTAATGATAATACAGACCATTAAAACTATGGATACCCTTAAAGAAATTGGCTTTAAATATAAAAAGAATAGTAAGAAAGAAAATGACAGGGTCACAATTGTTTACTTAAAATATCTTCTATGGAATCATTTTTTACTAATTGCCAGGTAAGATGTCTGTGGATACAGATGCCATTGTGAATCTGTTACAAAAATAAATATTTTGGAGACTATGAACAAGATATATTCCATGATTTTATAGTGAATTTTTGTCATGTATAACTAAAAAGAGCCAGTATAATATTAACCAATTAAATGAAAGTATAAAACAATTAAAAATTGCACCAAATATAACTGTACACAAATACATACATATGTATATACACATGTATTCCATCAAAGTTCTTGAATAGACAAATACAATTGTTTATTCTTTCATGAGTGTTACTTTAACATTTAATTTTTGAATTTAATAAGAATATTTGTGTACATCACATTTAAACAAAAATCAGTTGGCTGTATATACAGGGTTTTACTTCTATCCTCTCAATTTTGTTCCCCTTCACTATGTCTGTTTCTATGCCAGTACCATGCTATTCTGATTTTTAAAACTATGGAGTATGTTTTCACCACACATAGTACAATGCCTACTTTGTTATTTTTGCTGTACATAGCTTAGACTAGTTGTAATTTTTCATGATATCATTTAAATTTGCAGATTGTTTTTTTTTTCTTACTTTGAGAAATGTTATTGGTATTGTATTTAATCTATAGATCACTTTTTGTAGTATAGACACTATAACATTATTGGTTCCTCCAATGCATGAATATGGATATCATTGTATGTCTAGATGCATGTATGTGTGTGTGTAATCACTGTAATTTCTTTCATTAATGTTTTTTATTTGTTCTTTTTAGCTATACATAAACACTATGATTTATTATGACATAATTTTTGAAAGCATGGAATAGAATTCGCTCTCATTCTCTCCCCAGTATTTCCCCTTTCTCTCTCCTCCTCCTTCCCTTTTCATTTCCTCTACTCTGCTGGTCATCTGCTGTTTACTTCTAGTTATTTTGTGTTGTTGTTATTTGCTTATTTATTTATTTTCCTGTATATTTCAACTTTTATTTATTTTTGAATAATAATGTTGCTGTCTTTATAAAATATATTACAAGTGCAATACAAAGTGTACAAACTGTAGAGAAAGAATTCCAAATTTCATCACCCAGAAATAAGCATTGAATTAATATTAATTACAATTCAGATTTCTTTTGGTGCATAATAATAAAATAAAACTAAATAAAAATGATAGTTTTATTAAAATGAAATAATGTGATGGATGTTGATTAACAATAAGACACATTAATTTTAATTTTACTTGATTTTGTAGAAGAAAAGAAACATGGACATGATCGGAATACCTAACCATGTTTTTATAATAGAAATTATTAATTTCTAAAAAATCTCTTCTAATTAAAGATAAAAAGATTATGAAAATTCTAATCAGATTATATTACAATCAGATTATATTACTGTATTGTTCAGTTTTATATCACTGATACATTTTTTAAAATGTAAAACATCTGTTTATGTTTAATTTTAGATTCATTGCATTCAATGTTGTGCTCCTGAAATTTTTCTTCATGAATTACTATATTCTTTTTGTTGTTGTTGTTGTTTACTGGGAATGAAACTCAGAGGCAAATGACCACTGAGCCCCATCCCCATCCCTATTTTGTATTTTATTTAGAGACAGGATCTCACTGAGTTGCTTAGCAGCCTTGCTTTTGCAGAGGCTGGCTTTGAGCTCAAGATCCTCCTGCCTCAGCCTGTTCAGCCTATGGAATTACAGGCTTGAACCACCATGCTTGGCTGTGAATGCCTATATTAAAAATTACGATTTATCTGGGACTAAAATTCTTGGTCACATATTATTTAGTTTGGCTTTTGTAAATATTTTGGCTATATCATTTTTGGCATTATGTGTTTGTTTTGTTTCAGTTTGTGTCTTGTAGCTGTACATGACGGTGAGTGACTCTGGTACATTTATATATGTACATAGGAAAGTATGGTTGGATTCATCAATGTTTTATTGTTATATTCTTTTAATACTCTGGCGAAATTCATTCCTGAGAATATTTTTGTAGACATTGCAAATGGATACTTTTTTTAAAATTCCATTTTGCATCATTGGCTACTGGAGAACATTAAGACTATTTATTTTACTTGTCAATTTTATATTCTGCAATTTTGCCAAAAATATTGCTCAGTTCTAGTAAATTGTTGGTAGAGCCTTTAGAGATTTTGAATATATATGTGTGTGTATATATATACATATATAATTATATCATCTGAAAATGGTGACAATTTTACCTTGTGTTTCATAACTATTGTCTCACTTATTCTTTAACTTGCTTGATTACTCTGGCGAGGGTTTACAATATTGTGTTTAAATAAAAGAGATAGAGGTGTTATACCTATCTTGTTCCACAACTTAGACACAGAGTTTTCAGATTTTTCCTATATTCAGTACAATGTTTCATATGAGCGTATTACATATAGTATTACTATGTTCAGGTATGTCTCCTCATGACTAATTACTTGAGTGTTTTTATCATGAAAAGATATTGAATTTAATCAAATGTTGTTTCTGCATAGGTTGCGCTGATGATTACATGTTTTGGAGGCTTCATTCATTTAATATGGCATTTGACATTTATTGATTACATATGTTCAACTATTCTTGAATCATTGCAATAAACCTCATTTGATTGTGGTAAATAAACGTTTTAATGTGCTGTTGAATTTGATTTTACAGTGCTGTGTTGAGAATTTTAATACCTATATTCATTAAAGATAATTGACTTTTAATATTGTTGTTATTTTTGTGTCATTTTTGTGTATTTTTGTGTAATGCTGGTCTTATAAAAAAATCTTTGGAGGAAGTTTTTTTTTTCAATTTTTGGAATATACTAAAAATAATATTATTTTATTAAATAATTATTGAAGCTTTCTAGTGCTGAAATTCTCCTTGAAGGGAGACATTTGCTAACTAATTTAAATTCACAACTACTTATTGGTCTATTTGGGTTTTATATTGGTTCATGATTCAACTGTAGTAAGGAGTATATTTATATAAATTTGCTAATTTATTCTAGATTTTCAAATTTGTTGGCCTATACTTATAACAATCTCTAATTATTCATAGCAGTTCTGTTGTCAATTATAATGTGTGATTTTTGGTCTCTGATTTTATATATTTGTGTCTTCTGGTTTTTTTCTTAGCAAAGAGTTTTAAAATTTTATTGTATTTCCCTTGAACCATGTTTTCATTTCATTTTCTGGAATATTGGGTATCCATTCACAGAAGAATCAAACTAGAATGCTATCTTTCATCAGTTTCAAAATGAATTAAAAAGAGATTATAGAGTTAAACATAAGTCCCAAAATATAACACTAATAGAAGACAGTATATGGCAATGCTTCATAACATTAGGATAGGCAGTCATTTTGGTATAAGAACTTAAAAGCAAAGGGAATAAAATGGAAAAAAAAGAAAAAATAAGACTTTTGAAATAGTTCTCCATATCACTAATCATTAGAGAAAAACAAAGTAAAATTTCAATGAAGTATTGAAACAATGGACCAATGCCTATTACCAAAAAACAACAGCTAGCAATTGCTGCGAGGATGTAAAAAAGAGGAAACACTTTCATACACTGGTGGGAATGCAGACTAACATAGCTGCTGTTTATATGCATAGAGGTTCCTTAATACATTAAAGTAAAATTATCCACCAGTCACCTCACTGTATATATATTCAAAGGAAATGAAATAGGGTATCAACAGTACTCATGTGTTCCCATGTTCATTGGACCACACTAGTTATAAAAGTGAAGGAATAGAAACAAGCTGAGTACATCAACTGGTGAATGAATAAAGAAACAGTAGTACATATCCACCAAGAAATACAATTCAGTCATGAAAATGAAATCTCGTCTTTTGTGATATTTTAGTTGACAGAATTGAAGACTATCCTGTTAAATGAAAGAAACCAGGCAAAAAAATATCAGTAACACATTACCTTACCTTTATGTGGCATTTTAAAAGTTGATCTCATAAAAGTTAAACAGTATGAAATGGCATGTGCCAGAGTTTGGAGAAGTGGATAGGACAGGGAAAATTTGATGAATAGGTACTCAATTAGATGAGAGAAAGGTTTTCTATGCACATTTGGAGAATCATAGATAAGAAAAACATTCTGTTAAAATAAATAATTTTAAACATTTTCACTGTAAATAAATGATAAATAATTAAGGAGATAAATATGTTTAAATTGGTTTAAACATTATCCTCTCTCTCAGTCTTTCTATATGCACATTATGTCATATCTCATTGATTAATAAATATACATGAATTAATACCTATATGTATACATTAATCAATTAATTAATATGTAACTTTCTGCTTGGTTTGCTAATTAAAAAAATAAAAATAAAATTCATTCATTTTTAAAAATACACAAACATTTAAAAAAAATAAAATTTAAGTTGGGGGACTAGAGTTGTGGCTTAGTGGTAGAGTGCTTGCCTAGCATGTGTGAGATGCTGGTTGAATTCTCAGCACCACATATAAATAAACAAACACAATAAAAGTCCATCTACAACCATATATATATATATATATATATATATATATATATATATATATATATATATATATATAATTTAAGCTGTGATAATAATCATCATCACATCTTTGTCTCCTGTACCTTAGCTTAAGGTAACATCTCTACAGTCTCAAAATCTATTTTTCTAGCACAGACTTTTCTGGGTACAATTTTCCATCTGCCTAATGGCATTTTCTTCTAGATTTCTCAAAGTATATCTATTTTATAATAGAGTTTTCCTTCTTGGCACCCAAAAATCTACTTCTAATTATTGCTCACATTGTCTATTAATGGTCTTCTCATCTACAAACAAGACAGCTTACAATTCTCTAATTTTTCACTTCCCTTAATTTCCTATACATTGATCAAAAAATCTTGTTGGGGATACATCATTAATATTTTAAAATTTCATTTATTCTGTCTACTCACTCTGGTAAATTAGGAAGACATGTTATTAATCTAATATTTTCCTTATTTTCTATCAGTAACTTTTGACTAATTAATTTTCCCATTTGGGTTTCTACCACTTCTTTATTCTATCTTCCAGCTCACTTTCTATCCTTTACCCCACATATAAATCATCATGTCTTCTTTCTCCTTACATTTTTTACAGTCTTTCCACTGCTCTCAGTGGATGTTTTCTTGGAGTAGCCTATGAAGCCTTTCACTGTCTTGAATGCTCAAAACTCTTTAGCACAATATTGTGTGCCTTCTTCCTTACTTTTCATACCTGTGCTTATGCAATATTCAGTTAACTGCACTTTAATTCATTAAATGTTCATATATTTATTCCTTAGTCTATGCCCTTGCTTTGACCAAGTTCTCCATTCACAACCTTCGTATTCCATCTGGCTAAAAGATACTTATCTTCCAACACTCAATTGAAATTACATCCCCATCCTGCTGTACTTTCCAATAGACTTTGGAATATCTAAATTATACTTTATATGAGGTCCAATGAAGCTTTAGAGCAATAGATGGAGCTTTTCAACGTCTTATTAAATAAATTACAATATAATTTTAAGTGCCTTAGAGAATAATTTCTCATAATTTATTGATATCTTCTAAATTCCCATCACTTTTATTCTTAGCCATCTCTTTGGAATCCATTACAAGTGCATCAATATCAACTTTAAATTACTATCAAAGTATCTTCTTTAAAATTCATGCCTACCCTCATCCCGGTTTTCAAGTGTTCTGACCTCTTTAGAAAGTATGTCCTGAGGAGATGAGATAATGTTTAATAAGAAAGAAAATGCAAGATTATGAAAGAAACTTCATATAGTTAGATAAAATCTTTATTATTTTCAGTCTACTGAGGATACAATCTCTAATTGATATTATTGCGTGAGTATCTTGTTTTCTAGAAGAAATTTATTCATTGACAATATCCATTGTGCTAATGACAGTTTAATCTCCATAAAATTTTCTTTTGTTAATTCACAAACTACATGAAGATCCTCAGATTATTTTACAAAGTTTTATATCCACATGAACTTAAAGTTTTATATCATTAAAATTTAATCATTAAATGATAAACCGCACTTTAAAATGAAACAACAAAAGTAGAAGTCTTTTCTATGTATTTTTTGGAACACATAATTTCAGGTTACAATTTACTACACTGGGATTGTGGCTCACTGATTTTACCAATAATAAAATATTTATTTGAAATGAAAATTATTTTGGAATATTTTTCATCCCACAGTGGATGAATTTATAAAAGCTTTACCAGATAATTTCAGTTGTAGTTCAGTTTAACTTTAGTTACATATTACAATATTAGACTGAACTTCTAAGATTCTGAGACCTTTTCAAAAACATGTTACTCAAGGATGTTTCCATTTCAGTCTTGAAAGGCCGTGACAGTGTTTTTATGGATTTCCTATAGTGAATCACACTGAGCCTGGGAGAACAAATATGAAATTTATTATAGCCTAAGTATTGTCAGTAAATACATCTACATGAATGCTTTAATAGATTTCTGAATGATCAAATACATCAGGGAATTACCTTCATATCCCTTACATTTCCTCTTTGACAAACCTGAATTTCTAAATTGCAGTCAGGCTACATATAATATTCTTGCATCTAATCCCCCAGTTATAAAGAAAAATACCTAAGAGAACATTTTAGGTGTACATATGTTATGATTTCCATGTGAAATATCCCCAAATTTCATGTATTGAATGTTTTGTCCCAGATTTCAGTTATGTTCAGAAGTAAGGTTTACATAAAGTGATTGTATCATGACTTCTCTAACTTCATCATCATGAATGGCTATCACTATGCATAAAAATTAATAAATAATTCTGTTTTCATTTTGATGCTTTGAAAACCTGTGCTTTCAAAGGTGAGATTATTGAACTGGACTTGCAGAAGTCTAAGGACTCAATATTAACCTGTTACTCAAAGAGAGCTGCATGATATTATATTCAACAAGAAAGCCTTTCTCAGAAGTGATATACACTATGATTTAATCATATATATATATATGATTATGGCTTTTTGAAACCATTAATCTCCCATACTGATCAGGAGAGTATTACTTTTAAAATATGATCATTAATCATTCAGAACGTGGTTAACGATTGTTTGATTGTTTTAAATAAAATCTTTCCATAGCATAAAGAATGGAAAATGTTACATAAAAAGTAATGTGTGAAACATCCTCCAGAAAAAAAAAATAAACAGTAATATAAGCAATATTGAATTTGTTAGATTTGGATAGAATCTTGTTTTTAAGGAAGATTTTTATATTGTTTTAGTAGGTGAATTTCAGTCCATTGAACAACCTTTTGTGCTATAATGAACCCTCCAAGCATTTTTTAGTTTTTACACAAACCTAAATTTGTTTTTTATACTAATAATATTACTAATATTCTATTTTCAATTTGTATATATTTAAATATTTTATGTACATACATCATACAAACTTATCTATTCTCTGTTTATGGCATATAAGTTATTTATCAGGTTCATATTTTAGATGTGTGTTAGATGTATATATTCTATTTTTTGTAAAACACAAGTTATAGGTATTTAATATGTTTTTGTTTTATACTTAATAGTAATAATTTATTGTTAAGAATTAGTCTTTAAAATGGTCAATGTTAAACATAGAATGTTACAGGCTTAAACCTTCTGTGACTGTTTGTGATTGTGGATTTTATTCTTCAAAATTTAAGAGACAGGAACCCACAGATAACTGGCAAAGAAGGAATATAATCCCATCTCAAAACTCAAGTTTTAATACTATGCATTTGTATTTTAATTATGCATTTAAAAATGTATACACACACACAGACACACACACACACACTAGCAGTCTATAAATGTCAGTAGATAGCCAAAAGGGTCACGGTGCATATACATATGCCTACCATCACACCCAACTTTCAAAACCTCTCTTCTAAGTTTCTGAAAGGTGAAAAGGCAACTTTTCAAAAACCCTTTGCTAGTTCACAAACATAATAATAGTAGCTACTATATATCAGGTGACTAACAAGATGTCAAGCAGAAACTTTATATTTCTATTCTAATAGAACAATTTTATAGGCTGATTGTTTTCATCTTTAGTTTACAAATATAGTTCCAAGAACACAAATAAAAATGCAGACTATAAGAAGTTGGGTTAGAAATTATGACTTTTTGAAACCATTTTGTACAGATCCTAATTCTGAAGTATTTGTCTCTAACTATTTTTCCTCATTGAAACATTCTGTATTATTTCTAACAGTATTCCTTATTTAATTTCTAAGACCTTAGAGAGTACTTTCAAAAATAACAGCCAGTTCTCACTATACTTATTTCTTAATAAGAGCATACCTTTCTCTAAATCAAAAGAAGTATGTTTTGTTCACTGAGTAATAATTCATAACAACAAAGAACTCTTCAATAAAATGCTTTCTAGTCCTAGAGTTCTTTTATTGTCTGAATTAGTCTTTCATTCCTTAAGACTACTTTCTAATCTACTTGATCACAAGAACATTAATAATATATAATACTTTTTTTATCCAATCAATTATTTCTAAATTTTTACATAGCAAGGAAATACTTATCCCGTAACTCATTTTTTCTTTTAATAAAACAATATATCTTAGAGGTAAAATGAATTTACAAATCTCTTATAATCTCAAGAACCTTAGTGTTAGGAATCAGATACCCATCTTTCCAGAATAAACAATATTTTGTGATAATAAATGAAATTTATTGATGGTCATGGTGCATATATACATGCCCACCATCATACACATCTTTCAAAACAAATCAAATTTGTTGACATATTTATTTTGAGACAGTCACTGTAGTGTGTATTTTAATCAAATCACTTCAATTATGTCTCACAGAATTTCTATGCCTTTCCTTGATTAAATTTTTGATTAAGTAACTAACAAGTTGGAAATTTCAGAAAATTTTTCTAGTTATGAAGGTAGTCTCAGAGGATGAATGATAGATTCTGGTTTATGGGTACATTCTTAGATAGGAATTGATCTGTGAGACAAACTAGCACCTATTTAGGTCCTCTTGCCAGTCGAATTTTGTTACAATCTTTATATAAATCTTTTCTTGATTTTGTTTACACAGAACAGGGGTATATTTTTTGATCAGTTTCTTTTCCCCTCCCTGGGGCATTTCTGATAGTAACAATTGTTGAGTTTACTGTTGGCTAGACAATTTTCTAGTTGCTGGGGACAAAGTTGTCTCATAGAACAGAAGAATATTGCTCTATTTACAGACATTTAGAGCTTTTCTAGATTTTTAAAAACTGACATTTAACTGTATTTCGTAGTGACTGGATAACACATTGTATAAATTTTGAATCCATTTGAGTAATCCCATCAACACTATTTATGTGCAGTATGTGTTTTATTGTGACAAATATATACATATGCTTTTAAAAGAAAGTTTACTCTGTGGTTGGGAGAAATAGTGTTCGTTAAATATCAATTAGTTCCAAGTATTATTCTTGTTGTGCTTTATTATTATTATTATTATTATTATTATTATTATTATTTACCTAGTGATTATATTAACTGCTACAAAAGTGGTGTTACAATCTTCTACTATGTTTGTGGAATTGCCCATTCCATTTTCTTTTTCTTTCTGATTTTGTTTTAAATAATTTCTGGTTCTCATATTAGGTAAAGATGAGATCGAACTAATCATTTTTTTTTTTCTTAATGACTATTTTATCACTATGCAATACCTCCATTTACAAAAGGTAAGTGTTGACAAGGATGTGAAGAAAAGGGTATACTTACACTCTCTAGGTGGGAATATAAGGTAGCATAGCCTTTATGGAAAACAGTAAGGATATTTCTTAAGGAGTTTAAAACAGAATTATTATAAGACTCAGAAATGCCAATGCTAAGTATATATTCATAAGTAATGAAATCATGTTGAAGGCATATGCTCAGTCCCATGTTTATTGTAGTACTATTCACAATAGTCAAGTTATGGAATCAATCTAAGTACCCATCAATTTATGGATGGATAAAGAAAGGAAAATGTGATATGAATACTCACACACTAAATAATACTATTAAACAGTAAAAATGATGAAATCTTGTCATTCACAACAACATAGATGAACATTGACGATGTTATACTACACAAAATAAGCTGAATACAGAAATATCAATACTATATTATTTTATATACTTTTGTTTTACCTTTAAATATTATGTTATGTATAATATGTCTTACTTATTCACGTATGTGATAGTCTAAATGTTTTAGCTAGTGTCAACAAATTTTTATTATACCATTATCTTAGACTCAAAACAGTATTATTTTAACATTTAATTTTAATGGTTTCAGTTCTTAAACTCTAAATATTTCCAATGTAATTGGGTTATTATATTTTCTTCATAATATTGAATCAATTCAAATTAAAATCTGAATACCTGTGAAGGGTTGCAACTATCTACCATCAACTTTCCATAGCAACATGAAATATATAAAATAGAAAAATACACTGTTGGCGCAGTATGAAAATGTGCTAGTATAATAAATTGAATCTCGTGATAGAGGAATTTGAATGAGTATTATAGATCATTGTGATAATGGTGACTACCATTTTTTCCTTATCAATTACATCCTTTCATTTCACTTGTTAAAGTCTCTAATTCAGTTTGAAATTCAGGTAGTTACTACTTTCACTGGTAAAAAAATGCTATTCTGGATTGGCATTTTTCATTATTTCAAATTAAAGCAATGAAAACTAAAAATCATAGCATTCACTTTTTGAAATTACTCTAAAGTGTGCATAGTGATTTAAAATCATTGAAGGGCTTTACATTTTATGAGTACTCCACCATGCAATTTAGAGCACTACAATAATCTTGAATTACTCTTCACTATTCAAAGCAATTTAAATTTATTGGAAATTAAATCTGGAAGAGTTCAAATTCTGGGCAATGTTGTACATATTCTTTGAAAATTACTAAGAGCACTTAAGTGTTTTTTTATAAGCACTTAATTTAATGGTGATCCAAGCTTTGGTATGGAATGATGTAGAAATATTTGGAAGTGCTAGAGTAGTAAAGTTTCAATTCTAATTTAGAAAACTAAATTACTTCAATAAATACATTCATTTGATATTAACTCTTAAGAAGTTCATAGCATGATTTTTTTTTGTTGTTGTTTTGGGGGTTTTTTTTAGAGAGAGAGAGAGAATTTTAATATTTATTTTTTTAATTTTCGGCAAACACATCTTTTTTTGTATGTGGTGCTGAGGATGGAACCCGGGGCGCACGCATGCCAGGCGAGCGCGCTACCGCTTGAGCCATATCCCCAGCCCCTCATAGCTGATGTTAAAATGTAAAAATATATTTTAAAATATTTTATGCATATTTTCCCTAAATATTTTTCAAAATTTATTTCAGAAAAATATGTGATGTTATACTGATTATAATTTGAAAAGCTCAGACTTAAAAGCCAAAAGTTCAGATATATTCTGATGCTATTAAAATGGTACCACATATCTACTATGTTTTCATTACGCCCACTAAATATCATCACAAGAAAGCTCATTACTATGCAAAGAAATCAATGCCAACAAAAAAGTATTTATTATAAATACATTTATAATTTCATTACATGACTTGGATATAAAAATCCTTTTAAAAAAACTTGTTATTTTTAAAAGAATAAATGTCTCTTTAGTTAAGAATTAGTAGCCTGAAATGTGAATAGGATATTCAGGGACAGATATCACCTTCAAGGTTTGAAAAAGTGAGTATTGAGTGCATGTGCTCTCTTATTTTTCAAAATTTTAGTAATACATTTTCTCTCTAATGTAGGTTCATGTTTTTGACAAAGCAGCATGCTGAAGAACAGCAGTAACTAATCCATGGTTTTGTCTATAGATTATAAGAAATGCCTTAGATGAATGGACCTACCTGTGAACAATATCCCTCTGCACCTTAAAGAAAAGGGGATTTTTTTTTTCACCTTGGTGAAGTAAGCCCTAAAGCATGTTGTCAGCATTTCAGAGTGATGAATAGGCTGGCTTGAAGTATTTCGTGCATGCATTTTAATGATTAGAGGAGACTATAATTCTTTTTAACCTACCTAAAATTCCATAGAAAGCTTACTTCTGAAACTGAACCTGTGTTATCTGGTAAGCATCTTTATAAATGAATCTCGAAATGCTGTTCACAGTATTTGCCTCCAGTGACATTCAATCTAATTGAATTGTAAATGAGGCATTCAAGGTGTAAACTAACCTAAAGCTTTCTTCTGTACCAAAGGGCAGAGAAATTCAGTGATACTGAAATGACATTGAGAATTGTCCATTCTCATCATTTATGGGAAGACCTTCAATTCAAATTGCCTATATCTCAATGTATTCACTACAGCATCCTTGATGCAAAGTGAAATGAAAGTGAATTTTCACAGATGTCACAAGAGAAACATTAATATTGTGATCTATGCAAAAAATAATATGCATTACCTTATTAAAACATGTTAGGAAAGCACAAGTTAAATGCCTTGACTAAATTTGAAAGATACAAGTATCGGTCATTCTGTTGGAGATGGCAAAATTGATCTTAATTTTGATTTCTGGTGGATGGTCTCAGCATTTGATTTCAAAGTTAAGCAAATAAAGCAGTATTAGGAGAGACACTGATATATTTATAAAACACACATGTACCAAATGTTAGAAATCCAACTCAACATCATAGACTTGTGATAGGAATATACTTTTAAGTCTGACTATTGAGAAATTATTTTTAAGATTTAAAAAATGTAATTTTTTAAAAGAAGTAATGAAACCAAATAGACTAACAATAATGTCTTCACATATATAGAGTTAAAACTTTCTCTTCTATAATGAATACTCACATGATATGCTATTTGGGGGAAATTAACTTTTAAAAATATTGTTTTCAAATCTGAGAAGTACTTTGTGTATTACTATTAAAATAATTTGCCATAAATTATGAAAAAAATATTTTGCAATATTTTTGAAACTGACAGGCTATAAAAGTGGTAAAACTGTTAAATTAGTTGTTTAATGAAGATTAATAATGAAAATAGTAATCTTCACTTAAAAGTAGTATTGGTATGTAGACAAAATAACTGACTATATTTATTTTTTTGTTTCTTTCAGCTATTGAGTGAAGAGTTGAAAGGTATGTTAGAAAATTAATAGCAATGTAAAAAGAAGTAATAAAATTTAGCTTTACACAAATCAATCCCATTTTATTGCTCATATCACAGGGAATTTTCTAAAAATTTTTTATTTTGTAGATTTACGTTTGCCATTTACTTTATATTTTTTCCCTTCCACTTACCCCTAGGGGAGAAACATTTTTATTCCATTTTAATCCCTAAATTATCTCATGGAAAAAATATAAAACTAGGTTTCTATTAACTACAAAATAATTGTATCTATTTTCCACACTGGATGTCTTCAAGCTAACTCTTGCTGATCTGTTGACAAGCCTTGAAATGTGTTTCATAGGGTGTAAAAAAAGCAAGTCACAGTGAAAAAAAAAAAAGTTGAATGAGAGAATTTCAAAAATCACACCATGTACCTCTTAAATGTCCTCCTGAAGAAAATATTGTTTAAGTAATGTTGAAAAACAGTGTATAGCACTTGATACATGACACAAGAGACAACATGTTCCAGGAAAAGGCATTGCTTGAATATCCTGAATGAGAAGGTCTGATGATAAACTGATAACCCAGAGTTAGTTGTACCAAAAAAAAAAAAAAAAAATTGTTGTTCGAAGTAATAATAAGTCACATTAGATGTGGATATGCCGAATTTTCAGAGTATCAAAAATTTCCTCAATTGAAATATCTTTATATGAGGAGTTTCACTGAATCCCTACTATGCAGACAAAGCAAAACCTGTTTTTACAAAACCTTATTTTTTCACATTAATTTTCTATGCTATTTCAGTCACTTGCTACTACTGAATGCCTCTAAATGCATAAATAAATATAATCTCAATTATTAATAATTATCATATCTGACTTTGTGTCAACATCTTATTATTTTAAATATTCTTGTTTTATTATTATTATTATCATCATCATCTAATAGTTCCAGCTTTATCCCACGTCATTCTTTCTCAAAAATATCAGATAATGATGGTTCCATTTTTTTTTATTCTTTTTTTTCTTTCTTTTTGTGAAGCTGGAGACCAAACCCAGGATCTCACACATGCCAGCTAAGTGCTTTGTCACTGAGCTAGATCCTCAGGCCTGATGCTTTCTTTAATAATTTTGTATAGTGGATCAGTTTGTAAGTTTAGGGGTAAAAAATATTTAATGATATTTATTCATATTGTTTTCAATTTATAGATTAAATTGGGTATAATGATACTGTTCTGTTACAATATATGTCAATACATTTTTTTGTAAATAATTCTAAATTTTCCTCAATATTTTTTTAAAATTAAAAAAAAAGACTTTTATTGAAGATATTTGCATTTCCCTTATATATATATATATTTTTACTTTATTGGTTCTTGTTTTATATAATTTTTACATTTTTGTATTGGTGAATTTAAAAATAGTTACGTATTCACTTGAGTAAACAGATTATATTCTAAGTAACAAAGGAAATTTGAGAGTACTCTTTATAGAGAAATTATATAAGCATTATTTCTGGTAAAGTGTGTATTTTGAAAATCTATTTTCCAAAAGTGCTTTTAAAAGCCAAAAGGAGAGGCTGGGTTTGTGGCTTAGTGATAGAGTACTCACTTAGTATGTATAAGGCATTGGTTTGATCCTCAGCACCATATAAAAATAAAATAAAGATATTGTGACCACCTAAAACTAAAAACAAATAAATACTAAAAAAGAAAAAAAGCTAAATGAGGCACCAAAGCATAGTTATGGTGGAGGAATTATTTTTCGATCTCCATATTACAGTAAGATAACTGTTTTTTTTTTTTCTTTTTTTTTTTCCTTTTTTAATTTTTTATTGTGGGTTGTTCAAAACATTACAAATTTCTTGACATATCATATTCGACACTTTGATTCAAGCGGGTTATGAACTCCCACCTTCACCCCATACACAGATTGCAGAATCACATCAGTTACACATCCATTGATTTACATATTGCCATACTAGAGTCTGTTGTGCTCCGCTGCCTTTCTGTTGATTGAGACAATCTGTGATATATTTTAAAATGACTAGAAGAGTAGGAGGTTATCATCACATAAAAATGATTGTTTGAAGAGATAGAGAAGCTTATTACCCTGATATGATTTTTACACACTGTATACATGCATCGAATTGCCATAATGTTCTCCATAAAGATGTACAAATATTATGTCTTAGTATTAAAAAAAGGAATGTTTATTTTGCTTGAGTTTTATATATTTGTTTCAGTCTGTTCAAATATTTTTTCTTCCTTCTTCTCTGATTCCCTTCTATTATTTACTCATGCATGTGTGAAGACACTCTGCAATGCCCAAATAGTCTCTAGATGTTTCATGTCTTTAAAGTGTAGTTCCTGTGTAGTTTATAAGTAGAATCCTTGTTCTTCTCAAGTCTTTTCTCTTTGTGCTTCCATTTGACCAGTTGTTATTGATACTTAATTTCCTGGTCATCAAGCCAACTGTTGAGAAATTTGGGGTAATTAAACTTACTTCAGTGCTCTTAGATTCACTACTGCACAATGCACACTATTTTGTGAGTTTTATTTCATATGTATTTACACCCTCCATTTTTTAGGAAAATTCTGTTTTCTATTTCCTTTGACATTAACTATTTTAGATTGGTAATATTAATCTGAGTTTCAGTTTTGCGAGGCTGGCTCAACTACATTTGCTTGTTAGACTGTAATATTTCAGAACACTCAACTGAAATGTTTAATATAGAGATGGTCAATATTTCTGGCTAGGGTTTTAATATCACAGCTTTTGTTGTAGGTGTGATGTCTATCCTCTCATGTCTTTCTCTGGTTTCTTGGTTTATCAATTTCAACTTCATTGATGATTCTACAGTGTCTTCAGATTGCTTTAGTTTATATTTTATTTAATTTAGAATTTTATCCAGCTTTCAATAAAATAATAATTTGGCAGAAATATTGATCTCACAAATCTAATTCATAATAACCAGAAGGCAAGTGTTGTTTGTCGCTTTAATCAATTTGCATATCCCCTCTTTGTAAATGATTAACAGTACTATTTCTCTTCTATTTTTTAGCATTTCTCCCCCTTCCAAATTTTCCTTGTATCCCTTTTCAGCTTTTCTTATCTTCAAGAGGCAACTTTCTTATTTTCTTCAAAGTTAGAAAATATAGTTGAATGTTATAGATGTGGAGATATATATATATATATTTATAATATTTAAATATTATCTGTATGTATTTCATTTAGAATACTGAATCTAGCCAATAAAAACAAATAAAATAAAACAAAAATGTAAATAAATAAAAATTTACGGACTAATCTTTGATATCTTATGCACCTAGAGTTAAGTTGGTCAGGAACGTTGGGAAGAAATTCAACACAGTAATTGCAATTAATAAGTCAAGAAATAACCCTGAAATCTAAAAAAAAAAAAAAAAAAAAAACCAGCACATTTCTGTTCAATGGCTACTAGTACAAAAATTTATTCTCTTCTTTTCTGAGGACATAATTCCACTGTATTTCCGACTGGTTTTGCTGTTAAGTAAAATGACATCAGTGAATTTTAACCAAAAAAATATAAGTAGATAGATAGGTGACTTTTATAGAAATGATCACTAAATATCTCCCACAGATATCCTCCATTGCTTTTTATGTGTGAAATAATGTGGCATCCTTGTAATAATAGGGGTGTCACAGGTCTTATTCCCAAATCTCAATGTAAGACATATTGATAATATTCTAAGTTTGGGAATGCTTCGTTACAGTATTTAGCATAATCTCACTAATAATCAATTTATATGCTTAAGATTAGATATGTTTAATTTAATTTATATAAATGATAACACTATTCTGTATTTATGTAGAACCATTAGCCAGTCCCTAAGCTTTAATACTAAGTTAATCATTCTGGGAAAAAATAGCTTTGGGTCAAAATAAAAAGCCAAATTTATAAATGTATTCATAAACTTAAATATTTATTAAATGTCCAAAATATCATAGATTAAATTCAAAGCACTAGAGACTAGAATTAGCAAGGAAAAATACAAACTCCTTTGGCATTTTAAAAATTGTATATTTGTTGGATAAGTACTGTTTTACATGAATATATAGAACTCCAAGTGACTTTGATAGTTATAAATATCAGAAAATATTTTCTGATTCAGAAACAATAAAATTCTAAAAACAATTCTTTTAAATGAAGTAAATATTTAAAAATTCATCTAGTTATCTACTTCAAAATATATCAAAATTTTAAAACTATTTATTTATTTTAATTAGTTATACTTGACAGTAGAATGCATTTATTCACTTTGATATATCATACATAGATGGCCAGAGGACTTAAAATCAGCATACTACAGTAATGCAGCCACATCAATGTTTACAGCAGCTCAATTCACAATAGCTAAACTATGGAACCAATCTAGGTGTCCTTCAATAGATGAATGAATAAAGAAAATGTGGTATATATAATCAATGGAATATTACTCAGCTTTAAAGAAGAGTGAACTATTGGCATTGGCTAGTAAATGGATGGAGTTGGAGAATATCATGCTAAGCTAAACAAGCCAATCCCATAAAACCGAAGGCTGAATGTTTTCTCTAATATGCGGAAAATAATTCACAATAAGTTGGTGGGGGGCACTACAGAAGAATAGTGTTACCTTAGATTAGGTAGAAGGAAGTGATGGGAGGGGAGGGGTGCCGCAGTCTGGCTGGGCACAAATGCCACAGTCTGGCTGGGCACACAATCACGAGCCACCACACAGCTTGTAGATGCAAACAGCAACTCTTTGTTCCCGAACTCACACCAGCCGTCTACAATCACGTTCTGGGGAAATCCACGTTCTCTTCCCAAATCCACTTTCTCTGCCCAAATTCACCTCCACTGGGCTTCTGTCTCCCAAAATATACTGTCTGAATCCCGTGAGAACTCAAGGGGAACTCAGGCAGCAGGATACGCCCTATTCCCAGCAGGAATAATCTTAAACCTTAAACCTGGAACCTAAACTGGGAATGCCCTAAACACGATTATCTTAAAACCGGGAACACCCTAATCTGCCTTGGTCCTTGAGCAAGGTCACGTACATTCAATGTCACTGCAACATGGGGTACGCTGGCAAGGAAATTGTCATACCTACTTGGCTAATGGCTCCCAGCAGAGGGGAACAAATGTGGGGATAGAAAAAGATAGTAGAATAAATGATTTCTTTGTTGAAAAGCTGTCCAAACGTTTCAAAATTTTATTTCTAAAATATAAATGATCCGAGTTTTCTTTTTGCTGGTTTTTAGTGTGAGTGTGAGATGAAATTAAGAAAAATGTAGTGGCATCTTTATTTTTGAGAACACCACACACTATTACTCATATATCATAACTCATATATCATCCACACACATATTCCTTTTTCCTCTGGTTTGTTTTATGAGAAAGTTCTTGGTTGAATGGAAAAAGTGGAATTGAAATTATAATAAAAGGAAAATAGTAACAAGATAATATTTGCAGTTTTACAGATTCAATTTCATTTCTGAATAACTAGAATTACTAGTTTATTCAGGTGAATTAACCCTAATACTGAGCTTCCACATTACTGGATTTCTCTACATCATATATAAATTTATTAAAAATTTACTGATAAGAAACAAAAACAAATGTAATGTAATTAGGCAGTATTCTGTGCTTCATGTGCTAATGGCATAAAGTTGTTTTTAGTTTTGTTTGTGGAAGACTTTCTCATTGGATGGTTTACCAATATAGATTTTTCTTGTAATGTGAATAGCAAGTTTCCATTCCTCCACCAATGAAATCACATAAAACTGAAACAAAGAAAAAGAAACATAATTAAGACTTTGGCATGAACAATAAATAAATACAATATCTCATATGGAGACAGTACTCTTTTTCAAGATACTTCTTGCATAGCTGCAAGGAGCATGACTATGCCCTCCGTCTTCTTGAGTCAAACATTGCCCAGGGACTGACCAGAGTATAGTAACAGTGGTGAAGTTTTCTGGAGTGGCCTCTTGAATGACTGACTGCACAAATCACTTGTTCAATAGTTTAGCAGTTATATACAGGAGAGCTTCTGCTGCAGATTTCTCCTTGGAGTCGGCACTGTGTCCAGTTTGCACTGTGTTCTGACCACTTCCCCATAGATTTCTGAGTCTTACCTGTTCAATTCATAGTGCTACTCTCCAATATACTTTTAGCACAACTCACTCTTTCTAACCCTTATATATTCCAGAGTATATATAAAAAATTCCACACAAAAAAACAAATATATTCTGTATTAGGAGACAGAAAATATAAAAATAAAATAAAACGTATAGTTTAATATATTGGAGTTTTCAAAGATTAATTTTCCTTATTTTCATATTATAATATCATTCCATGATTTTGGAAAAAACTTGATTAAGTATTCATTGAATTTATGTATGTTTCAATTTCACTATTTCTAAAGACTAAAAAATACTAAAATTCCTAATATCTTGTGAAACGTTTTTAGCTTATCTGATGTGAAGATCTTATGTTTCATATTCTTTGTTTATAACATTATTTCTGAACTGACAGTTTTGACTATAATCTATGCAATATTGTATGGAAAATCATTATAATATTGCTGTAAATTTGCACTCTAGAAAAGCTCAATGCTCAGCAAAGAACATGAGCATAAATAAAACTAGAGAAATTTGATACTATTTTAAATTAAAATAGTACATCAAGAAAAAATAACCAATTCAAACTTTATAATTTAAAAGCTTTAGAAAAAGATGTCACATAAGGTAAATATTAATTTTTTCATAAGGCACAACAAACATTATTGCCATTGTCTTACTTTGAGAGGACACAATAAAGATATCATATGATATCTAATTAACAGAAGCAAAAACAGAGTATTGGAGCAGTCTAAAATATTTTATTCAAAGTCTCCTAATGTAATGTCATACATGGTTACCTAATGCTCATAGTACTAATTATCAATAAATTTGCATTTGATCATGCTTTTTCAACTAGTGATTTATGTTGTATCCATCAAACTAAATATCAATTGTGCAAAAAAGCAGGGAATACCAAAGTATTTTCAGGAATTGGTATTGGAAATAACATTATATCACTGCATGCTATATGCTTGTTCAGTGTACTTCTGTAAAACTTCAATAGCAGAGAAATAGATTCAAGGAATTGGTATTGATTCTCAGATAAAAGCATCAAGTTGTTGTCATGACAATGAACCATAGCTACAGTTGTGTTCTCATTAGAAATAATACAGCAAAGTTCTTCACAGCACAGTACGGGCGCCACAGCTGACTCTGCTTACATGCAAAGCCATAAAAGAAGGATACAGTCAATAGAAGCTTTATATCTGTGTACCAGTTGCAAATTGGACATCCTCTGCAAAATTGGCCTCCTTGTCAGCTCATAAGACCTGTGCATCCATTCTCAGATTGCGATGTTCATCTGGGGCCACCTACCTGGCACTGTTGTTCTGTTGTTGTTTTTTTCCCTGACTACAAAAATCAAATGGATTATCCTGACTGTTTATATAATGGCATATAAACCAATTTGGGTAAAACAAGGTAATTCTATTGCAAGTATAATTATACAATGCTTTTAATAAATTTCTTTTTTCTTTTCTGAGAGAGAGAGCGAGAGAGAGAGAGAGAGAGAATTTTTTTAATGTTTATTTACTTTTTTAGTTTTCAGTGGACACACATCTTTGTATATGGTGCTGAGGATCGAACCAGGGCTGCACGCATGCCAGGTGAGCGCGCTACAGCTTGAGCCACATCGCCAGCCCTTAATAAATTTCAATAAAAATATTCTCACACAAAATTACTATATATATATATATTACATTTTTACATGTTTATAAAAGCAGCAGCTTCTCTTGGGCATGGCTGTGTTTTGTAGTATTTTCTCTTTCAAGTATGTTTAAATACATTCAGTTATGCACAGAGTATTTGAAGATAAAATTACTATTTTAAATGAATTCAGGTATCGTTTCTATATTATAATGAGATATATACCAACTTTTCTGAGGTAGCAATAACACCAATTAAAAAACAACTATTTTATACAATTAATTATTTCTTTTAAATCTGAAGTTAAATGTTTGTTTCTCTAAAATATGTGTTTACAACTGGCCTGAAAATTTCTTCTTTGACCAGGAAAGTATATCAAATGTTTCTTTCAACAGAAGTTGTTTTGGGTGAAGTGAACATAACACATTTAGCCTGTCAATAAAAGCAAATAAACATTTTGGCAGAGAATAACTATGAGCTGAAAATTGTGAGTGGCAGTGCTTTTATTGAAAATAAAATAATGTGAAATCTGATTTTACTTCTGTGTCTCTTGTGTTTTGATATTTATATCACATATTATTCTTCTCTAAGCCAGTTTAAAACATTTTTGATTTTATTATATTGAAACTTCCTTATTTTCCACACTTTCATATTTTCCAAAAAAAATAAATAATTCAGTAAAACTGGAATATTCATTTAAAAATGGTGGTTGAAAATGGGAAGAAGGATTTGCATTGATTTTAATATTAAAGTCCAAATACAATATTATTTAAACAACTATCATAAACACTTAAAAATCATTTATTGCAGTTAAAAATTTTAATGATTATTCATACATTTTTATAGAATATCTGCTTTTTTATTTTAGCTCAAACTGAAAAATCTTTTTTTTTCCTTTTTTCCTTTTCTTTTCCTTTTTTTGTTTATATATATATATATATATATATATATATATTTTTTTTTTTTTTTTTGACACTGTGTATAAACTCAGGGATGCTCTACCACTGAGCTATATTACATTATTTTTCTATTTTTACACAGGGTCTTGCTAAGATGCTGAGGTTCAGGATAAGTTGCTGAATCTGGCCTCAAACTTGTGATCTTCCTTCCTCAGCCTAGCGAGTATCTGGGATTCCAAACTTGGTCACTTTGCCTGTTTGAAGTATCTTTCTTCATCTGCTACTAATTTAATTGTACTGATGGAATTAACATGCATATATTTTTTTCAAGGTAGTTTCCATTAGTTTTAGAAGTGTTTGTACAACTCCATTTTTCTGTGTTATCAAATAAAATGGTAATAATTAATTATAAAATTTTGTTTTTTCAAATATTAAGAATTTTATACTCATGGACATTTAAAAGTAACAAATATATAAAAATTTGTCTTTCTTTTTAATAATCCCAATATGAGTTTCTAAAAGAGAAAACAGGCAAGTAAGAGAAAAAGAAATCAAAATTTTCATATATTACAAAATGTTTTTAGGTGAATAACTTTTGTTACAGAAACAGATTGAAAGAGGATATTGCAATGATGTGAAAAAAAGGGCAAACAAAGTTGATAGAATTTTTTTCCCTTTTTAAAGAATGAAAGCATCCTGTTTTCCTAGAGAAAAATAATACCTAATTATATACATACAAACTTATATATTGAAATACTAATTTCACTAGATATAAAAGATTACTCATTTGACCATGAAGTATCTTGATAGCTTCATGGAGGTAAACATGAAATAGTGGTTTCTATTAATTAAAAGCCTTTCTCTATGAAGTGATGAATTAATTCTTCTCAGTAGGTTTTTGTAAATTGTTGTTAATTGTGTGCATCTGTTGAATTAGAAGGCAATAACTCAAGGACGATGTTGGCATTGAAAAGGTTAACTATTTATATTACAAACATATTCATAATTCACGGTTTAGCATGGGAAAGTAAGTTCTTTTGAAAATGTTCTTTCTTCTTAACAATCTTAAATACAAAACAGTGCAAGTTTTTAAACAACACATTTTGAACCCAGCTTTTTTAGTGAATCTAAACTCAGGGCCCTCATACTACATGACAAGTGGCCTTACTATTCTTATTCAGTATGGTACTTTTTTCATGTTTTCTATTTTTTTTTTCTTTATACAGCCTTCATTAGGTGAAACAAACTTCTGAAGATAAACAGGAAGTGTTTTTTATGTTAATTCATCATTTCATTACCATTACCCTGTTATGTAACAGGGACACAGTAAATATTCATAATATGTTGCATTTAAAAAACGAATGAATGAGTGTATGAGCAGCCTTTAATAGCCCTTAGGAGTGGTTAGGAAATTCAATACTGCTCAACAAACATAAAATTGGTTGATTTGAAAATTAATATTTGGGGAACAGAACCTTCTCTGGTCCCGTGATTAAGATGTTTTCCTTAATTTAGTATTACCAAGAGATTTGCACTTTGAGAATGGTGAGTTGCTTTCTTAACCCATTTATGAAATGCATTTTTATCACACTTCCTATTTGTTACAAACCAGGATAAAATTAAGTGGACAGAAAGTTTTATTTATACTAATATGTCCTTCTCCAACCTACTTTTATCTTTAACTGTACAGATATGATAAATAAAGAAGTTCTTCCTAAATAATTTGAAAGATCATGCATTTTTTTTATTCCAATAAATATTTATCTTAAATCTCTCATTTTGCTCTCGCGTAAAAATGGGAATTGCTTTGTTTTCTGTTTTGGAGACATGACCAAATCTGAAGATAGTTCAGGACACAATGCCATTAGCCTGCCAAGAAATGAAATGGTCTTGGATCTTTGGAAGCATTCTCTGACTCGGAAAAGCATCACAGAGTATTTTCTGTTCTTTTCAGTAACTCATGTAGAGCCTTACTAGTTGCTTCTCTTAAAATAATAAAACTGACTCATGCTGGTAATTAGGGATAACCCAAATCTTGAAATTTCTCATGAAGAAAAATAAGTCCAAAGATACTCTGCTAAAAAATATACCCAAACCCTAAAGGTCTATTGTCAGTCAAAAATAAAATAAAATTTTTTAAAAAGCCAAAAAAATAAATAAATAAAAGAGTGTCTAGATTCAAAAAAGCAAAACTAAAATAAAATAAAATAATTTGTAATTTTCTCATGTGGAACAAACTGTAATCCTTTGCTAAACATTTTTTAAACACCATCATAACCTATTAATAGAGTAGAAAAATAGAATGGTAGGGAATCATTAATATATTAACTTTACAGATTTTTTTTATAACCCTATCTGTGAAACACAAATTGAAATACAGAAATATGAGACTGAACAATACACATTTATTTCCTCTACCAAGCAGTGACAGAAAATAGAGGAAAAATAAAATCATTAGAGTTATGTTGAAATTTAAAATGTAGTACATGATAATCTTGTGGCCAGGGAAGACTTCTCTAGGGAATAATGTATCTAAGACTAACCTAATAAGAAAAAGAGTTATTTATATAAAGATTTGTGGAAACAAACATTCTCAGAAGAGAATTCAACTGTTACAAAGATCCCACAGCATGTACTAGTTTTTTGGGTTTTTTTTTGTTTTTTTGGTTTTTTTTTCTGTAATATAAAAGAGGGGAGCAGAAAGTAATCTGGAAAAATAGGTAGAAAGTAAATCAAGTGGATTCTTTTATGAAAGGAACTCTTTATTTTGTTCCCAGTCTCCTCTCTTTCTTCTTCCTCTTCCTTCTCTTTTTATCCTCTCTTCCTTTACCAATCCTTCCCTATTGTTTCATCTTCATTTCATTATATAGTACAATAAGATATTTTGCTTTTACATATTTCTATTGAAAGAATTACTACTACAGTCTATAAATAAACACATTTATTACTTCTCATAGTTGTGTATAGGTATGTGAAGAAAAAAGTGTTTGTGGTAAGATTATCTAAAATCTACTCAGCATTTTTTTCAGTATGATATGCAATATTATTTGTTAGAGACTTCATATTGTACATCACATCTCTAGTCATCCTACATAACTGCAGGTTTCTATCTTTTGACCCTATTCCTATGTCCTTCCTCTTTTAGTTTCTGGCAACCAACAGTCTATTCTCCGTATATAGGTAGTATTTTTTTTAATGTTTTTTTTCAAATTTAACATATAAGTGAGATCATGCAGTATTATTTTTGTCTGTGTCTGGCTTGTGTTCTCCAAGGTCATACATGCTGTTAGAACATTCCAGCTTAGACTCACTCCCATTGTTCCTTTAAGCTGGCAAGGATGGAGAGGTGCACTTCAGAGACAGGGTGTATTGCTGTTCTCCCATTCAACAGGGATGACATAGTTGATATCACATTGTGGTTTTGATTTACACTGACCTGATTGTTAGTGCAGTTGAGAAACTCCTTATATGCTTGTTGATTATTTTTATTTCTTCTTTTTAAAAACATGTAATCAGATCCTTTGTTCATTTTGAAATTTAATTATTGTTTTTTACTTAACTCTGTTGCCCTTATTAGAAATAGTTTGGAAAATATATTCTCCTGATTTATGGGCTAACATTTCACTTCATTGATCATTCCCTTTGCTGTGCATAAGCTTTTTAGTTTGATATAGTCCTATGTGTTTATTTTGCTTCTCTTGCCTAAGCTTCCAACGTGAGAGCTAAAACATCTACTGTGGTCATTTTCAAAAAGCTTTCCCGCTATATTTACTTCTAGGAGTTTTGCAGATATAAATACTACATTAGAACTTCGATCCATTTTCATTTTGATTACTGATGTGGTTTAAGTGTCCAGTTCCATTCTTCTGCCTATTCATACCAGTTTCCCCAACAGCATTTTTGAAAACGATTCTTTCACCATTAAATCATCTTAGTGGTCTTGGCAAAATTTTTCAACCATAAATTTTGAGTTTATGGCTGGCCCCTCTATTCTGATTTCTGCTCCTTTGTTTTACATATTTGCTTTTATTCTAGCACCACACTAATGTAGTTATTATGGCTTTGTTATATAATTTGAAATCTGGAAGTGCCATACCTCCAACTTTGTTTTTTTTTCTTCAAGATTATTTTGACTTTTGGGGTCTGTGTCAGTTTCATTTTAGAATTATTTTTTTTTCTATTTCTTTGAAAATTGTCTCTAGAATTTTGATAGAATTGTGTTAATCTTTACATTGTTTGGAGTGATATGGAGATTTTGACAATATTAATTGTTTCAATAAGTGAACATGAGAAATCATTTCATTTCTTTGTGCCTTCCTCAATTATTTTTTAATCAATATTTTATCATTTTCACTGTCAGAATTTTGCTTCCTTGGTTAACAATAATTCTATGATATTATGAATAGATTGTTTTCTTGAGTTCTTTTTTTCTGAATAGATCATTATCAGTGAAAATAAAAGCAACTCTTCTTTACATATTGACTTCATATCTTGATGTTTTACTGAAATCATTGGCTATCTATATTATATTGTTCTGTGGTAGAACATGTGTGATGTTTAGAATTTTTCTCCTTTCAAAGACTCACAGGCTGGAAGTAATTTTGACATCATCAGGAATTAACTTACTCCATAGGTTGAAGTCCAAGGGGGAAAAATTAAATTACATGCAATTAAGCCTTATTTGACCAATGACTGCAAAATAAATGTTCATATATTATACTAATTTGCTTGTCAGCATGAGTCATTTTAACAGACAAAAGGATTGGATAATTTTTTTCTTTTTAGTTGCCAGGTTCTTTTACGAAATTCTGTGAAGAAATTGATTGGATTTTTGTTGTCCTAAGAGAAGCTTTGTTCATGGAAAAACCTCAATCAAACTGAATACCAGTGAGGGAGACCTTCCTTCTTACTCCAATATTCCTTAATACTATTAGGCAAGTACAAAAAAAAATGTATTATTTATACAGACCTACTTTATGATGGAGAAAAATATTTCTACTGTTCTTTATTAAATTTTATGTAAGGTCGTGTAGCAAACTGCAATAGAACATAGCTTTGTAGTGAGATTGGCTGAAAAATTAAACAAAAATAACCACTTAATATGCAAAGTGTAACCTCATTGTTTCCTTTATAGCTCGGGCAGGACTGTTTGAATGAGTTAGTCTAAAATTATAGGCCATTTTTATTAGATAAATGATGTGAAAATATTGGCTTTAGAAATAACACCAAGATAAAAATTGATCACTAAAACAATTTTTAGAAATTTAAAAGTTGAATTCCAATGGATATTAAATTTACAAGCAGGTTATATACAAGCCAGGGGTATAGAGATTAAGCAAAGATTTTGTAAGATAAATAAATTTGGTGAAATATTGTAGTGAATCCCAGTCAATGCAAGGATGAGTGAAGGAGTATCTCTACTACCAGACCATCCTGTGTTTAGATTAGTCAGTAAAGCTTCAAAGAATCTCCCCTGAAAGAATCACTAATATGCTTCCTGAAATTTGGGAGCTATATCTATATTTTAACTATCTATCTATCTATATAACTCTGTGTATATTTTCCTAAAAATGTGTAAGGATATGCTTGGGGTTATACTTAAGATTATCTGACATCTAACAAAAAACAATCTAAAGATGCTAATGTTAGCAGAATGTAAGTTTATTATTGTATTCTAAATCTACATATTTGTGAAAGGCAGTTAAACACTCTATGATATATTGACATTTATCTATCTATATCTATCTATTTACCTTTCTATTATATATAATGACTAAATTTGTATTCATCTCTAAGTGTGTGTCTCCCTGGAAATTTGTAAGGATATGCTTAAAGTGGTGTCTGAACATATCTAAACAATCTAAATTTGCTAGTGATAGAAGAATATCAGTTGTTCATTACAGGATTTAGACGTCACACATCTGTGAGATGTGGTAAAATATTCCACATAGGCATTATGTGCTGATTAAGAGTTCACATTGAAGATGGCAGCTGTAAGGAGAAACTGTAACCTATTAGAACAAATTGAACTTTTATTTGTATCTCTTGATTTCTGATTTCTTTGGTACAGTTTTTCTTTGTTACAGAAATAAAGTTCAAATCTTGTTCAGGATTAGAAGTTGGTGAAGGACGAGATACATTGGACACAAAATTTTGGTGAGTAGCCCAAGCCAAGGTGAGTTAGTAGATGAGGAACAAAATATTCAAGCTACAAAAATGCCTGCTTCATTCCTACTTTTGGAGCAAAATAATGTATGATGTTTCACCTTCACCGTCCACATTAAGAAAATTTCTCTTGTGTTCAATCCAAAGCCAGAGCCAAACAGAAAATGATATTGCTGGAAATTTAGCTTTTAGTAAGTTAGGCTGATAAAATACAAAGCCCTGAAGGCTGTAAAGGAACATTGCAAGTCTCTGACTTACAATAGTTCCATTTTACATTTATACTTCTGTTGAGGTGGTAGGGTTATCTGCTACTGAGTTTTATCCCCAGTATTTTTCTTTCTTTAATTTAATTTTAAGTTGTCAAAAACTGGCCTACAGCTTGAAATTCTCCTACCTCAGTCTCCTTAGGATTGTAGGCATGTGCTACCAAGCCCATAATGACTTTGTCACTTTCTGATGGTACAAAGTTGATAAGCACTCAATAGAAACTATATATCAGATTTTGAATTTGAGTGTTTTCCTAGTTTAGTGATATGCAATATGATACTCTTTCATGATGTTTGGCAGAGGCTGCAAGCTGTAGCTCTGAGTTCGCCAAGTGATCAAAAAGGGGACCAACTGATACTCTATGCTGTACTGTGAGAAAAAGCTATAGACTTTCATAGGTTAGATGTCTTAAATTAGTTTTGACATTATATTATCAATTTATGGATTCATCAGGATGTAATCCCTTCATAACTCAAAGATATTCTAGTATAAATGCCTTTTTTCAATTTAGTTGGTCAATGTTTTGCATTTTGAGTTATTGTTAACCTTCTCATTTGTTTTGTTTTTGAATGCAGAGCTTCCAGTGAAAAGATAATTTGAAGTTGTAAAAGGAAATCCACAAAACAAATGAATTTCTTTGAGTCAGGTCTGATTTCAAAAATTGCACGAGTCACTTTTCAGTGCAAATTGATGTGTTAATTATCAGATTGGACACATTCAATAACCAAATTGGTGCTGTGTGGTTGCACCTTAATGTCACCATAAGACATTATTATTACCAAAGAGTGATGAGAAATTCATGGAAAAAACTTTTTAAAAAGCTATATAGAAACAAAAATAAAATCTCTCCTGGATTACATTTCAGGATTTTTGCAAATTTAATACGAATACTTTACAGTATATGAAATGAAGAATGCTATTATATCTTAATATTACATCACGACTTGTTACTTACCCATGTTTACATTATCATAACCATTTGTATTTTCAAAATCACTTTAGTGCTGGGAGCCATTAGCCAAGTGGGTATGACAATTTCCTTGCCAGGGTACCCCATGTTGCTGACATTTTGCAGTGACATTGAATGTAGGTGACCTTGCTCAAGGACCAGGGCGGATTAGGGTGTTCCGGTTTAAGATAATCGTGTTTAGGGCGTTCCCAGTTTAGGTTCCAGGTTTAAGGTTTAAGATTATTCCTGCTGGGAATAGGGCGTATCCTGCTGCCTGAGTTCCCCTTGAGTTCTCACGGGATTCAGACAGTATATTTTTGGGAGATAGAAGCCCAGTGGGTGTGGATTTGGGCAGAGAAAGTGGATTTGGGCAGAGAACGTGGATTTCCCCAGAACATGACTGTAGACGGCTGGTGTGAGTTCGGGAATAAAGAGTTGCTGTTTGAATCTACAAGCTGTGTGGTGGCTCGTGATTGTGTGCCCAGCCAGACTGCGGCACTTTAGAATAAACATTTTAAATTCAGAATGAAGTTCTAATGCTTCCCTTGTTTTAAGGTTTGCTGTAGAATCCATCTTCACTTATGAATGCACAAAAGAGATGAAAAAAAGGGCTTTCAAAACCTGTGATCACCTGTGCTAGCAGGGAAGAGTTTAAAATTCCACCACTTATGACCTCATTAGCTGAGGTTATTATTGAGTATGAATGTAGTTAAATGTGGATAATAATAATAATTCTTAGAATAAAATTATGATAACAAATCTTATAATTACAGGGTATGGTGTTTCTCTCCTAGCATTTATTTGTTCTATCAAAAATTATTGAGTAGGAGCTAAGGGTCTGGCTCAGTGGCAGAACACTTGCTTAGCCTGTGAGAGGAAATGGGTTAAGTCAGGGTAAATATATCTACTTCCTTATACATTTACATTTCTTTATAATGAAAACACTCAAAACCTTTTTTAGCTAACACTACACAGATAGACACACACACACACACACACACTTACACAATACAGAATTCCTGAGTAGTTAAAGCATAGAAAATGTGACGCTACTAGGGATGTTGTTGAGTGCCTGTAGTCCCAGCTCCTAGGGAGACTGAAGGTGAAGTATAACTTAAACTCAGGAGTTCATGACTAACTTGAGCAACATAGCATTATTATATCTCAAAAAAAGAAAAAGAAAAGAAAAAAAAAAGAAAAAGAAAAGCTAATTGAAATAGTAGCAAAAGTTCTAAATAATATAGTGCCTCATGAATTTTAAAACATCACATACTATTTTTCCCATACTTTGCTGTATATAGTCTTCACTTCTATTAATAAAACATAAGTCCTAGAATATATTGGCATGGTAAATATTCTCTTAGCTTTTCTTTAACATATCTCAAGTAAATGAGAATCTTCTTTTTATTGTGTAAGGCAGGTTAAACATGTTTACTTCCTTACACATTTATTTTTTATGTATAATGAAAGCACTAAAATTATTTTTGCTAGCTTTTCAAATTACATAGCAACTTCCTTTTATCTCTAGTCACTTTGTCATGCAATAACACACCATAACTTCTTCCTTCTATATAACTTTAACTTTGTACAAAGTTTTAAGCACTTTGTAAAACATATCTCTAATAAAGTTCTGAGATTAGAAGTGATAGTATTTTGACAATGAACATTGATTCTGGAATAAAATCACTTGGTAATTGAGCCTGGAGAGTAGTAACATTTTCAAAGTTCACTGAGTTATTATATTTCGCCCCCAGATTCATGTAGCATGTTCAACTGATCTTATTTTTCTTTTTAATTTTCAGTCCCCAGGCCACTTTTTAAAAATATATATAACATGGTATCTCCTTCTAACAATATATACTAACAATATATTCTTACAATAAAACCCCCATTAAGTCAAAATGCATAAGGTATTAAAAGGAACAGTGAATGATACAATATTATCCTCATTGACATGGTGTGCTTTTTAAATGCTTTATTAACTTTAGATATCTTAAATTTATCCATTATTTAAAAAGTTTAATTATTTGCTCTGCTAAATTTTGAAACCCTTGTTTGATTGGATAATCAATCTGATTTGTGGCAAAGAAGTGAAATCCAAATACAGTCTAGAATCCCATTAATAGTAACCCAACATGCTGTTTCCTTGTTGTGTGTGTCACGATAATGTAAAGGGCTTAACAGAGGGATCTGAGTGAAGGGTATATAGAACTCTGCACTGTCTTAGTAACTTTTCTGTAAATACAAAATTGAAAAGTAAAAAATAAGTACTGGATCATATGTTTATATATTTTATGTATAATAAATATATTTATACATGATATATGATATTATGTAGATAATATAGTTATAACAAAAATAAAAAAAATTAAATGAAATTACTTTTGGAAGAGGGACTTTTATCTGCTTTTTGAAAAGCAGTTCATATAACTAGTTATCTCAAATTATTCACTTGGTATAACTATAGTTCATACATAGTTTATCTTGAAGAATATTTTTTCCTGTTGAACAACTGGTAATATACATTCAAGTTCATTTTGAAAAAAGAAAATATATGCTGAAATTTAGTTAATTTTTTTCTTTCATTAAGTATAAAATTATTAGGACTCTGAAATATGGAGTGAAATTTTTGTGACCTGTGACTGAATGCTTGCTTGCTCAAGCACATTTAAAGTGATATTTTGAGAGGTCTTTGAGCAAAGGATGGATTAACTTTCTTACAGGGAAATGAATCTTTTAAACAACTAAACTTTGACTGAAAAATATCAATCTTGCTCTCACCAACTTCAGTTCTATTAGTCATTCAAAGACATATAACTGTTTTCCATATATAATACTATATCTGTGCAACTAGCTATAGACCTTTCTGTATATCATTATAAAAAATTAAATGCAGACTAATCAAACTCTAATAAGTAAATTCAGAATATATTTTATGTGTATATATTTTTCCTACACTGGAAATTAAATACCAAAAACTAGAATAATTTTAGCTAGATATAAATTATAAATAGAGTGCTATGATTATTGCTGAAAGCTCCATGGTATTGAGGATGAGGACACACTTTTCACTAAGGAATGATTGAATGACAAGATTACCCCCCATCACCTCGTCCACCGCCATTGGAGATACTATATATGCTGCTTACTAACATCAGATCAGCAAACAGATACTTATACAGGCTAATGGAATTGAGCATCCCACTCCTGCACACACATAATCCATGCTCTAAGACACACTTTGCTTTTTTTTTTTTTTCATGAAAGGCATTTGGTACCATTCTATTAACAATGAAAATAACTATTGCATATTTCATTAGAATTTTGTACAAGATACATTTAGTTTTATCTGCTTATTTATGAATATGTTTATTTGACATGTATCTGCATTTTTTTGTATCTTTACCACAGTTGTGTAGCTAAGAAGATTTGCTTTGTTTCCCCATAGAAACACACTATAAAACTAAATATCATTCCATCCAATAAGATCACGCTTTATTCAATTTAATATCCTTCCAATCTCTGGTTTATATCTCAAGTGTGCATATTCAACTTACTTCATCTCAGTTTTCATTTTTGTTACATTGTTTTGTATAGTTTTCTTATTTAGGAATAACCTGAAATTCAGTGTGAATGTCTAAAAGAGAAATTCTGTTTTTTAAATTAAACTTTAATAATGTAAACTCTGGAGATTCAATATATTCCCTGCTTGTACAATAACACTTTATTTCCACATAGTTGTTATATTGCATCCATTTTCAAAAGAAATTAAGAAATCAATAGAGGGTAATGCAATATTAAGTATGAAAACATATTTATTTTTATATGAAAATCATAAAAATTGTCCATGTTATCCCTTTTTCATAAAATAGCATGTTTTAAATTATAAATGAGAAATTACAGATTTAAGATTTTTCTGAACAAATAGAGTCAATTAAATTTAAATATTGCCTCTTAAAGCAGAGGTGCATATTTGAAGGGCAGGAATAAAAACAGAAATCTCTCTCTCTCTCTCTCTCTCTCTCTTTCTATTTATTTAGATTAATTTTGGTCCTAGAGATCACTTAAAGCTAGTTAGTTAGCATTAGAGATAATAATCTTCTTAAGGACACAAATCATGGCTTGAGTAGGAAGGAGCCTTTAAGCTAATCACAAACAACTGGCCCTAAAGCACAATAATTTTGTTTTAACTGTTTACTTGCATTGCTGTTTTGTACTTATGTCATGTGTATTTATTCTGAGGTAAGAACTGAAGAACATGGGTGGATAATTTTAAAAATCTCTATAATGATGTATAACTCTGGCTGCAACAACAAATGGCAGCATTTTAATAATGAACATTGTGATTTATTGTATTATTTCTTGATGTTGGAGTGATATTTTTCACACTGATAATTTTTGCTGCCATGTCTTGTTTGAGATGAAGAAATTCTCATATACTCATTTTAATTTCTCTAACCATTCATTCTTGGGAGGTTTTTGTTATTTATTTTGTTCATACAAATGTGTTACATATTCACTTAAACACACAGACACACACACAAATTAGTCCTTGTACTAGTCTTGTATATTCCAGGGCTTTAAAATAGGTACTTGACATTTCATGAAAACAGCTTAAGGCATATTTATATTTTTGATGCCTTCATAATTTATGATAATTAAAAAAATCAATATTAATTATAACCTATAAGCACTAAAATATGATGCGTATCTGGAAAGGAGATATTTTTTTTTCCTACATCATTTATCCATGATTCTTGCCTCTCCACTGAAAATTCATTCTATTTAAAAGACATAGTGGGAAACAAAATACATTTCAATCAAATTCAGAAATCAGAACTTTTATTAATCAGTTTTGTTAGCAATGTGTCCAGGGATGGACGAATAGAGATATCTCATCTAGTTGTTGTCAGATACCATCTATTTATAAATATGAAAAAAAAGAATCATATCTATCAGGAAGAAAAGAGTTAGAAAAAATACAGAAACAACAGGTATATTGAGAAAACTGCTTAAATAAAATAGAAAGTTTCTGTTAGGTGAGCTTATGAACCACAGAGCTATGCAAATAAGCTCAGCATGAAAGTTCAAGAAGTTAACCATCTACATTCTGACCTCAGGCTCCTCTCAGTCCTTCAGAATTGTATGCCAACACAAAAGGAGCATGAATATTAACTTCACATAGATTCCTTCAGGTCGGTTACCCGAAGCAAGAATAGCATTACACATTCTCTCTGGAGAGGCAGAGCATTTACCTACTATTCACACTACACACAATGTTAAATGTCAGGGCTGGAGAGAATACAGATATACAAAGCGTTGGTTAGAGAGGAATTCAAATTTCTTTTTGGTGATTTAATTTGCTTTACTTTACTCATTTATTTCCTTTCCTCTGCATATAACTTTCAGAAATGAGTAATAATGATTTTAAGCAAGAATTCAGGGTGATTTTCAAAATATATAGTTAAAAATTGTATCTCCTAGCATTCCCTGTTTTCTTTTCACCTACTACTATTAATCTGAGTAAAACAAGATATTTTCTCTGCAATAATTAATTTATTCTTTATCAAAGTATTCTGTATTTGTCTTAGAAAATGCTGTGAGTTTTGATTAGCTCTAATACCCACTAGTACTTTAATCTTGTAATGTAATTTGTAATAATACTAACCATCTATTTTCCCTCCGATTTGGAGTTAAGCATAAGCTATCATAAAGGAAATATTTCAGTTAGTGTTCTATAATAATATAAATATACAAAATAAATAGCATCCTCTTAAAACATTACCTTTGTAATAAATGCAATTAATTGTTTTGCTGAAGCACTGAACTATGAAATAATTTCCTACAATTAATAAAATAATTAATGAAATTATAAACTCTACTTAATATTCCATTGTACTGACATATAATCAGCTATTCTAAAAATTGCCTTATACTTTTCTTTCATAACATTTAAAATATTTGATATTAGAAAAATATTTTGTTTTTAATCTCAGGATATGTCTCATTTAAAGAATAAGATAAGAGCGAAATCTCAATTCTCTGTCTTAAAAATAAATATAAAATTTCACCTTAGGCACAACAAATATCTGTTAAGTGCAAGAATATCAAGTGAATGAAATATCTGTTCTCACATGGTGTCATGTCTGGATGTATGATGAAGCCTGTAACAATTTGGTGTTACATAGATATAGACTTAGAAAGTAGATAGCTTTGCAGGAGTGTAAGAAAGGGATGGTCAGGCATGATAAAAAATGAATGACCATCATGAGTGATAAAGATGAAAGAGGTGGGTGTTTGTAAGATAGGTATCTACCAGGTTAAGAAAGTTTCTTTACAAAAGCCCTTACATGAGATCATGAAAAGTATTTTCTAGATACTAAACATTGAAAAGAAAGAAGCAGAAAGGTTAAAAAAATGAACAATGTATGGGAGAGCAAGAGGCTATTTTATGAGTTTGCTCTTCATCATCACATTGAGCTTATGTTGATTACTTTGTAGTTATTGAGTGCTTATAGAAAAGCAAGAGTGACATGATGCCATCTTTTATTTATTTATTTATTTATTTATTTATTTATTTATTTATTTATTTGGATATTGGGGATTGAATTCAGGGGCCCTTAACCACTGAGCAACGTCCCAGCCCCTTTTGATTTTATATTTTGAGACAGGGTCTCTGAAAGTTGCTTAGGGCCTTACTAAGTTGCTGAGGCTGGCTTTGAATTTACAATCCTCCTGCCTCAGGCTCTAAATTCACTGTGATTGCAGACATGTGCCTGCACCTAGAGTGATGACATGTTAAAAGGTGGGGTGTTATGTAGTTCCAAGAGGTATATTGAAGTAAGGACTGAAAAGGGTCATTTGATATTTGACTCTTATCAAATATATATATATATATATATATATATATATATATATATATATATATATATAATTTTTTAATGATTTGAAAATAGCTTTTCAGAGTCATAGTTTGTAAGATGTCTGTATTTGTATGACAGTGAGTGGGAAATTAGTATGAGATTAGTGAAGACAAAGTTATGCAAATACAGTTCAAAAAATTTACTGGGATAAAAGAGGAAAGAATAAGTAGAGAAGGGCAATAAATAGATCAAAGGAGAGCTACTTTATTTATCCATTGTTTGATTTTACAAAAAGGACTAACCATGCATGGTTAAAATGCTACTGAAAAAATTCTAAAGATTTCACAGAGAATGAGAAACAATGAGAGGGAAATTAAGGGGATCATTCAATGACAAGCTTTCCCTGTAGGCCAGAAGGAACATGATCAGTTTAACATTTATGTTATTTAAACTTAAGAGAATCACCTAATTTATTGTGAAAATAATATGATTGAAAAACATCAATATGGACTGGGAAGCTGGTTCTGAGGTAGGTTGTAGTACTTCAGTGTGTATTCAAGTGAGTTTATGTTGCTCTTGGATGACTTTTCATGTTGTTTAGATGTACAATGGAGAATTGACTGCTCAAAGAAGAATATGGGGTAGAAGAAGTTCAGGTTTAACAAACAAACAAACAAACAAACAAACAAAAAATTATGCCATAAACTGAGTGGAAAGTGGCAAGGATAAGTTAACAGAAACAGGTAAAAAGATCCGCTAGTTGACTTTTATACCTCTGTTGGTGCTGGCTGTCTTGAATTTATAACAGAATCAGAGCCAGTGGCTGAGTGATTTTCTCTAAAAATACTTTGCAACTTTAACATATTCAAAATGGGTGGATTTATCAAGGAGATGTTTCCAGAAAGGTGGAAAAAAAGGTGGGGCAAGTTTACTGAAATAAACAGATTGGCTGGAATTTAGTTGGGAAATAATTTAACAGATAGAACTAAAATCATTAATTAAAATGAGAGTCATAAAAGGAGGGATCATGTCCAAGAATTTAAAATTTGAGGCAGTGTGTCAAATAAAAGAGGACTGAATAGGTGCGAATTATGTATGACAAAAAATGTATATACTTGAATTCAAGGTCTCTAGAGTAAATGTTTTTAGTGATCACTCATGGTCAAAAGAAATTAGATAAATGTCAGTAATTAACATCACAGATACTATGTTAGAAATGTTAGCCATGTGGTTGCTGAAATGAGTTTGAAAACTGTAACTATAGAGTGATTGGCTAAAACTGTGGATGTATAAGGAAGAAAGCAATGGAGTTTGGCTCTGCATTCGGACATATAACCCACTGATTGAGTGGGTTTGGAAAGATGTACTTGATCATTGAATGAGACAAGTTCTGTGTCCCAGATGTGCTCACCTTTTTTTTTTTTTTTTTTTTCTCAAGTGTGTTAGTCACGGTGGAGCTCTAATGCAAGTTGCCTCATGTACCTGAGTTTTAAAGTTTAATACACAAACAGGGAAGGTGCTCTATGATATTCACTCTGAACTCTCTGACTCTAGTGTGAAGTGGAGAAGACAATAACCAACTTTGCGTTTTCCATCGGTTCAGACACTACAGGAGGAATAATTTAAAGCTATGTTAACTATAAAAATCAATGATCTCTTAACCTCAAATTACATAATGGTTAATGGGTTCAAATTTGTAGGTAAACAGATAATGAACATTATGTTTTGAATTCTAGAAGGGGATAAATAAATCATTAAATAAATATTTATCTTGAGCAAAATGTTAAATAAAAAGGTGCTGAATGTCATGAATCGCCAGTCTTTCATATACTGATTTTATTGAATACATACAGCAACATAATGTGATTATTACAATAGGTCTACAGATGTACTAACAATTGAGTCAAAAGTTAGAACTTGCAACAGAGCAATCCAACTCTTAAGGCAATATAGTTTCTATTATTTCTATTTGCTTTTCAAAAAATTGAAGGAAATAAAAATATGTGTGCTTGCTTTCATGGGGTTCACAATTCAGTTTGGACAGCAAATTTATGTGAAAATGTGACTTTAATTTTTATTCTGAAAACCATTAAATGAAAGCACAAACTTTCTATGTATATTGCAAATCTTAATATAAAGGCAGAAAAGTATAATGAAAGTACCTTGAAATTTACACTCAAATATTTTATAAGCAACAAATTTGCTCTATAACTTTGGTCTGGTTACTTACATGTACACATAAAAAGAAATATATAATTGGTGCCTTGAAGAATAATTTTAAAGATTGTTAAATAGTGGTTATAAAATCTTTACTTTAGTGTCTTGGAAATAATAGGCATTAAATAAATGATAGTTCACACTAATGACAATTGAAGATTATCATGATCTGTAAAAAAATACATTTCTTACTGAATTAATGCATGGATTTTTTTTTACAGTACTATGAAAATACTAAGAAAACAATATTTAGATGTTTAATTCATTCAAATTATATAAATGCCATGTCTTTTTCCTACATTAATTTTAACATAATTATCCTTTAATGATATATGCATACATTTTTTGAGTGTAAGGCTATTATTGTATATATAATTTATCAAACATGTAAATTTATATATATAATTTGATTCAGACTGCTTGACACAAAACAAATAATATAAAATTCAAATAAGGCTTAGAAAATCTGAAAAGAAATGTAGTTAAATTTTATACTAAAATTTAAGAATTAATATTGGTTTAAGTGTAATTAACTATATTTGTGCTATTTATTTATTTATTTTTTAGTTCCAGCTATCAAGGATGACTTTCATTCCTGTGGCTACACATCTTTCATATATAAGGACAACATTCATATAATTTGCAAGTGTGCACTCAAAGCATTTTGCCTGACAAGATGGTGAAATAAATAAATTAATAGAAATAATCAAACTATATATAGCTGGTGAGTGTAGTGAATTAAAATTGTTTACTTTACCTTCAAATATCATTTCAATGATATTCAAATAAACCATACCACAATACTAACTATAACTTGGAGAAATAATTGGTTTGAACTTTATACCTTATATAAGTGAATTTAAGCAAAGTATAATATGTTTTACATTTTATATAAATAAATTTAAACAATATTTAATGTCTTATAAAGAACATTTTATTAAAATGTCTAATATTGACTTTACCATTGTGGAATAAAAAAATAGCTGATTTCCTCAACACATCAAAGCATTTTAAGGCAAAGTTCTTATAGAGAATTATGTCCTGTTTTAGTTTCTATGTTTTTTTAAAGAACTTCCCAAAATAATTCATTTCCACATTTTATGCATAAATATTATTAGCATACTTAACTTTATTTCTCAGAGTGAAGGTTAGGGAAAATACATTTAAAGAGAGGGAATGTTGTCAATGAGAAGTTTAGTGCCTCACAAATCGAATGAAAATAGCAGAATTCAGTGCAAAAGTGATAGCAAGAATTAATTGTTTCATATATTTCTCCATTAGGCATAAGTCTGATTTAAAATTCTTTCTTAGTTGTTGATGCCTAAAGGAATATGCCCATTAGGTAACATGGGAATCAAAGTATCTACTGTCCTTGGAAAGATAATGATCCAAATATGAATATTCAAGAGACACCAGAAATCATTATACATGGTTTCACTTTCTTTTTAATCTTGATATCTGAATAAAATTTTTCTTATGCTTAGGAAAAATGGAACATTTGAATGTAGTTAATTTATAATATTTCTGGATTCTAGCACAGTTTTACTTTTGAAACTCTTCACAAAAACTCATTTTTAAAATGTTAAAAACTGTATTTGGCAAGACGAAAAAAAAAATTGACCCTAGGAAGATATAAGATGGTATTACCATTTGACAAATAACAATTACCCCACCAAGAGGTTGAGTCACTTTAACAGTGTTTGTAGTTTATCTCTCATGTACTTTTTTCCTGTCTGTATTAAAGAACATTTGGTAATTTTTTCACTAATAATATTCTACTTATCCACCACTTAAACAAATGTGAGATGTTGTTTTCTTAATCATTTTGTGGAACTGTCACATATTTCTATTGTATTGTTTTGTTCACGTGAACACAATCAATTATTAATGTTGAAGTTAAAATTATCAACATGACCATTCAGTTAATTAAGTAAAATATGGGATTATAATTTTGAACATGCTTTGAAATCAAAAAACTATATTGAATTAGATTCCAATACATATTTAAAACAATATCTATAAATATTTTAACAATGTGTTATGCTATCCTGTGTAGTTTTAATATTTTATAAATCAGACTAAGTTTTGGTTAAATAATGAGAATACCACCTTTTTACATCTTTAAATGAATGGAATCATCTAGAGAAATTCATCTTTCTCTTATAATAGGAATAAGACATGATAGTTCCAAAATGAAAAGTAAAACTCAAATTATTTTTGTAAATGAAACAGTGATTTTATCTAGTTTTAAAATTCTTACCCTTTGTTTTTCTGTAGCTTTTTTTTTTTTTAACCTAAGATCCACACACACACACACACACACACACACAAAAGAGCATTTGTTGACTTAACCACAATAAGGTGGGAGGATAGTAGCAAGACAACTAAGGAAAAAAGTCTCACTTCCCTGAAATTAAAATTAAAACTGATTGTTTTCACTTTTATTTGGTTCAAATTTTTTTATAAAATACTTGAATTCCCTTTCAAGAGTCATGCAATACTGTGCAGTTTGACCACTGAGATGTTGGCTAAAATCTTCTTGTGTCAGAGAAAAGGAAATAATGCAGTTTTGTCTTCTCCATCAGCCTTTTAAGACAAATCTAGTGATTGACAATGCAGATTAAAACATACAGTTTATATCAAGAACCTTGGTTTCATAGACCTGAGTTTTGCAGATTAGTGTTTAAAAGAAAGGCTCTCAACATCAACAGCCAGGCTGCTTCAAAACTTGTGCTGCATACATCTGGCTGATTATTTAACCACCTTGTATTATTCTGCATCAGTGAAATACATGGAGTTTTACTTGAACATTCCTCAGAAAAGTGATATGGCAATGAATAAGTCAAAATGTTACTTCATTTTTAACTTTTCAAAAGCTGTGTAGACTCTTTGGAAAGATAGTCTGGGTAATTACATGTAAGTTTTCAAAAAATTTCAAATATGTTTTTAAAAAGGCTAATTTTTTACAGGTCATTGGCAAAAGTAAGAAAAATAATATTGATTTCAAAATATCATATTCTACTAATTATAATACAGAATATATTCTAAAACATCTAATATTTTAGGACATAAAAAATCAGTGCATTTGTGTTTGTACAAAATATTTTAATTTGCTTAAAACTGACAGCCTTTATTTACAATCTGACCCAAATTTCATAGTTTAAAACAAAATTTCTGAGAATGTGTGATTTATAACTGCTGCCTCCAATTCTTATAGAGTCCATCAATTTAAAACCAGCAATCTATAATTACCTACCAGCAACTTGGTCAACATCAACAATATTTTCTTAGCTTTTCCTTCTTTAACTGCTCCATAATTCTTGAACTTATTATTTAAAGTTCAGTATTTGAGGAGCTGACTTTGGACTTAAAATTATTCTGTGTAACCTTTGAGATCGTGTACACCTCTCTGACATACTCCTTATGATTAGGAAAATATACCATACTGCATGTAGATATTTTAAGAAGTAATAATGTTTTTTCCAGTGCCCAGGAAACATTATATATGCAATAAATTAAAGCTGTTAAAGTTGTCATAGTACTTGTCAGTGTTTTTATTGATCAAGTCATTTACCTCTGACGTTTTTCCTTTGGCTATTCTGATACTCTTATTTTCCCAGCACTTTTTCAAATTTATAATTTTCTGAGAACAACCTCTGTGACTTATTATTCTATCTGTGCTAGATATTTTCTTATGAACTTTACAGATTCACTCTTGATCAAATGGTATCTGTAATATAAGAGTTCTAGCTTTTTAGTGGACAGCCTCAGTGTCCCTAATGCTATGTCTATTAATTGAGTCTTGCTACTTTAAGGTAATTATCTCTCTAGTAATCACCCTGTCAGATCATTACATATTTGCTGTGCTTCTCTGTCATAAAAATAACTCATGGGCATCAATTCTCAAAGAACCTTCTTTCACTTTCTCTTCAAATTTTCAGTCATAAAGTTCTAACTGCTCCTGTCCCGGGGAACCATATACCATTGCTTGCAGATTTTGTAATCTTCACCCACTTACTTGAAAATATCTCCTTTCTCAAAGACTATTTAATTATTCACTTGACTATGCAATGTAGATTATTAGATATCTGACTCATACGATACTTGACAACAAAATTTCAGAGAAATAAAGGCCTCTATGGGTTATGTTGGATTAATCACCTGGGGGTGCCATTGGTAATCTGCTAGTTGGTTAATTTAATGACTAAATTAATGGAGTAAAGTAGATTGGTTGAATTTTTGTGCAATTTTTGAACAGAAAGAAATTCAGACAATTAAAAAATATGAAATGTATCTATATATATGGTTCTTATTCAGTTATATCATACAATAGTCCTGTAGGGATGTGATGACTGGACTCTATTTAAGGAATCCATTGGAGACATAGCCACCAACTTTATTGGAAATATCTGAAGTGGAGATTCTCACTAAAGATAGACATTAAGATGAATGAATCATGATTAAGTTGAATGAATTATTAATCTCAATAGAATTATTAGTATGAGGATAGAGGCTGGGTTTTATGTATAACCAGCAAAATCAAGATCACTTAATTATCATAGTAAGTAACAGAGCCAAGTAATTCTCCTTATGTTTTTACCAGCAGGGGTCTGAATAATGGCTGCTTAATAAGAGGGTTCTTCTGAATCAACTGCATGGGCAACTAATAAGATTCTGCTTCATATGTAATCAGACAATTACTGAAGAGAGAAAAATCTAATAAGGTATCATAAATTAAGTATACTATGGCCTATCTATCCATAAAACCAGATGTCAAAAGCAGTGTAGTATTATAAAACAGAACTGGCAAACATTAAACCAAGCCTGATGATAACTAAACTGTATGTGGAAGAGTGCAGACAAGTGGTGTATTGGTGATAACTAGCTTTCCTTTTAGAGATGGTCTGAAACCCTAATTAGTAGCAGTTGTTCATTTCCATGGCAATACTACTCCTAAAGTGGTCAATACTTGGAGATTGGATGAGAGTACCTAATTGACTTGTGGAAGCATTGTTATACCAGCTCCAGCATACCCCTGCATGTGACAGAAACTTGAACTGGACCCTTGGTAGTTTCCCATTATCAGAAGGTTAGCTTATAGACTAATGAAGAAATGCTAAATAATCACATAGGTCAGAAACTGGCAAACCATGACTGCAAACTTAACCTGTCACACTGTTTGGGTAATTTAAGTTTGATTGGAACGCAGCCTCATTTATTCATTTATGTATTGTCTGTGTGTACTTTTATGATTACAATTGCAGATATGAGTAATTGTAGTAAAGTTGTACAGACAACAAACTTTACATATCTGAAGTCTTATAAAAAAAGTTTGCCTATAATACACTTTCATCTATTTCTCACAGTAGATTAAAGACAAAACAATTTGTCTGAAGTTGTATAGATGTTATATAGGATTTACACATTGTCACCTAAATCTTGTTCAAGAGGTCTATGGAAAATTTTGTTGTAGTGGCAAAAAAATGAGCTATGCCTGGATTGACCAATATTCTATTTTTTAATACCTTTATTTGTTTGTTTTTATGTGGTGCTGGAGATCGAATCTAGTGCTTCACACATGCTAGGCAAGCCCTCTACCACTGAGCCACAACCCCAGCCCCCAATATTCTATTTTTGAGAGTTTGTTTTCCCCAAACATTGACTGAAAATTGACCCATATAGGAAAATTTTCTCAGCCAAGAAAACTTTTGGATTTTGCTAGATCTTTTCAATGATAGGATGGTGATTTGTCCTACAAAAATTCGATCTGTTATTTTGAATATAGCTTTGCCTTTCTTGTCTGCAATATCTCTGCCATCACCATTATTTGTAATTACAGAATACCAGCCAACCATCTCTTTTTCTGGAAGTAGTAGTAGAGCAATAGACTTAAACATGAATTTAAAATTCCAGTGCTGTAATATCACAGAGTAACTGGTTTGTTCTAAGGGATACATGTTCTTCTGATGTTTCTATTATAGTCCCATTGGAAGATACTTGGGGGAGCTTTTACTTCACCATTAAAACAAAGGCCTTGCAGTCAAAATGCAGAGACATGGAACGAATGCAAGATGGTGGGCCAGAGGGAAGCAGCAATTAGTGCTGCTCCATGACCTGGGTCTCAACTAGTGGTAATACTGCTTTTCTGAGAGTGATAGAGGACACCTCCACAGCTGCTCCTACACAAGAATCAGGGTTGCCATGCCCTTGCAGGACCCAGGGCCTCGGCTTTACAACAGGACTCCTGACTCCTGACTACTCACCCACGCAAGTCTCAGGTCTCTTGAGTGCCTTAGTGGGACCACCGGCATCAGCACCAGTGCAGAATTCACAGATGCAGCTCCCACACAATATACCCAACCACTACCCATATGCAGGAACTCTGGCCACCACTCCCCTATGGACACACATCTGCCAAAGCGGGGCTCCCCTGGTCCCCTCCATCTTGGGACTCTATGGTATCTTGAGACTTATGCAGCTACTGCCATAATCCCCTACATGGTAGCCTGCCTGCATCTGGGACATCATAAGCTCCAAAGACAGCCTAGAGCCACATGCCACAGTGCTCATCTGTGAGCACAACACCATCACCTGGCTTACCCCACCCACCAGCATCCCATCACTGAAAGCAGCCTCCTCCATCTTGGATGACCTCCATCACCATCTTTTGTTGGGGCAACTACCAGTTTGAAACATCGGATAGCCAGGTACTCATAGTTTTCTAGTTTCCCCTAATCCCCAGAAGCCACTAACCCCATACAGAAATTGACTAATACAATATAGACCTCCACGACTGATGCTCAGCCACCAGAGTGTAACACACAAGACCCCCAGAAATAAAGGTTCCTGATAAGAAAGTAGAAAGGGAGGGGGTGAGGGAAATACACTATAGAGACTCATTTAGAGGCCAAAACTGTGAGGCCTACAGGCAAGATTAGTAGATAAGACCAGGCGCCCACATCTCATAAGCAGGCCCCAAAGGAGATCCTTGAGGTGCAGTCTTCCATAGGAATCGACAGGCACCATACCCCATGTCCAGGTGCTCTGCACCCAAGACCAACTCTCACACCCTCATAACGCCCACCATCCTGGGAGCAGAGATACCAGCTAAGAACAAACAACACCACCTATTGGATGAGAAGAGAAGCAGAAAAGATACTGCTTACCAACCAGAACAATCCATGTTTCTTCCTTCTAGTTTTTTTTTCCCCCCTTCTCCCTCACTATTCTGGTGTCTTCATATCCCCAACATACCTGAAACCCAGTACTGTCCATGAATTAGGATACTAATGACTGGGATGTTTGAATATTATATTACAGTTGTGTTATATATTCTTTTTCTTTTCTTTTTCTATTGTTTTTACTATTTTTACATTTTTTTCTTAATATTTATGTGTGTTTCTTTGTACTCTAGTCTCCCCACTTACTTGTCTACCCCAAATTACTTCCTGTCTCTTCTTCTTCTACTAATCTTCTTCTTAAGATTCCTCCTTCACACTTTCTATGATATAATAACTATATATCTTCATTTTCTACTTCCTCAGCATATAATCCTACACCTCACCCCCAGTTTTTTGTCCACCATCAGAAACTATAAACCCATTTGAAAACCCACTGTTTATATTGTAGGCAATAATTGAATTTACCATTTCTGCATATTGTAACCAAACTATAAATGTCTTAATAGTAACTACTAGGTATAAGATTGTATATTGTATGTATTGGGATCTGTTAACATTGTTCTTCCCCTCAAAGGAGAGATATTGGAATGCTGCAGGGGCCCTATAAGCCTAAAGGGTAAAATGGTAATGCCTCAGATGCACGATGCTAGAAGGGAAGACACATGAACAACAAAAGACACAAGAGAAGAAAGTGTCCCAAACAAATCAAGATACTACATTATTAGAATCTACGATCAGCATAGCAGCAAAAATGACAGAGAAGGAGTTCAGGATGTACATAATTAAAATATTCTGTGAATTAAAGCATAATATGAGAGCAAATACAGGCAGCAAAATATCATTTTAATGAAGAGCTACATAAGCAAATAAATGAAGCAAAAGATTACTTCAATAGGGAAATAGGGGTTCTAAAAAACCAGATATACTTGAAATGAAAGAAACAAAAAAAATTAAAAGTTCAATTGAAGGCATTACTAGCAGATTAGACCACTTGGAAGACAAGACCTCAGATAATGAAGACAAAATATATAATCTTTGAAAAGAATGTAGACCACACAGTGAAGATAGTAATAAATGATGAGCAGAATATTCAAAAATATAGGATGGCATCAAAAGACAAAATGTAAGAGATATTTGGGTACAGGAAGGCAAAAAGTTTCAAACCAAAGGAATGAATAATCTATTCAATGAAAAAAATATCAGAAAAATTCCCAAATATAAAGAATGAATTGGAAAGCCAAATACAAGAGGCTTACAGGATGCCAAATGTACAAAATCACAACAGATCCACACCAAGGCACATTACAATGAAAATGCCTAGCATACAGAATAAGGAGAGAATTTCAAAAGCCATGAGAGGAAGGAATCAGATTACATATAAGGGAAAAACAATTAGATTATGTGCAGATTTTTCAATCCAGACTCTGAAAGTTAGAAGACTCTGGGACAACATATACCAAACTCTAAAAGAAAATGGTTGGGGGGGCGCTGGTGTTGTGGCTCAGTGGTACAGCTCTCGCCTAGCATATGCGAGGCCCTGGGTTCAATCCTCAACACCACATAAAAATAAATAAACAAAATAAAGGTATTGTGTACAAATAAAAAATAAATATTAAAAAAAGGAAAATGCTTGTCAACCAAAAATCTTATATCCATCAAAATTAAGCTTTATATTTGATGATGAAATAAAAACATTTCATGATAAACAAAAGTTTAAAAAAATTACAACTGGAAAGCTCAAACTACATAACTTCCTCAGAAAAATATTCCATGAAGAGAAAATGAAAAATAATGATGAAAATCAGCAGAGGGAGGTATTACACCAAAGGAAAAACCAAGACAAGTTAAATACCCAAAATAAACAAAAATGGCTGGGAATACAATCATGTCTCAATAATAACCCTGAGTTAATGGCCTAAACTCTCCAATCAAAAGACATAGACTAGAAGATTGGATTAAAACAAACAAAAACAAACAAACAAACAAAAAACAAAACAAAACAAAACAAAAAACCAGTATGTTGCTTCTAAGAGATTCATCTCATACTAAAAGAGTGAAGGTGACAGACTGAAGGTGAAAGGTTGGGGATAAACATACCAATCATATGGACCACTGAAGCAAGCACAGGTTTCCATTCTCATTATAAATAAAATAGATTTAAGCTAAAGTTAACCAAAAGGGATAAAGAAGGTCATTTTATACTGCTCAAGAAACTATACACCAATAAGACATAACAATTATAAATATATATTCTCCAAACAATGGAGCATCTACATTCATCCAACAAAGTCTTCTCAAGTTCAAGAGTCAAATAGACCACAACATAATAATTCTGGGTGATTTTAACACACATCTTTCACCATTGGATAGATCTTCCAAACAAAAGCTGAACAAAGAAACTATAGAACTCAACAACACATCAATAACTTAGACTTAACTGACATATATAGAATATTTTATCCTTCAGTGAGTGAATAAACTTTCTTCGCAGCAGCACATGGATCCTTATCTAAAATAGACCATATATTATGCCACAAAGCAACTCTTAGCAAATACAAAAAAGTAGAGATACCATCCTGCATTTTATCAAATCATAATGGAGAGAAATTAAAAATCAATGATAAAATTAAAAAAAAAACACTGTAACACCTGGAGACTAAATAATATGATACTGAATGAACAATGGGTTGCAAAAGGCATCAAGGATGAGATTAAAAAAAATTTAAAAGTAAATGAGAATACTAATACAACATACCAAAATCTCTGGAACACTATAAAAGCAGTTCTAAGAAGAAAGTTCATTGCATGGAGCTCATTCCTTAAAAGAAAAAAAAAATTAACAAATAAATGACCTAACATTACATCTCAGAGACCTAGAAAAACAAGAACAAATCAACACCAAAAGAACAGAAGACAGGAAGTAATAAGAACACAGCTGAAAACAATGAAATTAAGAAAAAAGAAACAATTGAAAAAATTGACAAAAAAGTTAGTTTTAAAAAAATAATAAATAAAATTGACAACCCTTAGATATGGTAATAAAGAGAAGGAGAGAGAAAACTCAAATTATTAACATACATTATGAAAAAGGAAATACCACAACAGATACTACAGATAACTAGAAATTATTTAAAAACTTGTACCCCAATAAAATAGAAAATATCAAAGGCACTGACAAATTTCTAGAGTCATATGATTTTCCCATATTGAAACAAGATGGTAGACACAATTTAAACAGTTCATTTTCAAGCAATGGAATAGAAGACACCATCAGAAGCCTACCAACCCGGAAAAGCCCAACAGAGTGGAATTCTACAAGACCTTTAAAGGAGAACTAATACCAATACTCTTCAATTTGTTTCAGAAAACAGAAAAAAAGGGACTACTTCCAAACTCATTCTATGAGGCCAATATCACCATGATTCCAAAAGCAGGCAAAGACCATCAAAGAAAGAAAACTTCAGACCAATATTGCTAATGAACTTAGGTGCAAAAATTCTTAATAAAATTCTGGCAAATTGAATACAAAAACATATCAGAAACACAGTGCATCATGATCAAGTGGGATTTGTCCCAGGAATGCAAGGCTGGTTATACATATGGAAATCAACAAGTGTAATTCATCACATCAATAGACTTAAAGAATCATATGATCATCTCAATAGATCTAGAGAAAGCATTCAACAAAATACTGTACTCCTTCGTGTGCAAGTAAGTAGGAAAACTAGGAATAACAGGAACATATCTCAATATTGCAAAAGCTATGTATGCTAAGCCCCAGGTCAACATCACTCTAAATGGAGAAAATTTGAAAACTTTCCCTCTAAAAACTGGAATAAGACAGCAATGCCCTCATTCTCCACTTCTATTTAACATAGTTCTTGAAACACAGGCCAGAGAAATTAGACAGATGAAATAAATTAAAGGGATCCAAATAGAAAAAGAAGAACTCAAATTATCGCTATTTGATGACAATATGATTCTATACCCAGAAGACCAAAAAATTCCACCAGCAAACTTCTAGAACTAGTAAATTAATTCAGCCAAGTAGCAGAATATAAAATCAATACCCATAAACAAAAGGCATTTCTGCACACCAGTGACAAATCCTCTGAGAGGGAAATGAGGAAAACCACTCCATTTAAAATAGCCTCAAAAATAAAATAAGATACTTTGGAATCAACTTAAAGAAAGAGGTGAAAGATCTACACAATGAAAACTACAGAACGCTAAAGAAAGAAATCAAAAAAGACTTTAGAAGATGGAAAGATCTACCTTGCTCTTAGATAGACAGAATTAATATAGTCAAAATGACCATACTATAAAGAGCACTCTACAGATTTAATGAAATTCCAATCAAAATTCCAATGACATTCTTCATAGAAAAAGAAAAGGCAGTCATGAAATTTATCTGATAAAATAAGAGACCCAGAATAGATACAGCAATCCTCAGCAAGAAGAGTGAAGCAGGTGACATCACTATACCAGACCTTAAACAATACTACAGAGCAATAGTAACAAAAACAGCATGGTATTGGCACCAATGGTAGAACAATGGTACAGAATAGAGGATACCGAGACTAACCCACATAATTATAGTTATATTAGACAAAGAAACCAACAACATACATTGGAGAAAAGATAGCCTTTCAACAAATGGTGCTGGGAAAACTGGAAATCTATATACAACAAAGTGAAATTAAACCCCTATCTCTCACAATTCATAAAACTTAACTCAAAGTGGATCAAGAACCTAGGAATTAAACCATGGACACTGTGCCTGTTAGAAAAAAAAAGTAAGCCTTAATCTCCATCATTTCAGATTAGGCCCTAACTTCCTTAATAAGACTCCTATAGTTCAAGAATTAAAATCAAGAATCAATAAATAGGATGGATTCAAACTAAAAAGCTGCTTCTCCACAAAAGAAACAATTCGTGAGGTGAATAGAGAGCCTATATTTTGGGAGCAAATTTTTACCATACATACATCAGATAGAGCACTAATCTGTAGGGTATATAAAGAACTCAAAAATCTTAACACCAAAGAAACAAATAACTCAATCAATAAATGGGCCAAGGAACTGAACAGACACTTCTCAGAAGATGATATACAGTCAACAAATATATGAAAAAATGTGTAACATCTCTAGTAATTAGAGAAATGCAAATCAAAATTACTCAAAGATTTCATCTCACTCTAGTCAGTATGGCAGCTATTAAGAATACCAACATCAATAAGTGTTGGTGAAGTTGTGGGGGAAAAGGCACACCCATACATTGCTGGTGGGACTGCAAACTGGTACAGCAAATATGAAAGGCAGTATGGAGATTCCTTGGAAAACTTGGAATAGAACCACCATTTGACTTAGCTATCCCATGCCTCAACCAATACCCAAAGGACCTAAAAATAGAATACTACTGGAACATAGCCACATTAATGTTTAGAGCACCACAATTCACAATAGCTAAACTGTGGAAGCAATCTACATGCTCTTCAGTAGATAAATAGATAAAAAATGTGGTATAAATACATAATGGAATATTATTCAGCATTAGAATATAATAAAATGATAGCATTTGCAGGTAAATGGATGGAGTCGGAGAACAAAAAGCTAAGAGAAGTTAGCCAATACCAAAAAAACAAATGCCAAATATTTTCTCTTATATAAGGATGTTGGTTCATGAAGTGGTTGGGGCAGGGAGCATGGGAGGATTAGAAGAACACTAGATAGGGCAAAGAGGTGGTAGGGGAAAAGATAGGGCATGGAGAATAGGAAAGACAGTGGAATGAGATGGACATCATTACCCAAAGTATATGTATGAAGATATGAATGGTGTAACTCAACTTTGTGTACAAACAGAGATATGAAAAATTGTGCTCTCCATGTGTAATATGTATTGTAATGCATTGCACTGTCATATATAACAATTATATACACTGTTATATATAACAAATTAGAATTTTTTAAAAATGCAAAGTGTAAAACATGAGAGGAACTTAAGAGTAGCCGGAGGATTGTTTCTATCAATCTAAATTTCTGCTAAATTTGAAATTAAGGCAATTGTCTAGTCTCAAACAACAGACAGGGGGACAATTACAACAGCAATGAATCCTGATTATTGAAAGTAATTTTTATTGTTCTAATATGGTCATAGGAACGATGTCTGGAACCAAGTTTACTCAGGAAGTTACTCTGTAATATAGTCACTATTTTAAAAGTCCTTGTTGTAAGTACAAAAATACAACAAACTCCAAAATAGGGTCTCAGATATCACAGAAAGAAAGAATTGCATCATTTCTTCATGTCCTCAATTCTCCCAAGATGCCTAAAAATTTTAAGGAACAATTGCAAAAATAAAAGTTATTTAGACTTTGTGTCCTGATAAGAGCAACAGTGACAATAATTACTTCACTTATTTTAAATATTTATTTCCTTCTTTTGTTTACAATGGCTTATATGAAAATCACTGGTGAAAATTAATAATTTAAGATTGAAAATTATTATGATTGAATTGCTCTTACCACACAAAATTGCAATAGTTGATCTGACTGTGCATTGGGAAACAATATCTCAAGGATGAATAGGGGAGAGCTGTATTGCATTATTTCCTTTGCAGTCTTCACAAGCTTTGTCCATTGTTTCTTGTTTTTCTGCTCAGTGTCTAGTAAAACTACTTTTCTGGACTTTATTAATGAGCTCCCTTATTATCTGGCTTCCAGGTGGGTTTTTCTGAGAGCATTATTGGCAGGAGTAGGAATGTGGGAGGACAGTGAGGATGGACTACCAATTCCTCCAACACTCTTCATGCCAGATTGCCATGCATCGGGAAATCCCAATTTATATTATCTACAGATTCTGGTAATTTTTTTCTTTCTCAAATACAGTTATTAACAGGATTCTGTTTTTCCTATTTATTCTGTATAATTATTCAAGATGTTTCAAAGAACCATAAAAATTTTAAAGAAAATTGCAGGGATAGAACACAAATTTTGCAGTGGATGCTATGAAAATCTCTATGGAAGTTGTCATTGACATCAATTTCATACTTCCTGTCATTACTGAGCTAACCAGTACAAATCAAACTTTACGCAAAACTTTAAACATGACTATATTAGAGATTGATTATATTGAATACAAACAGAGACTAGTTGGGAGTTCTTTGTAACAGTAACAGGAGGACTTGATCTATAAATGACACACATGCTTACTACTATTGTTATTGTTTTATAATATCATAGAAAATACAATATGAAAAAAATATCTATAATATTGAGAATTAAGTGGCATTATTGCTTTATAGTGATATGCTTGGTTGCTTGGTATACTCAGTAGATTCAACAAAGAAAATATTAAAATTGAATTCAATAAGGAAGTTAATTAGTATGTGAAAAACATTCTTTTATACTGAATTCTAAGAAGCATTGTAGTTAGAATACCCAATTCAAAACAGCAAAATAAATACAATACAAATGGTATAAGGAGTTCTGGTTTACTGAGGAAGGCTGATGTAGGTCACAAGCCATTACATGGAAAAAAAAATCTGAACACTATTTTTCCTCAGGAAAAACTGGTGTGAGGTTGTTTTATGTTTTACATTGAGACAATGGCAAATATATAAGAAGTAACTTGACTAAGTAAAGAAAAATGCAACCTTTTTTGATTTAGGCTTTCTAGTACAAATGATTGATTTTTCTCAAATGGTTTTATAAATATGATCATATTTACATTAAATTTCAATAAATTCTCTTACCCAGCTGAACTATTTTCCATAGTAAGTGGCCTTTGGAGTTATAAGGATTTAGGTGTACACTTGAGTATTTGAATAAATTCTCTGATCAAATTTACTACATGGTATAATAATCTTTTGTTGTAATTAAAGAGTATAAATTATAAATGAAATCACATACATAAAACACACCACTGTGTTTGTCAGCTTTTGTGTTGCTGTGATGAAAGTACCTGACAATAATGACTTGGAAGAGGAAAAGTTAACTTGAAATCATGATTTTACAGGTTCAATCCATGGTCAGCAGATTCCATGGCTCTGGGCATGAGGTGAGGCAGAACATCATGGCAGAAAGCCATGGTGAACAAAACCATGCTGCTTATAGAAGCCAGGAAGCAGAGAGTGAGAACAAGGAGCCAGGGACAAAATATAGTCCCTATAGGTAAGCTCCCAGTTGCCTATTTCCTCAATCCACACCCCACTTCCCTGCACTCACCACCCAGTAATGTATTCAAATTATTACTTCAGGGGTTGGGGATATAGCTCAGTTGGTAGAGTGCTTGCTTCACAAGCACCAGGCCCTGGGTTCAATCCCCAGCACCACCAAAAAAAAAAAAAAAACCCAAAACAAAACAAAAAATGACTCCATCACGTGGATTAATTCACTGATGAGGCTACAATGGTAATCATCCAATCATTTCATATAAGTTTCACTTCTGAACATTGCTACAATAGGGACCATGATTTCAGAATATGGGCATTATGGAGGAGAATTCCAGATCCAAACCATAACAAATGCATTGTATTCAGAAGTCCGAAAGTGCTTTTTCAATGTCGATGTGTCAGACAATCAGTTTCAACTCTAACATGCAGAAATTGGAAGTTGTCACTCTAAGATTCTCAGAAAATAGATAAGCAAACCAAAATTAAAGATTTTTTTTTCCTTTAATCCATCAGAGAATTTAGGTCACAGGACATACTATGACCACAAAACTAGAGATAAATGCGAATGAAAATAATTATATCCAGAATCAACTGTCCAATAGTGGAACATACTAGAGCCACAAAGTGGCATGAACACTTGAATAGTACTCCATTAAACTGGAGTGTAAACTCCTACTGTGTGACACAGAAATTACCCAACCTCTTAAGGTCACAGCACATTTCTACCAAGTCCTCAGTATGAAACCTCTCATAGAGGTCCATGGAAACCTCTTAGGTTCTGGCAGAGTAAGGGGAAAAGTAAATATTTTGAATTGCCCAGCCAATTCCCAAGGGGGAAAAAATCTGTTTGTCAAGGAAAGCTACTGCAGGGAAACCTTATCTAAGCAGAGAAAGGAACTATTATACAACCCCACTCCAAGTAACCCATCCAACTCAGTTAAGATATGGGAAGGGAAGGACACATACTTTTTAAGGTCACTGCAGAATTACATAGGTGCTCTAAAAGACTCTTATTTAAACATAAGGTTATAGAATATTTTCCATTTTCCAGTTTGGTTCCCACCAAATAAATAGGTCTTCAAGTGAAAGGGCTGCAATGCACAGACCCCCATTTGGGAGATGTTCTTTGAAAGCCTAAAGGCAGGAAGTGTGACAAAACACAGGATGTCAGAGGAGTTTGAAAGCCTCTGGCAACTGCAGCAACAAAAACAAAAGCAAAAAGAAAACAATAATAAAATATTAAACAAGGGTATTACCTAGTGAGGTTAATACAAAACAACAAGCTAAAACCATTTATGCAAGTTTCTATTCTCAAATATAGCATATCTGGATTCCAAAAATGTTTACAACACATGACAAAAGAAAATGAAAGTCTGATAGAAAAAAAAAATGATGAGGAAGTGGAAATACCTGGGACTGAATTCAAACAAATTATACTTCAAGATTTTATAATTATGTCACAATATATTCTATTGTCATGTGTAACTAAAAATAAATAATAAAATATTTGGTAACAGGTAAAATGTTAACATTTGAGAACACTTAGCTGAGTGAATTTTGTTTTCAAATATAAAAGAAATGAAAGTGACTATTATTAAGAATATTTAGATAAGATGTTGAATCATTTTTAAATATAAAAAAGTACTAAAAGGTTTAATAATAAAATTTTAGCAATAAAATGCTTACAAAACTTTTACATTTATCTTAAAATAATATATATTACATTGATATGTAACATATTTTTGGAATGTAGGAGAATAAAATGTAAAATAATTTTGATTATTATAGTATTGGATAAAGTTTGGCTAGTGTTATCTCATGTTACTACTTTATAAATATAAAAAAGTACTAAAAGGTTTAATAATAAAATTTTAACAATAAAATGTTTACAAAACTTTTACATTTATCTTAAAATAATATATATTACAATGATACATAACATATTTTTGGAATGTAGGGGAATAAAATGTAAAATAATTTTGATTATTATATTATTGGATAAAGTTTGCAATATGTAGTAACATGAGCAGTTTAATCACTACTAATAGAAAAAGTCTTTTCACACAACATATATACTTAAGAAAATGTATATAAAAGTGACAAAGAACTTTAAAACTCAACAATAAAATATACAAACAAAATCCTTAAAGACCCAGGCAAAAGTTCTGATAGATATGAATCTAAGCTGATAGGAAGATGGCTAATAAACATCTGAAAAGATGTAAACTATAATTTTTATAACAGAAACTCAAACCAAAACAATAATGAGATAACACTAGCCACCTAATAAAATTACTAACCGAAAAACTGATAATGTTAACTGCAGGTGAATATGTGAAGCATCAAAACTCCACATTTTTTGCTGCTTGTAATACAAAGAGCACAGATACTTTGGATAACAGGTTTCAGTTTCTTATAAAATGAGACCAGTCTTAACACATGATCCACTACTTGTACCCCTCAGAATTTACTAAACTAGTCTTAAAGGTTATGTTCGTGCAAAGTCCTGCATGTATGTATTTCATATCAGTTTATTTATGCTTATCAAAAAACTTGAAACAAACAGAACATCCTTTGATAGATAAATGGATAAAAAGAAATGTGCATACTGCATGCTTTTCAGCAATGAAAATAATTGACTATGGAAGTCCTAGAAAATCATTGATGAACTTTAAATGTATATTGTTAGGTGGAAGAAGTCATTCTGTAAAGGATACATACTATATGATTCCAATTATATCATATCTTGAAAAGGTATAGTATTAAAAATAATTTTAAAAAAATAATAGTTAAAAGTAATAATAGTTGGGGTTTCAAGGGAGGAGGGCTAGTTTAATAGGGTAACACAGGAAATTTTTAGGAAGGTGAATATACTCTCTATTATAAAGAACTACTGGATTATAATACAAGAGATGAAATAAATGTTTAATAGTGGATGCTGTTATAAATAAATTGTTGAATAAAGATATGTAAGATGATGGACAAATCTCTCATGCAGAAGAAGTCTAAATACTTTCCTAGATACCCTGAAATGCCTCCACCATCACCATAAATGCAGGCTACATAATGTGTTTCCCTTCAAAGAGTGCAAAATTGAAAGATGAAAAATGAATAAATTTATAGTGGAGAAACCTGACAAACACTATCTCAAGTAAATAGTTGAGGTCAATACAAGAAGTGGAAAACAATATTTATAATAGACAACTTGATGTGATTTGGTAAAACTGCATTTTACTTCTATTGTATTCTACCCCCAAATCCACATATGTAACACCAAAAAATAAGTAAAATATGGAAATTAAAACTGAGGCATATTCTACAAATACTTGAGTGGTGAAAGTTATCAAAAACAAGAAAATACTGTGAAACAGTCACATTCAAGAATAGACTAAGAAATATATTCACTAAATTTAAGGTGGCATCCTCTATCCACTTTGTGATCAAGGGACAGCTAAGAATATTTATTATGGTATGGACTTTATTTAAAAACAATGGGCCAATATCAGTTAAGTAATCTTAACAAATACAGTGGTAACATAAGGTGTTAATAGATGAAGCTGAGTGTGGGTGTATTGGAAGTCTTCATGACTTCTCAAAGTCATCATAAAATTGTTCTGAAAAATAATGTTTATTTTTTTTAAAAAAAAAACAACAACTATATTTTATGTTTTGAAATCTACTAACTGTAAGGATGCAGAGGACCTGGGTATGAAACCCCAATGCAGAAGTCCTGTATTTATGCTCATCTCTGGATTACTGTGCAGGCACACTGGAGAATATAATGCCATAGCACTGTTATTTGAGTATGAAATAAATGTCTATAACACTATGCCAGAAGAATTTATAGATTTACTTGTTCCAGTGGGTAGAATTACCCTAAGAGCTGTAATGCTTTATTTTAGCTATAATGCTAATTTTAGCTCTAAAATCTTTAGTTTTTTATATGTGATTGTAAATGATTGTAGACAATAAAAATTATATTGAGACCATTTTAAAAGTTAGTCACATATGTTTGTCTCTGGGGATACAGTATTGAAGAAGGAAAAAAAACATGTTCCTACTAATAGTACAACAAATTCAACAGGAAGAAGAATGTGGAGGATGAGGAAGAATCTAAGAAGGAAGAAAAAAGTTGTGATGTCAGTATGGGGAGCATCACCTGGTAAAATTCAAATATGAGTTACTTGTTGAGAAGAAGCTATCAGAGAATGGAATCTAAAGTTTCACTGAGCTATTTCTTCCTGTCTATATTTCAAAATGTAATAATGAAGATGTCCTAAAGCAGTAGAACTTCTGAACAATAAAAGGTATCTTTAAATATATATTTCTTTAGGACGCTGAGTACACAATGGCATACATATACTTTCCAGAAGAAAGAGAATTGTTCCTGATGGTAAAGGAGAAATAAAAATTAATTCATGTTAAATATAACTAATATAAGGGTCCCTAATAATATAGCATATAATATTTATGTCAATAATTAATTATAATTAACTATAAAATGTGACATGTTTATAAAATCATTTTAAATAGGCTTATTTGAGGAAAATGATGAATGAAAAATTGGTAATAACTTTTGAATCTTTGCTTTATTTTCTTTTTATTAGCAGAAAAATAATAATTACCTTTAATTGGAGTTTGATCTGATGTTGAGCTAATTTTTAAAAATTTTCTTAAAGCATTTAATTAATTAGTAAAAAGTCAGCTTTTGGACAATGTGACTAATCTTATTTATTAAAGTGACTAATGAGCCAGATGTAATGGCTCATACCTGTACTCCTAGCAGCTCAGGAATCTGAGGCAGGAGAATGCCAGGTTTGAAGCCAGACTGAACAATTTAGCAAGGTTGTAAGTAACCTAGTGAGACCCTGTCTCAAAAAATGAACAAATAAATACATAAATAAATAAGGACTGAGGATATGTCTCAGTGTTTGAGTTAGCCTGGTAGCAAAAAAAAAAAAAAAAAAACTTATAAATAAGGGGAAAGTGTTCAATCAAATCAAACTGATTGATTGGCCAAGATATTAAAAAAAATAGCTTTAATTTCTCTTCTGTATGAGCTATTGCTTTGTGAAGGATTTCAGAATGTAGAAAGTATTGTATAATTGTATAGACATTTTTGTCTTTTGATACATTTAGTTTTTTTAAAAGATATCTTATTAAGGTTGATCCTCAAATTAGAAGAGACTTTTTAATGAAATTTTAGAATGGAAAGGTAAAATACAACTTAAGTTTAGGTCGTTTAATTTGTTCTAAGAGAAAATAACTGAGTGAACTTTTTTAGGTGGTATAATTGCTTTTATGAGCTGTAATACACATAGTACGTCTGAATAAGTTCAGTTAAATTTTCAAGAAAAAGAGAAGAATGACCTTACACAATCAAGAAAATGAATAATTTAAAAAATTTATAAGCTAAAATATGACAGTAATTTTCTGAAGCAGTCAGGCACATTGCCCTTTTATATTACCAGGCCCAATGAATTATGAATGTTGGCTGAATAAAAAGCCTGAGGGTGACAATGGAGCCACGTTTGTCATTCGCACTTACAGAATGTTCACTGCCCTAGCTGGATTTGCAAATCTTACCATTATTGCTGGATACTAAAGATTTTGGAAAATACATGAGGAATACTTTGAGGGCTGAGAAGATGATATATTAATTGCTATCCATGGAACTAAGTCTAAAGCATGCTAATTCTTCAGTCTTTTGAACTATGTAAGTAGTCAGCCCAGCACACTCCCCTTATTCTAACCTACCTGATCATGTAAAAGCAAAAATCAAAATAAAAAGGCAGTTTTCAAGTGCATACATCTAATCTGCAGGAATCATGAGTGGGAAAAACAGGTGTTCTGAGAGATTCTACAGTGCTTCAGTTGCTAAGGAAACCACTTTCATCAGTTCATAAAGGCTGATAACCTGGACTTTTGCTGCCAAATTGCTATCAACAAAGGTTGGAACTGATATGAGCATATATACAATATATGCAAATGAAAACAATGTGGATGTTTTTTAAAAAAAAAACCTCAATGATAAGGTTGTATTGGATGCCTGGACAGTCATATATTAAACAAGAATGGTTGCATAATTGCTAAATAATTTTAAAATGATTCATCCAAACTGATGATTTCAATTAAAGTATAAAAAAAGAAAAGTTAATACACCTATAACTGTGGCAGATATAGCATTAATGTAAAGTCATATATGCTTTAGTAATTACATAGCAAAGCTTGAGTAATATTTTAATGTAATATTAATTATATAAAATAGAAGTGAGTCCTGGTTAGTTTTATTAGACAATAATATGCACTAATCAGTTATTTCCTGATTGTTAATTCCAAGTTACATATAAAACAATGGAATTTGTGTATGAATGTTGTGATTGATTGGCATTGCTTAATACATAACATGTAGTACTCGCATATTTTGTGTCAAGAATTGGCTAATAACAGTATTAATCATCCTTGTTGAAGTATTTATTGAAATGGACTTTCTTTTATTTTCTTTTATGTAGCACTAAATAACATAATACAACAGAGGGATGAGAGAAGGAATTAGTAAGCAAGTTATGAAAGAAATCCTTTCTTCTTCCCCAATTTCAGTTAGTGCTAAAGTATATGTATTCATTTTGCATTTGCTATATGAGACCTATACATCTTTTACACTATAAATAAATAATTAGAATTATGGCTTATATACACCTTAGTAAAATTTACTGCTTACACTAAGTTTGCATCTCAATATTTTCTTTAAAATTTCAAATTTTTGAAAGAAAAACAATTTAATAATATTTTTAAGAGATTCAGTAATGTCATCAAAATTTCAATTGACTGTTTAGTCACAAATATGACTAGATTATATTAGAATTACCAAATCTATTTTTAATTTTAAAATAAAAATTAAATTTTATCTTTCATTATGTACCAATTTCTAAAATTTCAAGGTAGAAAGAGAAATGGCATTTTCATTATATTTCATTTTCATCACAGTTTGTTTTAGAAACAGTTACATAATTTCGGCTTAGTTTGACAGAACTGGCACATCTCATCTGCAGATAATCATACAATTTGATATTTATAAACTATTGAGTTTTCTATAAATACACGGTTCTAGTTTCCATGGAAATTTAGTAATCACTAAAGCTGATTTTTGTTTATCTTTCTTAGTGGAATTAAATAATGCTATTTGTAGAGATGTATTTCAAAGTCCTTAACAATTAACTCTTTGATTATCAGTTCTATAAAACCAACATAGTTTTTGTGTGATTTGAAAGTGTACATACATATTGCAATGTAACACCTTTAATTAAAAGTTCCAGATGTAAACAATCAAATGAAAATTATTTGTCTCTGGTGTTTTATTATTTTTTTTATATTTTTATTTGTTAAATTTTGGTTTTAATTTGTAAAAAGAGCATATTAACCCAAATTACAACACAAAGTTTTAAAAATTAAATGAGTGTAGTGAACAGAACATAAAAATGTGCCTTGTTCATGTTTAAGTGCTAGATAAAAGTTTTTATGCTAATGAAAATTCTAGGAAGGAAAGGCTCTCTGAGAGTACCTGGTATACAGTAGACATTCAGTAAAAATTAATAAATTCATTAACTCATGAGTTTAATAACTGTTTTTCTACTGGTTTTATTACATTAAATACTTATGGTATTTTATTATTCTATTTATTGCACTATTTTATTATTATTTCTGGTATTATAATCATTGTTTGATACTGATTATATTTATTTATTATAGTAAATTCCTATTATAGTATTTGTTATAATAAATACATATTTTATCATAGTAAATGCAGACTAGAAAGCCTACATTTCATACTCTTGGCTTTTAAATTGGCAAAGCTAACAATCTTTATTTATACACATTTTTGAAGGTGTGTGTAAGCTGAATATTCTAAGTAATTTTCAAATAGTCAGCTACTGTATATACATACTACAAGCAACAAAACAAAGCAAAAGTTGACTTTTGCTATACTAACTTTTCCATTTTATACTCAGAAAGTCTTTATTTTTAATTTACACTATTTAACTATAAAGTTTTATATTGGAGGATGGGAGTGATAAAAATACTTATGAAATATTCTATTTTTTTATTTTTCAATAGTTATCAGAACATTTCCCTTTGTTTTAAGATATCATCTGTGTCATTATATATATATATATATATATATATATATATATATATATATATATATATACAAAGGAAATGTTCCAATTTTTTTCAACTGTACTAATTAGGAAATCATCAAGTTGTCTCTTGGGTTCTTTTGATACAGGTTTTGTTTTTTGCTTCTGAAAACAAAGGGTATTTCCCACATACATCTTGTCTTATACATCAGCACAATCAAGAATCAACTACTTTTTAAATAAGAATACTGGTTCCTTCATTGAACAAAGGTATTTAGAAATCAAGGTAAAATATTCATATTAGATAAAGGCAGTTGGAAAATAAATATGAGTTCTTTGAAAAATTATTCAAACTTTATAAAGCCCAGATCATTTTGAAACTTTTAAAAAGTTTAAATGTACTGATGTTAGTTATAAGGAACAATTATCCAAAATTTAGAGACAAAGGGATAGGTTGATAGGATGGATTTGTAAGGTCATGCTAAAGAATAACGGAGGCAAGCATGAATAATTTGTTCTCTACAAAATGTAACTATAGATTTCCATATTTCTGTTGGAATATATCTCAGGCATTGGGGAAATTATTTAATTGATTTATTATGTAATAGAAAATATAACCTGAAGGCCAAAGAACAGAGTTCTGATTTCCCTATGCAAAGAAAAAAAAAAAGAAAGAAAAGAAAATACAACCTGAAATGTTCCTTCATTTAAAGTCAGTACAGTTTCTAATTTTTGTCTGCTGGAAAATTCATTTGAGTCCACAATTCATCAATTCTTCCTTTGGACAAACATCACTATCTTACTAATTCTCTACTCAAGGAGTCAAATATTTTTGTTGTGCTTATTTTATTTTTTAATGCTTTATAAAATTTATTGTACTGATTTTTTTCAATTATGAGTAAATTAATTATTTATATTAATGATAATAAGTATATATTGAAAAGTTACCTTTTGTACATATTTTGAATAACATTGGAACTTATTTAAAATACAGCATTTCAATCTCCATTAATATGCTGCATATTCAAACATATTTAGTGGGGAACAAGGGAAATGCTGAAATGTTTAATTTCTTTTTTTTTTTTTTTTTGGTCTCCTTAGCTGATATCAAACCATGAAGTGCCCCTGATGGAGAGTTATCTGAGCCAATCAAAAATATTGAAGAGCATGTGGTTTTGTACCATATGCACATAGTGTCTTGTCTATCTATCCTAGAAATATATTTCAAAAGTGTAATAGTTGCCATGAAATAGTTATTAATACATTTATTTTAATAGGCAAAAGTATTTTTTCTCAAATTTACTATGCTGAAAACCTATTAAGAAATTTTAAAATGCTGTTGTGATTGTATACCTTCTGCCTCAATGTAGTTTTAAGTAAACTTTTCTGGTTTTCTTTTTTCTGGTGGATGTTCAGAGAGTCAGTACTTGTCAGTCTCTGGAGGCTCCATTCAGATCCAGTTATTGCATCCCCAATGCCATCAGTTTGAAATAACGTGCTAAGAAGTCTCCAGATTTATACTCCCAGATGGTCAAAGTGAGATAAAGTGAAAAGTCATACTGTGGAGAGCAGACTGTTCAGGCTCTGCCCAAATCTGAGTTATTCCATTTTGTAAAGTCATAGTCTGCCATGAGCTGCTTCATTTTAAGCAGAAACTCCAAGCTGACACCTTGAGCTCACATTCAGCAAATGAAACAGTTGTCTGTTGGGACCCTTTGTTTTGAAAACACTGGAGAACGGAATCAATAAAATCTGTATCTTACCACCTACAGTAACTCTAATTCACCTTTTTCTCCACCTGTCTCCTTGGCTCAGCATTCTCCAACTGGCCATCCTAATTCTTTCTTAGTCTTTCTGGGATCTATTTATATATAATCATGTGAACTGTGTTGTGCAACTTGAGTGTTATAGATATTATAAATTAAAATTATAATAATAATAATAAAAAAATCTTGTGTTTGCCCAGCTTATAACTATCAGGTGACCCATGAATATTCAGAGAACTGCCATTAATAAACGTGGGGTAGCCTGTGAATGTATTGTTATCTAGTACATTCTGGCACTGTGGAAAGACACAAATGTGTTTGGTTAATGTTAGTGACAAAGCTTGATCACGACACATATATCTAATCTATGGTGCAATAATGGAATTCCCATGTACTCTCACATCATTTTGTCCCTTAGGAAAGGGAACTTTAAAAACAATCACTAGATTAAATGATCATATTTCAAAACTCTTTTCCTGCGAGAAAATCTGGCTTGTCCAACAGCACTACCATCTGTCTTTGTGTCTATTCCAATTATTGTCAGCTATGTGTTTAAAAGGGAAAAGAACTGGCAGAAGATCAACATAGTCTTGATGGCCTATCCTTGGAGTTTCTCAAAAGTTCTCATGGGTTTAGTAGGCCCTTTTGCCCAGAATTAATTTTTCAAGCTTTTCAAAATAATGCAAAGAACTTCCTTTAATTTAATCATTAATAACTTTGAGACCAGTTTTATTTTGTTGCATTTGCCCAGTGCTGAAAGACTTGTTTGACACTGCACTTGTTATGGCTTAATTTTGGCCAGAATGTGTAGAAATAAGATTTTTACAAGCATGATTATATCCACGTTCAAGTTCTCATGTGCAAACCTTTTTGAAAAGCATAATTCTACTAAATAAAATACTGAAAATTCCATGACTAAGGGACAATTGATTGCTCCTTTGATGAATGATTAGACAAACAGTAATGTAATTGTCATGAGGAGAATTCTTTATTATGAGTTAAAAAAGAGGAAATTATAGTAGTTAACATGGAAAATATTTCATTCTTTCATTTCTCTACCTTGTGGTACACTTATATAATTTTATTTTGTTAATCATACAGCAAACAACAATTTTCAGAAGAATGTTATTATTTAATAAAACATAATGTCTTTCTTTCTTTATGCATGTGAAAAAAAATGGGTCTTTCCACAAATAATTTCTTTCTCTTGCTTGCAGAGAAAAGTTAATGAGCTTTTCAGATTGCTAATTATGTATATTCCTCTCTCAGGGTCAGGTATCTTTTTCTTTTTGCAATTTTTTTCTTAATTTACTTTCTAATAAGAAACTTCAGCAATGTGATAAATATAAAAAGTTTTCTATTATTATATGCACACTCTAGAAATATCTAGTGAGAGAAGCATTTTATACTATCTGTATAAAATTAAATTATAAAAACTTTTTCTTTAACTGAAAATATACCTCAGAAGAAACAATTTAACAAGGAAATTGTTAATAGTCTTCCTTCCTAGATAAGAAGAAATACAAGCCACTTTGAGACTTTCTCAGGAGTTAAAGAATTTTAATAATTTAATCATAAGACCACAGAATTTTAGTTATAAAGGCCTAGATGAAATTCATATGAGTTGATAATTTTCAAATAAATTAGAATAATTTCTTTTTTAGATTCAGAAATATTGTCTGACTTCCAATAGTTTCTATTATGATATAAATGCCAGCATACTCTTTTAGTTAATTATAATATGTATGTAATGTGATAGAAGTAAATTCTGTCATTTCATCTTATTTACTATAATTATAACCATATATTTATGTACCTCTGTGCACACAAACACCTATATATACAAACTTATTAAGATCAAACACAAAGTAATAAATAGTAAAAATTAATTTTAAAAAGTTGATATCATTATAAAAATATATAAAATGACATGTACTAGTTTAATTTATCTTATAGATAAAATTCTTAAAAGAAAAACTAACTTACTGTTTTTTTTTTTTTGCTCTTGCTCTTATTTTTTCCACATTTTAACTGGTTTGTTATAATTGTACAAAATTATGGGATTTGTTTTTACATATTTGTACATGCACTCATCTAGCAATATAATTTGGTTAATAACCTTCCCCCAAACTTCTCTCCCCCCCACTGTATATATTAATGTTAATGGATAATAAGAGGTGTCCTGGACAAACAAACAAACAAACAAACAAAGTAGCTTTGTGAAAGAATAGAGAAATTCACACCTGGATTTTTCTTAGGGAGAATCTCATTTATTTCTTCTACATATTAATAACATTTGTGTTTCCCCAGACACATGACTAGTATATATATAAAGACTTTTAGTTTTATGAATGGAAAGATGGGAAAAAAGCTTGTATATTTGTTCAACATTTTAATTAACTCAAATAAATTGTGGTACTCTTTCATTTATAAAGCTTAGGAAAAATGTCAACATATTTAAATGAATGCAGTTTTTAGGAATATAGCCTTGTTCAGATAAAGGGACAACACAAAGTGTTTGCTTGAATGACTGAATAGTATATCACTACCAAAAACATTAGCACAAGTTAATAAACCTTGTATAAATACAATGTATGATCCCAGAAGCCCTCTGGGATAATGACTGTAGGTATAATTTGTGAGTTTTTTAGTGAGGGGATGAGGGTACCAGGGTTTAAACTCAGGAGCACTCAAGCACTGAGCCAAACTCCGAGCCCTATTTTGAAATTTATTTAGAGACAGGTCTAATTGTGTTGCTTAGTGTCTCCTGCTAAGGCTGGCTTTGAATTTTTGATCCTCCTGTCTTGGCCTCCTGCAGAGATTACTTGTATGCCTTGTGACTTTTTAGTAACAGGAGAATTCCACTGTTTTAAGATTTTTATCTGAAACCAAATATGGTAGGAGATTCCAGGAAACATCATTCCCTGTTTAATATGAAACTGAATATGATTTATGATTCTCTATCTTAAGTTATTTAAACCACAGTAATATAAAATATGAACATTTCATAAGTGAAAAACCTTTTACCCAAAATGATTTTCTATTTGTCAGAATTTAACATGGATAAAATACTGACTTCCTTAAAATTAATTTAAGGAGATTTAGGAATTTTTGTCCCATAGGAAATACCTATTACTCTCAAAATAAAAATAATATGTATCAGGCTTGGTGGCAAATGCCTGTAATCCCAACAGATGGGGAGGTTGAGGCAGGAGGATCATGCGCAAACAACTCTGTGAGGCCCTAAGCAACTTAGTGATACCCTGTCTCTAAATAAAATATTAAAAAGGGCTGGAGGGGTTGGAATTATAGCTCAGTGGTACAGTACTTGCCTAACATGTGTGAGACACTGGGTTCAATCCTCAGCTCCACATAAAAAAATAAATAAATAAATGTACTTTGTGCATCTACAACTAAAAATATTTAAAAAAAAAAAGGCCTGAAGATGTGGCTCACTGTTTGAGCACCCCTGGGTTCAATCTGCAGTACCCTACCAAAAAGGATAAACGCAACAATATCACAAAATATTGGAAGACTAGGCACTCAACCTAAATAAAAAACAAATATTTGAACTTAATACTTACGATATTACCAAATAGCATATTGTAATTTAAAAATTTTCACTAAAATTTAGGGGTGTGTGTGTGTGTGTGTGTGGTGTGTGTGTGTTTGTGTTTGTGTTTGTAAGTGGGGAGAGAAAGAGAGTTAGGAAATTAAATCCTCCAAAATTCAATCCCTGCATAGAGAAATTGATAATCTTCCAGAATTTCTTATTTTTTTCATTTTCTTTTTCTTTACAAACAGGATATATATTTAGTAATATAGCTTGGTTATCACACTAAGCTAATTTATATAGGCCTACCAAAATTTTAAAGCTGAAAAACAGGATTCAGTACTCTATTATTAATATATTATAACTAGCCTTTTTTGATATGTGTATTTGTTTTGCTCATTTAAAAAATATTGAAATATATATATCAATGAACAGTTTGTATTTTTTGGATTATTGATGAATAAAGCTTTTGATTGATTGAAGTCTAAATTTAATATGGGAGTATGAAACAATGTGTAAATGCATCTATAATAATGATGCAATTTATTGTACTTTATAAGGAAAAAAGACATGATACAAAAGAATATGACCTGCCAAAGACTCACACAGAGAAAAAGTCAATAATAAAATCCAACACTTTATTGTACTTAATAGCAAATGTGTGGGGCTTTTGAACTCCTTTGCTTTGTTTCTATGCAGGATATAAAAAAGTTTTGAATATTTCATTTACTTTCCCATGATATTGTGCATATGTATACACAGCAAAATAGAATATAATATATAAAATTCAAAATTATTAATTTTGATTTGAATACTTTCTTTTTTAAATATATAAGGGTATAAAGAATGTGATTTTTTGGACATTTTAGTTGTCTCTTTTTTATTAGTATTATAGAAAATTATTATGTAGATATATAAATATAGTTTAATTAGATTCCAGTTCTTTAATTTCCTCACTTCCAGAAAATATAAAAAATCTGTTTGCTTACCTATCCGATAAGTACTTTAAACAATTTTTATTGGTACCTGAAACCAAACTTAAGAAAGATGCAGAATAACATTTTTTAATTCAAAGTAAATTCTGTCACATAAGCTTAGGTTTTCTTTAAAGCAAATGCTAAATATGTATTTGTTAAATAAATTTATTTGAGGAGAAAAAGGCTTCAATATATTTGTAACATAAAGATGTGAAAAATAATGACAAATTGATGTGAAATGGGGGTTAGGCTTACCTCCATATTATCATCTACATCATTGTGTAACACAGCCAAAAAACTAATTTAAATTGTTTTAACAACAAGAATATTGCTGTATTTAAAATAAGTGTTCCTTATTTCAGCTTAATTTAATTCAACAAACTATTTTCAGATATTACTATTTAGCAAACATTGTGACAGCTTCTTACAGTATAAAATATTATATCTATTTCAGATGCTTAAGTATAGAGAAAATATAATTATGTTAGGAAATTATGAGATGATTCCATTTTAGGGGTGTAAACTTTAAGGAGGTATTCAGGATATTGCAGCAAAAGGATAGATAATTTTTGAAACTTGTAGCATTGCAATCAATATCTAATATATGCATGTTTGTCACATGGCATACTTTTAGGTTATACCCCTGTATTCCGTCTTTTGTTTGCTTAATTCTCACTCTGAATCCTTATATATAATCACCTCTATTTTGTAATAGCCTGTTTTGTAATAAAGAATATAAGAAATAGAAAGACTCAGTGTCTTCTCTATAGTTCCACACTTTGTGAATGGTGGAGCAGGAATTATAAAATACATTCATCTAACCACATTTCTTATTGAGGTGATACCTGACTCAAGTCAGAAGTATAGATTCTAATCTGTTATAGAGTGATAAAGTTGTCAGTTTGTGGATTGAAATGATGTCGTGGTCATGGTCATGGTCATATGCCTACACAGTAAAAATAATACATAAAACACAGAGAAAGAGCTGGGCACAGTGGTACATGCCTGTAATCCCAGCAACTCTGGAGGCTGAGGCAGGAGAATAACGAATTCAAAGCCAGCCTCAGCAACAGCTAGTCACTAAGCGACTCAGTGGGACCCTGTCTCTAAATAAAATACAAAATAGTCCTGGGGTTGTGGCTCAGTGGATAAGTGTCCCTGACTTCAATCTCCAGTACCAAAGAGAGAGAGAGAGAGAGAGAGAGAGAGAGAGAGAGAGAAATTTCAAAAAAATGCAGACATAGTTATTTTAGCTTGTATAGCAAAGTAAATTTTTTAATGATTTTGATGTGAAAGTATTGCAAGGACTCCAAGTTAGACCAGTAGATGGAAAGCACTCAAGGTAGGTAGTATATAATAAAATGGGAGAAGAATCCTGTAGAATTTTTTTTTTAAAAAGCTTGATATTTTCCTAAAAGATTTAAGGAATAATTGAAGTGCTTGAATAAAGGTACTGAATGGAACGAGTTTGTGTTCCATAGTCCTTTGTGATCACTATATGAATAGATGTATTATTTATGCACAGTTAAATATACTGGAAACACAATTAAATAACAAACTTTATAATGCCAAGTATTATTCGATGTCCTTAACAATCAAATTTATTTATCATTATGCCTGGGCAAAAAAAGATACAAAGTAACCCAAAATTAAAAATAACTCAAATGTTTATTGAGAGAAGACTGGATAAACAACTTGTGCAATGTATTATTTATGTAATGTATTAGAATTAATCATGTGCATCAAAACAGAAAAAAATAAGGAACATTATGTTGCCTAGAAGAAGACAGGAATAATAAAGAACATTTACATGAAATTCTCAAGCAGAAAAAATAGCTATAGAAAATAGATTTTTAGTCAAGCATGGGTGTTTAAAGCATGGACATTGTTTATATAGCTAGATAAGGAGATCCTTAACTAAAGAATTTATAATAATTTTCACGAATATATTAGTTGAGAAAACATTTGAGATATTCTATGTTTTTGAACTTGAACATTTCAACCAGACCAAAGAAAGAAAAAGAAAAAAATCTGTCTCAGAGTGAAGTATTGAAACCCATATTTGAATTACAATTGTATCATCTATTAAGTCTAAACCTGTTAAGAAGTAATTTATACTTATTGAAATCTAGAAATCTAAAGCTGAAGTTAGAAACGTTATCCCACCTGGCTCCACTGATCATCATATGTCATGATAGATATCAGAATAAACTAATAAAGTGACTAGCACTTTGCACTTGAAGTTAATTTACATTTCTCACACCCAAACAAACAACCAAACAAACAAAACCCTTTAGTGCTTTAATCAGTTAGTTGTATCTGGAATGGGATGTATACATTACATGGGAAGTGTAAAGTGTTGATTGTAATTATCACAAAGTGTACAATTATGCACAACAAAGAATGAAATAGATGGTTACTTTCTTATAGTTCCAAATATATATTTTTTTCTGAATGAAAGTAATCAAGTACATTCAGTTAATTCTAAATCTTGATGTCATTAATGACTTTGTTTTTTTCCTACCATGTAGAATAGTGAAGATGTGAAATCATAGGTGTTTAATTTTTGTATTCATTACAATTTTACAGCACATGATGGTAGTGTTCTTATATATTATTAAATTGCTCAGAAGTTACTCAGAGGTATTTTTTTCAGTTTAACCATAAATATCTAATGAATGGTTAATTAACCCTGAAGAGAAAATATGCTTATTTTTCCACTGTTCCTAAAGTATTTTTTCATCAAAAATGAAATAAAAAATTAGAGTCCATTAAGAATTTGATACAAAATTGCAACATACAACACTATTAAATTCACATGAAAAATAATAAGTAATGTGAGATACCAATACTAGACAATTTTACTGCACTGATTCTATTCATAAAAAAGAATATTATTCTAAACAATATTAAAGCTTTATAAAAAGTGATGGTATTCATAAACTTCTCTCAGAATTTTAAGATAAATCTCCCTTCAATACTGTGCCATGGAATTTTCCTTAGTGATGGAAGTGTCTATAATTATGGATTTTTCACATGATTGTCACTAGCCAGAAGTGTCTTTTGAACACTTGAAGTTTGATTAACATGACTGTGGAAATGGCTACTGTATTGGAAAGAACAGTTTAGGGATGATAATAAGAGTTATTTCCACATAGGGCTATTATCCACAGCAGGCATTATTAACTTTGATGAGGGACAATGAATTGGAATTTTGTCACTTGAGACAAGAACCATTTTCTATTCCCTCACTGACCTAAAAGACTTGAGAAAAAGTTGAACCATTTTTTTAAAGGATTCTTCACAAATCTTTATAAGAATAGCTTTTTCATATGACATGAGAAATTTTTGTTTCCATGAGTGGTGTTATGAATTGAAATCATTTGCATTATAGACTAATTAAATTTAACAAAAATGGACCCCCATCCCATCTACCATTACCATTAGCTTGGTATTGTTTCTAGACATTGTTATGCAAAAATTTAAGGCTAGAAACCAGTATGTAGATTATATGTTTGATTCAGGGAAATCACATATGTTAATATACAATAAAATACATTGCCAATTTAGGCAAACCACCCTATCAGAAAATTTTTTGAACACCTGAGTTGTCAATTTGGTCTTTGTATATTGTGAGCATTTCCTATCTGTTTCTACTATTTTAAAATTTTATGTCTATTTGGTAATAATAGTTAAATTCATACTTTGGAAAGGAATGATAAGAACTTTGTAAAGGCTAGAAGACTAAATTATCGTCCTTTTGTTTCACTCTTCTCCTCTACACAATGGGGTATTAATACTACCAATACCACATGGTCTTAAAAGGCTGAATTAATTGATTCATAAGATTTATTTAATTTCCTTCTATAGAAGCTCTCAAGAGAAATTGATCATTTTAAATGTTTATTCCCAGTGTAATATGTCATAAAATTTTAATATTTCCCAATAGAGTGAAAATTTCATTAAATGTTCAGATGAAGTAAGATTTGACTACCTATGGGAGGAACACCGTTGATAAAACTTTTGCTTCAGCTTTTGTATTACTGTTGTTCCACCTGTGTATTCAAGCACATTCTTTTATAAAAATTTTTACTTTTAGATATAGTAACCAAGTTTTACAAAATGAATACAGAAGAATAGGACCTGAGATTGGACATTTAAAGCAGGTTTATGTGCCATGTTAGTATTGTTCTGAAATAGTATTTACAGTGATGGCCTATTGCCAATTCTAAAACCAAATAACTAGCTCTAGAAATAAAACAGTAACAGTGATATAAAAAGAGAAATATACTAAGAGGCATTCAATTAACATGAGGCTTTTTGCAATAGACAAAATATTGAATGCAATAAACAAAAACCAACATAAAACAAGAGGTGGAGCATCAAATATATCACATCTCCAAAAACCTGGCCTCTTGATGATATCATTGTCTCATTGTATGTGATGATGTTAGCTATTTCAATGAGTTTATTTTAGGTTTTTGGTGCTTATTGTTTTAACATCTTCTAACTGAACTGAAAACTCTATGCTTGTGTTAACTAACTCATCCATAATATGATATGGGATTAATAGATAGTAAGCATAGCATATTCTGAGTGATTAGTAGAACAATAATCAAAGGGTAGATACTTAAATTTCATTACCTATCAGAATGAGACAATGTTTATACATTTCTATTACTTCTTTCTATAAGTAGTCACTGATTTTGTAATTTCACCTTTTTCAGATTAGGATGTAAACTGTGATATGTCTTATAATCATTTTTCAATACTCTTAAATGAAAATGCAACTATAAAGGGCTTGCCAAACCAAATGCTGAACAAATTAAGACATTAATAAATGCTTAAGCATTTCATTTCAAAATAAAGCAAAGCAAACACATCCACACTGAATGAAAGCAAATGCAATACACATTCAACATGAAAGAACACTGGCAAAGTATAGGATATCAAATACTAAAGGAGAAAAGATATCATAGCATAAAATGAAAATCTTCCAATATCCATGCATTTTTTAAAACTTGCTACTTCAACTTATATTTTCCTTTCTGTTTGAATTTGGGGTGTCTAGATACATGAACAGTCAGTGGGATAAGTATAGAAATCATGAGGACAATCCATTTCAAGCTCTGATCCCTAAACTTCCAAAAAATGAGATCCTTCATATTATCTTTCTCTGTATATTCTGGTTGAATATGTTAGGGCAGATTTCAGGTCAATGGTAAAAATGGGAAAAAAAAAAAAAAACTAAGTACATGAAATACTGAGCAAACATTATCCTCATGCTACTTCTCCACATTAAAGTGTGATGTATGAAAAACAAAACATTTGTCTTATTAAGCTGATGAGATTTGAGAATGTTTAGTAGAATGCTTTCGGTTAATTTTACATACATAAAGATTTGGGGGACTATCAAAATACTTTTTAGCTTTGAGGTTCAGCCATGTACCACAGTCCAGATATATAACTACCAATAAGCAAAAACATGCATTTTTGATTCTAGACTTTGGTCCAGCAATCCCTGGGATAAGATTAAAATAATATAGGATCATGCAGGACACTACAATGACATAATATCTGTAATCTTTTCAGTAAAATTATTGCACATATCAGCTCTTGCAATGTTCCTCTAGCAGAAAAAAATCTTCACTAGATAATACCACACTCAACTTTCTGTGAAGGTCAAATGGATATGTTGAAATAAAATGGGAAAAATAGTGGAATGAATATGCAAAAGACTAGAACTGATTATCTATACTGAAATAGGAACGTACATTTCAATTATAATATTCTGATTATGGGAAATACAAATTCAACTTAATTGACACCTTTATCAAATTCTTCAGGTCTATAAATTAGCTCCCTGGGACACATACTTCCAGGAAAGTTTAACAGAGGCATCTATAATTGATGTGTTAGCAGTCTCACAAGTATGCCAGGGAGTGCATTTAGGTGTCATTGGGAATTTTCAGCACTACTGGAGACGAACAAATTACCCAGCTGCAGTTCCTATGGAGTTTCACAAAAGATCTATTTTAAGTTTTTATTCACTTTGAGAAGATTTAGGAACAATGTGAGATTAATGAGTTATACAGATAATGATAACAGATTTTTTATAATGCAAGAGATACCATCACTTATTCAACTATATTTGTCTATCAATGCAAGTTCCTTATCACCACAGAAACTCATAAAGACATTATGAAATCGTTTTATGCTTAGTGATTTCCTACAAAATAACAGGTGTTAATAGCAAAGTCTAAATTTAGTTGATATTGTCATTTTTCAGGTGTATATAGATTTTAGATTGGATAACAACATAGAAGTATACAGGGAAAATTAAATATAAACCATTATGGGAAGGTAAGTACACCTAAAAACAATTAAATATAAAGTATGTGCATTTACACTTGTGCCTTTACCAATTAACATATGTGAGCATTATAATTAAGGTATTGCCAAAGTGCATTTGTCATTATCAAGGAATGAGTACTACCACAAAAAGGTAAGTTTTCTTTCTCTCATATGTGTAAACTAAAAACAAAATATAAAATGACATGAAAATAGAAGGGCTATTAGGAAGGAAAAGGGCCTGGGTGAAAGGGGGAGAGAAGAAAGGAATGGTGAGGGAAGTATAGGAAGGGTGGATATGATAGGAGCATGTTATTTGCATGTATGAAGTGTCACAATGAAACTCATCAAGTTGTATGATTCATATGACTGAATAATTATCGTTAAAATAGAATGAGTCCTACTTTGTTAGCATGAACATGAGAGCGCCACAATTTTAATTGATGATCGTAGAAAAGCATTGTTTCCCTTAATTTATTTTTGGAATTGCATAGCATTTTTCACCAATGAAAAAATTATTTAAAAGTTGATTATTATCATTTGTAGCAACTTTTGATAAAGTTTGAAGAAAAATAGAATGCCAAGATGCTTGCAAATAAGTCAAAAGAATTGAAGTATAATTAGTGAAGCGACTTATTTTCCTAAATACTGTGTTTTCACTCATGATGAGTACTCTAAGTAATAATGTAATAATTTGCAAATTTTGTCATTTATTCATTAATTTATTTTCTCTTTTTTCATATTATTTTTAGGCTATAATCCCTGGTTTCTTAAGTTTTATTAAGCCTGATTTTGTAGAATGCTAGATTTTTAAAAATCATTAGAAAACAAATACATTTTAATCAGTACATATATTTTAATACATTAAATAAATAAAACAAACTGATAACTTTCTATTATGTCTACTTGGCTATGCTTACCTGGATCTCCTAAAATATCTTCTCTGAGTAATTCCTGTAGGGATGGATCAGAAGAGATTCTTGTGTGATTTGAAAGTCTAAATTACCACAACATCATTTCATAGGCCACATAATTCACTTCTCTGCTTGCTCATCTTTTATCCACAAAATCAGAAAAGCCAAGACTAATACCAGGCAGCTTGTCCTGTGAATGTCAGCTAATGTTTACAGGTTCAAGTTGGTTTTTGTCCTCATCTGCCATGGACAAGGGTGAGTAAAGGCAAAAGAGGGCACCCAACGTACAAAATTTAAGACGCCCTGTGTAAGGATGATAACTAGTGGAGGTGCAGTGTTTCTTTCCAAATTTGATCTCCAAACATAAATAAAATTATCAAATAAATCCCTGGTTTATACCCAAAGGAGTTAAAAACAGCATGCTACAGGGACAAAGCAGCAGAATTCACAATAGCTAAACTCTGGAACCAATCTAGGTGCCCTTCAATAGATGAATGGATAAAAAAAAAAAAAAAAACTGTGGCATAGATACACAATGATATATTACTCAACAATAAAAGAAAATAAAATCACAGCATTTATAGGTGAATGGTTAGATTTAGAAAAGATAATGCTAAATGAAGTTAGCCAATCCCAAAAAACCAAATGCCTAATGTTTTCTTTGATATAAGGAGGCTGATTTATAGTGGGATAAGGAGAGGAAGCATGGGAAGAATAGAAAAACTCTAGATAGGGCAGGGAGTTGAAGAGGAAGGAACGGTGCATTGGGTTATTAGTGATGGTGAAATGTGATGGTCATCATTATCTGAAGTACATGTATGAAGACACAAATTGGTGTGAATATACTTTGTATACAATCAGAGATATGAAAAAAATTGTGCTGTATATGTGTAATAAGAATTGTAATGCATTTTGCTGTCATATATAAATACAAAAATTAAAAATAAAAATAAATAAATAAATAAAGCATGGGACATTTTGTCAAAGAATTTGGTGAATTGATAGAGTACAATATAATAAAATATTCTTTTTTATACTGAAATATTAATACTGACATTTACAACTTGTTATACACTTATTTATTTATTGACTAATTTTTGAATGGGTATTGGGAATTGAACTCAAGGGCACTCAACTACTGAGCCAAAACCCTAACCGTATTCATATTTTATTTAGAGACAGAGTCTCACTGTGTTGCTTAGTGACTTGTTTTTGCTGAGGCTGGCTTTGAACTGGTGATCCTCCTGCCTCAGCCTCTGGAGCCATTGGGGCTAGGGGTGTGTGCCATACTTCACCCAGCCTAATTAATTAATTTTTTAAGGTGGAGTCTGGCATAAAACCCCGGGGGTTCAACAATCCTCCTCCCTCAACCTCTTGAGTAGGTGGGAATGCAGCGCACACCTGGCTTATTTTTTGTTCACCATTGTGAGATAATGAGTAATCAATGTTATGTACCAAATAAAGAAATAGAACTTGGGGCTGGGACTGTGGCTCAGTGTTAGAGCGCTTGCCTAGCACGTGCGAGGCCCTGAGTTCAATCCTCAGCACCACATAAAAATAAATAAAATAAAGATATTATGTACAACTGCAACTAAAAAAAGAAAATCAAACTTAATCAATGTTTTAAAAGTGAAATCATATCCATGGAAAAACTTTTATGTACATTAGACAAGCACTTTACTAGCCCTCAATGGTATTATAATACTTTTCAAAATGGTATTTTTGACCTCAGAGTTTTGTTCTATTTTGTTTTTGTTAGATTAACTGTTGATGATATTGTCAAAAGCAACTTATAGGACTGGGTTTTAACTCAGCGGTAGAGTGTTTGCCTAGCATGTGTGAGGCACTAGGTTTGAACTTCAGCACTACATAAAAATAATGATGTGTTCATCTACAGCGAAATACTTATATTGCATATATTTGCATATATATATATATATATATATATATACGTACACACATACATATACATATATATGAGTATATATTAATTTTTTTAAGTTATGGATGGTGAGGAGATCACCATTTTCCTTATGTCCTCAGATCCCACAAGAGTCTAAATCTATATCATTTAGTTTCTGAAATGTAACAGGGACTAGCACAGGAAACAATGAACCCCTGTTTAATTCTTTTTGAGAGTCTCAGCCCTCTTGCTTCATAATCATAGAGTATTGAAAAATTTGGCTATGAAATCAAGTATATTATTGTTTTCTCTGATGAACTGAGTTTCAGGTGTTTTCTCTACCTATGTAAGTAGAAGACCTATCCTCATAAATATCAAGTGTGTGGGTGGCTTAAGTAGAAGTGGAGAAAATTCTCTGAAAGAAGTGAAAAGTCCTTGAATATGACAGGAAATTACAGGTCTTTAGGAGCTTTTGATCTGGTAATTTGATTTACAAAGGGGGTGCTTCTCTTCTAAGTTAGTTGAAATAGAGAAGGAATTAAATGTTAATTTTTGAGAGTACAAAGGTTTAGATAAGTGAAAGTGCCTGGGAAGAATTAGAGATCCCAGACCTCTCAAGTAGACTTTAAAACCCAGTGGAGGTAGTAAGATGTCATACTTGGGTTTACCTTTGGCAAAGTAGTGTCTCTGCTATTCAGAAGCTCTGCTTTTTAAAATTTTTTTTCTCTCTATTGTTAAAGAAATTCCTCCTTTCTTTCTTAAGGAAATATTTGCAAGTTATATGATATGTTCTTTCACAGTTACTGCCTGAAATCTCATAAGATTCTTCCTCTTTATCTTGGCAAAATTGTTTTTAAAAGCACCTATTATTTCATAAAATCTGCAAACATTTATATCAAATGGAGTGTTTTCTAATTGTTGTCAGTGGACATGGAATCTTCTGAAAGGAAAGGCATTTAAAGGTTTTTACCTTTTTTTTGGTTTGATTGATTATTTTTACATATTTTATTTACTAGTATGCACCTAGGAAAAATATTTTAAAAAAATTTTTGTAGTCAAAACTAGGTTGTAATTTTCCCCCATACCATTCATAAAATTGTGATCACTAAATATTGTATATTCAAGTTCTATTCTAAAGAATCTAAAAGACAATGCAAGTTATATCAAAATTTTCTCAAAATAGCCACAGCAGAGCAAATTTGTTCTTGTTAAGAATGTGCAATTTTGAAAAACAGAAATGCTATTTATAGCAATGACAAGAGTTAGATGTACTGCAAAGCTTGAGTTCACCGAGATAGGATGCAGACTTCAACTGAGACAACCCTGAGAAAGCAGGTAGTTGGAAAGAATGTGCTGCTTTGCACTTTATGGGTCTAGATCCTGGCCTAAACTCACTGTCCCTACCTGGGAGAATGACAAGGTGCACTTTCCAACTAATAGAAAATCACCAAAATCTAAGAGAAACAATGAGACGAAAGAAGAGCTTTCATAAAGTTATCAGTGGTAACCCAAGGCAGTGTCCAAAGAACTGGTGCACTGGAAAATTCTGCTTGGTATTCTTTGGGGGTACTTCAAATTGCTAGTCTTATTGAACAAATTCCTCCATCCATGTGACACTTTATATAATTGATCACAAACAACATAAAGTTCAGCCATACGAAAGGGAAGAAGGCAATAAAAAATTTAAAAATAGGGCCTCATTTCACCAAGTAACATTGAATAACACAATCAGAATTCTAAGTCATATACACAGTTATAGGACCAAAAACAAAAAGTAACACAAGACTGGGTCATATTCAACATAAAATTCAGTTGTCAAGAGCCAAGTGGTCTCTAACACCTGGAAATGTACAAGTTTCAAATATGAGAATTATTATTGAGTCCACCCACAGAGGACACCTCTGTTTATCATTGTGATGTTCATCATACAGCATGAACAATACTTAAGGAGACTCATATTTATATGATGCTTTGGAGAAATCTTTCAGTTATGTATCTGTTATTGTCAATAATAAATTAACACTCTAAAGATGCCTGCCAAAGGCTTGGGATTACATCAGGTTATACATTTGTTTAAAAATATTCCGGGGGAAATGAGATATAAAAAAACAGGATTATAAATTCATATCACAAAAGATCAACAAGTCTAATGTGATTTTGCCACAGCAGCTTTTTTTTTCCATTTCTTTTTTTCTACTTGGTTATCCATTCATCTTTTGAAGGGCATCTTGTTTAGTTTCATAGTTTAGCTACTGTGAATTGACTGCTACAAACATTGATGTGGCTGTGTCACTGTAGTATGATGATTTTAAGTGCTCTGGGTATAAACTGAGCAGTGAGATAAGTGGGTCAAATGATGATTCCATTCCAAGTTTTCTAAGGAATTTCCATACTGCTTTTCTTAGTGGTTGTACCATATGCAGTCCCACTGGCAATGCATGACTTTACCTTTTCCCCTACATCATCACTGACACTTTTGCTTGTAGATTTGATAATTGCCATTCTGACTAGAGTGAGATAATATCTTAGAGTAGTTTTAATTTGCATTTCTCTAATTTCTAGAGACGATGAACATTTTTTTTTCATGTGTTTGTTGACTGATTGTATTTCTTCTTCTGTGAAGTGTCTGTTCTTTATCTCAGTTATTGATTCGGTTATTTCTTTTTCTTTCTTTCTTTCTTTTTTTCTTTCTTTTATTTATTTATTTAGTGTGTGTGTGTGTGTGTGTTAAGTTTTTTTGAGTTTTTAATAGGTTGGTATAAAATCAATACCCATAAATCAAGTGCATTTCTATACCTAATTGATGAATCAACTGCAAGAGAAATTAGTAAAACTACCTTATTCACAAAAGCCTCAAAAAAAAATACTTTGGAATCAATCTAACAAAAGAGGTGAAAGACCTATACAATAAAAACTACAGAACCCTAGAGGAAAAAATTTAAAAAGACCTTAGAAGATGGACAGCTCTCTGATGTTCTTCGATAGGCAGAATTATTATTGTCAGAATGGCCATGCTACTAAAAGTGCTATACAGATTTAACACAATTCCTATTAAAATTGCAAATGACATTTTTCATAGAACTAGAAAAAGCAATCATGAAATTCATTTGGAAAAATAAGAAACCCACAACAGACTAAGCAATCCTCAGCAAAAGTGAAGCAGGAGGCATCACAATACCAGAACGTAAACTATACTACAGAGTAATAGTGACAAAAATACATGATATTTGCAACAAAATAGACATGTAGACCAATGGTACACAATAGAAGACACAGAGACAGACCAACATAAATACTGTTACCTCGAGGCTGTGGCTGTGGCTCAGTGGTAGAGCACTTGCCTAGCATGTGTGAGGCCCTGGGTTTGTGTCTCAGTACCACATATAAATAAAATAAAGGTTCATTTACAACTATAATAAATATATATATTAAAAATAAATAAATAAATACTGTTACCTCATAATATACAAATATACAAAGGTGCCAAAACCATACATTGAAGAAAAGATAGCCTATTCAACAAATGGTGCTGGGAAAACTGGAAATTCATATGTAGCAAAATGAAATTAAACCTCTATCTTTCCGCCTGCACAAAACTCAACTCAAAGTGGATCAAAGACTCAGGAACTAAAACGGAGACCCTATGCTTAATAGAAAAAAAGTAGGCCCAAATCTTCTTCGTGTTGGCTTAGGACCTGACTTCCTTTGCAAGCCTTTTAAAGCATAAGAAGTAAAATTAAGAATCAATAAATGGGATGCATTCAAACCACAAAGTTTTTTCTCATCAAAAGAAACTATCAATAACATGAAGAGAAAGGTCTTCTTTTAACACTACCTTATATTTAAGTGTTCTAAGACAGGCTAGAGCTCAGATACTATAGGTCTAAGCACTATAGTTACTGGTATTTTTCTTTTATTCTTATTTTCTTTTCCAGAGAAATATGATGCACAGATCCCTTTGCTCACATATAAAGTATTTAATGTGATCAAAAAGTTGTGTACATATTGGTTTATGCTTGAAATGGGTTTGTATTCTCCAAGTGGAAACTGTGTGGTTTCATCCTTCAATATCTTGGCTTATTCTGTGTCATCTGGTAGAATGACCTTATCCATAGTATTTCCCAAGGAAGAGAACACTTATAGATTTAAGCTGTGAAAACTTTTACACCATCTTAGTAAAATTCAGCATTTGCTCTTCTCCATATCTGATGTATTCTACTATTCTGTCTACCACTATGGCATATACTTTATTTATTTATTTATTTATTTATTTATTTATTTATTTATTTATTGGTATCAGGGATTGAAATCAGGGGCATTCGACCAGGGAGCCACATCCCCAAGCCTTATTTTGTACTTTATCTATAGACAGGGTCTCACTGAGTTGCTTAGCACCTTACTCATTCCTGAGGCTGGCTTTGAACTCAAGAGCCTCCTGCCTCAGCCTCCAAAGAAGATGGGAATAAAGGCATGTGCCATTGTGCCCAGCAAATGACATATTCTATTGTCATCTCCATTTTCTAGGAGATACTGTAACATCAACTAAATTTAATCTATATTTTTGCATAGGTGCCTTAAGCATTTCTTAGAATATACAAAATATTCTAATTAATGATTTCAAATAAAACTCAACATTTTCTCATCATCATCAAACAAGACTGTTCATATACAAACTATTTTATACAGTCCAATATGATAAACATGAAATGCAGTCTTCCTGAGTAGTAACAGTGTGACTGATCCTATAAAGTATACCATAATTTTAAACATATCTTTTTTTATAAGAAGCATATTTCACATCAAGATTGAAAGTGTTCTTACATTCTGATTTTATATTTAATGTTTCTATAAATATTTTTTTCCAATTAATAAATTATTTGTAAACTAACTAAAGGAAAATAAAATGTGATAGTCTATCGTATCATATTCTGGAGTCTTGGAAATCCAAAGTCAAGTTTTATTTTTAAAAAGCTTCATATTACTGTGTTAAAAGTATGTTTCATTTTTTATTATCTCTGAAATTATTTAACAATCAATGGCATTTAAAATTGCTATGTTTGTGCATGTACATTTGGCTGTTAATCTTGCTGCTGTGAATGCTGAACTGTTAACAGACTAAGAAACTGAGAAAGCAGATGTATGAGTTGTGGTTGTTATATGAACATGTTCATACACAGAAAACACAGATTCAGAACACGCATCAAAACATTAAAAGGATGCCCACAACTTAGAAAAATAATTAATTAAATCTGTGGATGAAAACCAAGAAAGAAAAAAAAATATATACATATTTGAAAAGATGTTGGTGCATACTCAGATTCCTCTACTGGAAAAAAAAATGTGTATCTATGGCTCTGACTTAAAAATTTATTCACATGTCATTCCACAAGAAAGCATTGCAAAGACAAATATCAGAACGTTCCCCACAATGTTTTCTCCTAGAAGTTTTAGTTTCAGTTCTTAAATTTGAGTTTCTTTTCCATTTTGAGTGAATTTTTTTGTATGCTATAAGAGTTCAATTTCACTTATTACATGAGGATATCCAGTTTTCTGATTACAATTTGTTAAATCAACAATACTTTCCAATTCTGTGTTCTTGGTATTCTTGTTGAAAATTAGTTAAACGTGTTTCTGAACTTCCCATTGTATTCCAATACTGTCTTAGTCCTTTCAAGTTGATATTAAAAATTTAATAAACTAGATGGTTTAAACAGCAAAACAATTATGTCTCCCTATTCTGGAGTCTGGAAATCCAAAGTCAAGGCTGTGGCATATTTTGCATCTGTTCAGGTCCCTTTCTAAATAGACATCTTCTTGCAGCAACCTCCATTGACTGAAGGGGTGAAAGTGCTCTTTGGGGCTTCTTATCAGAATACTTACACCAATTATAGAGACTAGACCCTCAAGACCAAATGACCTCAAAAAAGCCTCATCTCTTAATTACATCTCATTGGGGGGAATAATTTCAACATATGAATGGGGCAGGCACAAACAGCCTATCAATACAATTGCTCTGTCTCCCTGTATTTATACCAGTATCATTGTTTTAATTACTGTAGCGTTGAATTATATTTTGAAATCAGAAAGTGTGATGAGTTTGTCTTCATTTAGTCTCAATGTTTCTTTTGCTATATTGAATTTTATATGGTTTTGTATAAATTTAATGATAGTTTCTTTTATTTTTATAAAAGTATCAGAGGAATTTTGATGAAAATAAGATTGTATCTATAGACAAGTTTAGGTAGTATGGGGATTATAATGATATTAGCTCCTTCAATCTATGAGCTTGAGATGTCTATCCATGCATTGTTGTCTTTAATTTCTTTCGCCAATATTTCTAGTTTCATTGTACAAACCTTCCACCACCTTGATTGAATTTAGAAATTAATTAATTAATTAATTAAGAAATAAAATAATGTACTTAGAAATAAGTACATTATTCTTTTTATGGTATCATAAACAGAATTGTTTTCTTAATATTATCTTCATGTATTCCTGATTAGTGTATACAAATGCAACTGACATTTTATATCATGATTTTTTATCCTGCAACTTTACTCTTATTTATATTGTTAGTTTTGTGTAGAATTTTTGATTGCTACATGTAGGGCTCTGTCATCTGTAGAGATAATTTGACATTTTCCTTTCTGATATGAATCTTTTTTTTCTTAATTTATCTGGCTAGAACTTCTGGCATTTGAGCAGAAATAGTGAGTGGAACCATATCTTATTCCTATCTTGAAGGAAAAATCTTTCAATTTTTCATCACAGTTTGATGTTTACTTTGGATTTTTTATATATCACTTTCCTTATGTTGATCTACATTCTTTTTATACCTCCTCTGCTTAATTTTGCCATAATTATTTATTACATGATTTTTCTATTTCTTTTGAGATAATTGAGCAAATATTACCCTTATTCTGTTAATGTGGCATAACAAACATATTTACTGTTATGTGTAGTTGAAACATCCTTGTATCCCAAGGTTTAATTCCACTTCATTATGATGTATGATTTTTTGTGTGTACTATTGAATTTGGTATCTTAGTATTTTGTTGAGTATTTTGCATTTTTTCTTATGAATATTGGCCTGTGATTTTCTTTTCTACAAATGCAGAGGAAAAGAAACAATCAACAATATGAAAAAGGAACTTGTGGATCAAGGAATAATGTTTGCAAATCATGGGTCTGATAAAAAGGTGATTTTCAAAATATATGAGGTAGTTATATTGCTTATTATGGTCTGAATGTTTGTTTCCCTGTAAAGTTTATACATTGAAACCTAATGACTAATATGGTGGCATTAAGTTATGAGGACTCTGCTTGAATAACAGATTCATTTCCTTAAAAAAATGACCTCAAAGAGCTATCTAGTACCCTTTTCCATGTGGGGATGCAGTAAGAAGACACTCATCTACAAAGAAAGTTAGTTTGTACCAGAACCTGACCATGCTGATACCCTCATCTACTTCCCAGCCTATAGAACTATGAGAAACATTTCTGTCATTTATAATTTGCAATATTTTTTGGCATTTTTCTTATAGCTGACCAAGCAGTCTAGGATACAATTCAATAGCAACACAAGGAAAACATATTAAATGCCCTAACTTGATTTGAAAATTTGCAAAATATTTGAACATGCATTTTTCCATATAGACATACAAATGGCCAGTAGATATCTAAACAAACAAACAAAAAACACTAGCCATCTTTTATTATCAAGGTAGTTTGGAAAATGCAATGTTAGTTCATATATACTAGATTGGCCATAATTTAAAATAGGTATGCATGAGGATGAAAAAAAAAAATAGACCATTGGTTTCATTGCTGGTGGATAAGTGTGATGGTGCTTCTACTATGGAAAATTCTATTGAGGTTTTCCAGAATATTAATAATGGAAGTACTACACAATCTGACATTACCACTATTGAGTACATATCCAAAATGTGTTAGTCCATTCCTGCTGCTGTAGTAAAATGCATGAAATGTGATAATTTATGGAAACTAAAATCAATTTTCTCATATTTTTTGGAAGATGGAACGTCCAAGACTAAGGTACCAACAGATTTTACATCTGATGAGAGCTGCTTTGTGCTTCTAAGGTGGAACTTCTGGATGCATTCATGGGAGAAGAGATGAAAATTTTATATATAAATTTTATATATAATATATATATATGGAAGTCACTAATCCAATACAAAAAAAAACTACAATATAAATATTGAAGTGACACATTCAGAGCATAGCACAAAAGTATTGAAAGAAGGATCTTGAAGAGTTGTCTGAATTTCCATATGTTTTGCAGCATTATTAATAACAGTCAGGATATGGAAAGTCAACAGCTTAATGTCATTGATAGATTATAGATAAAGAAAATGTGATATATACATGCAATGAATTATGTCTTTCTATTTGCAACATGAAGTTGGAGGATGTTAAGCTAAGTGAAATAAGCCTGTCATATAAGGAAAATTATTTCATGATTCAACTTATATGATTAATATGTAAATAAAATTAATTTTAAGTTATACAATATAATATATAATTTTATAGAAGCTGAGAATATAATAGCAGTTGCACCAGATTGGCGAGTGGAAATGGGAACTTGTTCAACGAATATAAATTTCAATTATGTTAAATTAATAATTGCTGTCTCCCATAATCTTGACACCTATAATTATCAATAGTAATATGGTACTGTGCACTAAAAATCTGTAAAGGGGGAAGATTTCACATTATATTCTTACCCTTCCCCCCAAAAAAAACTCTGAAAACCCACTAAATAAACAAACAATAAGAAGACTAAGGGACACAAGGGCACATGTTTATTACCTTGATTGTAATCATATCAGATTTGTGTATTTTGTACTTTCACAATGAGACTGAATTCATATGTTGAATTTGTTAATTTTAAAAAGTATATAAAATGTTTAAATAAGTAGGGGGAAAATCATCCAAATGTGATTCAGGAAAGGCAGAATGTGAGAAAGTTTTAGAACATCAAAACTATTTCATTATTTCATATTATTCTTATATTTAATTACAAATGATACATTACTATCATCTCTAAATAAAACTAAAATATTTTATTATGAATAACGGTTTAAGTAATTGACATTTTATACTAGATAATATGTGATGACAGTACCTTAAGCTCATTAGCATTTATCAAGCTATTCATGTGGTTATAGTATAGAATATAATTGACAATAATGTCAGTAACTTAAGTATAAAGTCCCAAATCATTACATATATATATATATATATATATATATATATATATATATATATATATATATATACCATGCTCACAAAAACTGATTCCTATAGCCATGTGTGTGGGTCTGATTTTCACACTATTAAGAATCTTGTTGAGGCAAATCACAACTTTTCACTTCAATTTTCTACATATCTAAGTGTCTTGAACTTTAATTTTCAGAATTAATATTTACCTGTTCAAATTGGCCTTCATGTTTGGTGTATATTTCATAATTATCTTTCCAAATTCTAATAGCAAAATCAAACATATTTTATGGGATAATTAACATTTTTCCTCTAATTTCCGTGATATCCGACAATGAAGCAAGGCTCTGTGTAATTTTTTTATTGTTTTTCAAAAATCCCTATTGATTTCCATGGAGTTTTGGAGGTTCTCTTTTTAGTCACAGTCTAAATTATTACTTTATGTATTTTGTGGCTGACTTGGGGTTAAAAATATTACTTATGAAATTTAGGAATATGCTATTAGGGAAAAATCCCATGACTGATTATTATATGCCTTTAGGAATATTTTTTAATCCAACTAGTATACCTACTTACATTTATATATTAGCTAATTTGTATAAATCATTTCATTTCTCAAGAAGTTTACAATTGAAAATTATGGGTCTCCTGAAAAATAGACGAGAAATTTCATCTTTCCATTGCAGATTTCTACCTATATGTCATTTGCCCAGTTACCTTGCAGTTATCTTTGGTCATGTGACTGAGCTGTGGAAAACATAATGTAGTAAGAAGCTATGGGTTACTTCTAAATGTGGGTCTAGTCCTGGATATCTCCCAAGAGTGACTCTTGTACTTTATGCAACCTTTTTGCTGAATTCACAGAATGCTGATTTCTGAAGGAAGGCACATCAAATTGGGGATTGAACTTGGGTCCCTGATTATCATATGAAAGACTCCTGACCAAGAAAATCCATTTCAGGTTCACATGAGTAAGAAAGGAAAAAAAAAAAAAAAAAAAAAAAAAAACTTCAGTTGCATTAAACTAACAAATAATGAATAAATACGTTAAAACAATAAACATTTTTTAATTTAAATGATATTATCACACTGCAATTTTCACCTTCACAGAATTATGTATGCCTTCAATCTTCCCCTACTATTGGCAGCTTGCCAAACATAAGGGATGCAGAAGCTAATCCAGTGGACACTCATTCAAAACAAACAACAAAAACAAACCTGTAAGTAAATTGCAGAAAGATCAGTAGAGTCGACAAAGTGGTACAGGGGGAGGGAGGAGGGAAGGGAGGCAATGCTAAAGGCTAAATTAGAACAAATTAGGTTCCAGGCTTCTGTGATTATATCAAAATGTATCCTAAAAAGAGTCGATAAAAAAGGGACACTTCTAGACAACTGACAGAAAAATAATTTTGAAATTCATTTAAGATAAGCCTACTATAAAAGGTTTAAATTAGAAGACACTTAGAGTTTTAGACTCAGATTTCTTATCCAGCATAATTTACCAGCCACAATAATCTTTATTTATGATATTCCAAATATCTTTATTATTTTCTTTTGTGGGGGGAGGGTACCAGGGATTGAACTCAGGGCTACCTGATCACTGAGCCACCTCCATAGCTTTATTTTGTATTTTATTTGGAGACAGGGTCTCACTGAGTTGCTTAGTATCTTGCTTTTGCTGAAGCTGTCTTTGACCTACATATCCTCCTGCCTCAGCCTCCGAAGTTGCTGAGATTATAGGTGTATATCACTGTGCCTGGCAAATATCCTTATTATTTTCTAAACATAATTTAAAATAGTTCATATAAATTTTTTTAAACATTGATTATGTTTATTTTACTAAATAGTATGATTCAACAACAACAAAAACAAAACAAAAACCAGATAACTTTACTTAAGTGGATGGTTCTGTCCCAACTCATCTCCACATTCTGTCTATGTATAATAAGCTGGAACCATATCAGACAGTGAACTATTTTTTTTAATTTTTTAGTTGTTGATAGATCTTTATTTCATTTATTTATATGTGGTGCTGAGAATCAAACCCAGAGCCTCACACAAGCCAGGCAAGCACAGTGCCACTGAGTCATAGCCTCAGCCTCAAGACAGTGAACTTTTAAAAAACATTTGAATTAGACATTTAGCCTATTGCTTCTACAGTTCCTTTTTCAAGAAGAGAAAAACAAATCACTTTAAATATGCCATCCTTATTTACATCATCATGCTTATTTTTTTATATATCTTTATTTTTATGTGGTGCTGAGGATCTAACCCAGTGCCTCACATGTGAGAGGTGGGCGCTGTGCCACTGATCTACAGCCCCAGCCCATTATGCTTATTTTGAAGCTGGCTTTGAACTAACTATCTTACTTCTTCAGCCTCCCAAATCTCTGGAATTATAGGCATGGGCTGTCTTTCCTGGAACACACACACAAAAACAAAACAAAACAGAACCCTAATTTCTTGTTTTCTGTTTGGTCATGGGGGCATAACTAATTTCTCCTTTAAATCATGGTGAAGTTGTACTTCTGCTCCACTACTGAACTTCAATATTCAATTATTTTCTGACCTTCCTCATAGCCAGTTCCAACTATGAAAATATTATATTCTTAAATAACTCTAAAATTCTTCCACAGTTTTTAAAATTTGACATTTATAGCTAAATATTGAATTCAAAATCATTATATAATTTAGTTATAGATGTAAACTTTACATGTATTATGAAAATGAAATAAATGGTTATTTTTATGAGTCTAATTGAGGCACATGGTACTCAGATATTTAGTCAAATATTATTCATTTTTTAAATGTGTTTTTTTTATGAGGTAATCAATTAAATGAGCAGATATATAAAGCATATCCCCATCCCTAATATAAGAGAATCTCATCTGTGGGAGGCCATCCTGGCACATGATTTGAATTACCTCTCTGGCTGGGTGAGAGATGCTTAGACACAGCTGTGTCAGAGCTTTCCCCACCCTTCTCCAGATCCAAGGGCTTCTTAGTGCAGAGGGTGTCTGGCCACTGCCCTGAAGACCCCATCATTGCTCCTGACCTTGGGATGCTGCCCCCCTTAACCTTCATTGGATGAGATTTTCCCCGGAATTTTTTGTTCCCCAATAAAAGTCCACTCCCTGACATGTTCTCTCTCTCCCCCTCCCCCTCCCCCTCCCTCCCTTTCTCTCCTCCCCCTCCCACTCCCTCTCTCTCCTCCTCCCCCTCTCTCCCCCTCCCTCCCTCCCTCTCCTTCTCTTTCCTTCTCTCTCCCTCTCTCCCTCTCCCCCTCTCTCCCTCTCTCCCCCTATCTCCCCCTCTCTCCCTCTGCCTCTCCCTCTCCCTCTGCCTCTCCCTCTCTCCCTCTCTTCCTCTCCCTTTCCCTCTCTCCCCCTCCCTCCCTCCCTCTCCTTCTCTCTCCTTCTCTCTCCCTTTCTCCCTCTCTCCCCCTCTCCCTCTCCCCCTCCCTCCCTCTCCTCTCCTCTCCTCTCTATCTTCTCTCTCTCCTCTCTCTCTCTCTCTCTCTCTCTCTCTCTCTCTCTCTCTCTCTCTCTCTCTCTCTCCCCTCTTCAGTAAACCTTGCTACCACATTAGGTGGCTGGAGGCTGGAGCTAGGAGAAGCTGTCCTGGAGCTGGTTTTAAAGTTCTTGTCTCTTTAATTTAAAACTCTCTAGTGTTTTACTCAGGAACCCAACCTTCTTTAATGAAGCCGGCACTGGCTGCTTGGCAGACTCATCCAATCTAGTTGAAGGCCTGAATAGAAAAACAAAAACAAGAAAAATGAAATGATTTCTCCACTAAGAAAATTGTTTTTCTGATGAAAAACAGTAATTTGACAATCCCTCACCTCTAAATACATTCTGAAGCAGTGTAACTTGTTGGATCTTCAGCCTTCACTTGCTGAGGCTGGTTCTCCAGGCTCTCAGGCCTTGGCACTCAGAGCAGAAGTAACCAGTGACTCGTCTGAGTCTTCAGCTTTCTGACTTACTCTACAGAACTTGGGACATGATCCCACGTTGTATGAGTCAACTTCTCCCCCACCCCCATTCCTTCTCTTCTTTGTTTTCTTCCTTTCAGTATGGAACTGGGCAATTAAACTCTGGGGTACTGTATTCACTAGCCTATGTTACCTTAGTTTTTTCATTTTCATTTTGATATAGTCCTGCTGATTTGCCCAATCTGGCTCAAATTTGCATTCCTACTGCTTCAGCTTCTCAAGTTTCTAGAATTACATGTGTGTGTCAACACGCATGAGAAATCAATCTCTAATGGTAAACCTGTCTTTCTCTTCCTTTCTCTCTCATCTCTCTTATCTACATCTAGAAATATTTGTATCTATGTGTCTATGTACATACTCATGCACTGTGGTTCTATTTTTCTGGAAACGTCTAATACCACTGTTCTAACATAGTGATTCTTAGAAGAATAACTAGAAAATATGAGATGAAAAGTTCAAATACTATTTTCTTAACATAGCTATTTACACAACCAGACAGAAAAAAATTGCATTATATCAAAGCGTAGCAAGAAAAGTAGTAAAATTCTATTGAAAGATCTGAGAGGTTTCAGGCTGAATAGAAATTGAGGTATCTCATTAATTAGCTTCCATTAAGAAAGAAATCAATAAGTAAAAATGAGGAATCCAAAAGAAATAAAATGTCAAAAAATATCATTAATTAAAATATGCCACCTAATTATTTTTAATTTTAAAATATTGCCACACAAAATATATTTTTCTTCAGTTAATGCAAGAAATGAAACTGTCTGGTTAATTCAGCCATTTCCAAGTTTTGATTTAGCTTGTACTAAATGCTGGGTACTAAGTGGAAAATTATGTAAAAAAACAGAATCTGGTTTCAAGGGCACTTCAGCCTTGGTGAGACAAAGTTATATTAAAATGCGTAATAGTCAAAGTGAAAGTAGAGTTTTATAGAAGGTATAATTCCAGGACATCATGGAGATGTGAAAATTAAGAGGTACATCTTTCTTGTCTGGAAAAAAGAGAGTTCAGGAAGGGTAAGAAAATTTATTTGAGAGGAATCTAGTAGACAAAGTCAGCATTGGTTTGGTAGATAAAGTCTCATTGTATAGAAGATGAGAAAATAAGTAGTATAAGAAAATAAAGAGACTGGAAAATCATATTTGGAGATGACAATTTGTGTATATGAGTGCAAATTTGTGAGAGGAGACATTGGGTTCCAGGGGAAAGAAAAGAATGAAGACATCATTCACTGTTTTTTTTGTTTGTTTATTTGTTTTTATGTTTTGTGTGAGGGACGATTTTTTAATGCTAGTTATGTTTTTATTCCTTTATGTTTTATTTTTTTCCCTCTTTTAAATGGGCCTTTATCTAAGCTCCTCATTTCTTTATTAGATTGGCTAAAGTTCATAATAATTTTCTTCATTCAATATTAGGTTTGGTTTTCAAACTTATTCACCTAGATTTTATACTTTTTTTTTTATATCATAGGACTATTTTTCCACTATATAACAGGTAATTCCATCTGTTCTATCTTATCCATGAAGCTCCTCATTACTTGAAACTCACTTTCTCAGCCAGTGCCACACATTCAGATGTTTTATACATACAATAACCAATTACTGAAACAAATATGGTGACTAGTAAGAGTGGATGAAGTCATGCTGCACAAACCACTACCACAATGACAGCAGCAAATGCAATGAATTTTTATAACAAAAAAAAATATTTTTTTCACATATCATGTCAGAGGTAGTTGGCAGAGGATGGGCAAATCTGTCATTGTGAGATTTTAGGCATGGAGAATTTATTGTCTCTTAACTACAGCTCATGGGACATGCAACCTCCTCCATTATGAAGGCAAAGTAAGGGGAATGAAACACAAAGATTGTTCTGACACTTGGAATTAAAATATTTGATTTATGCTTATATTTCATTATCCAGGATGTTTCTGATCACTTCATCTAACTGCAGTGGGCTGGAAATTTCAGAGCAAGAAAGAGTATCTGAATCTCTGGGGATATTATATATTTTTGTTTGTAAATAAATTTAAACATTACCCATATTTGTGTATATCAAGTGTATTTTTTTCCTATTAGTTAATTAGATTTCTTATAATCTTTGTGGCATAGTATAAGAATAGTTTTTTTAAATATCCTAATAATAAATTTATGTGTTTCCTTTAAAAGTTTATTTAATCTCTTTTTTATAATTTAAGAATACTGCTTAAGATGTAAAGAACAGGAAAGTTATAATAGATCCTTATTTCTGAAGTTATATAACATTGTACTGTTCTACCCACTGAAAATTGTATATTTTGAGTACAGTTATTCCTACAAAGATGGCTGATTCAACTTCTGATCTGACTGTCTCCACTTTACTGAATCTTGTATTCCTACACAAAATTCAAAAATATAGGCCACAGGATTCACAACAAACCTGGAAAAAAATAGTACCATTAAATTTTCTTTTATTCTGGACCACATCTTCACATGACTTTGTGCCTTTACACTGTAGCTTTGTTTATTTTACTATTACTTATTGACATTTCAAGAAATTCAGTATGGAATTCAAACGCAGAAATGCCGTTCTCAAATATAACCCCATATTTAATACCTTTTCCTTTAACTTTTTAAATGGTAATTTTTGAAGAGCAAATTATTTAAATATTAATATAGTCCAATTTGTTAAATAATGTTTCCAATCACATATCTAAAAATGATTAACTAACCTGAAGACACAAATATTTCCTCTTATGCATATTTAAGAAATTTCATTTTTAGATTTTACATTTAGGACAATGATTTGTTTTCAGTTAATTTTAGTCTAGTTTTTTGTTTATTTGTTTGTTTGAATTTAAAAGTCTAGAATATGCCAGGCTTACATTTGAAAGATTTTCTTTCTTTTTACTCATCGCACTGAATCATATTGAATTTCCCTTGATGGACAAGCAGGTAGTGTTTCTAGGTTATAGATTCTCTTTTATTGATCTATATGCCTATATTTTCTCATGTCACAAGTAGGTGGCAGAGGATTGGCAAACCTGTCCTTCTGAGACTTTAGACAGAGGATGGTTTACTATCTTTTAAATATGTATATCACTTGAGACATGCAGCCTCCTTCCTCATATGGGCAGAGGTGTAGAGGTCCCTGTAACTTCTACTCTTCTTCCTAACTAGTACCCTTAACTCACAAAAAAGAAGATAAATGTTTTAACGAAAACATAAAAATTTTTCACTAGAACATATTGAAATCTTCATATAGTGCTCCACAAAGATCATAAGAAATATAGTCAACAAGAAAAATAACCAGGTATCCAGAACTATAATACAATATTGGGATTAATTAAACTTTGTAATATGTTTCAGCATATGGTATGGACAACATAAAACTTCCAAATATATACATATGTGTGTATTATATATATTTATTCAGAAACCCTTATTTCTGAAGTTATATAACATTGAACCATATATATATGGTGTGTGTGTGTGTGTGTGTGTGTGTCATGCTGGGGATCAAAACCAGGACCTCATGTATGCCAGGCAAATACTTTACTACTGAATCATATCTTAACCTGTGTAATATTTTTTTTTGGCTTTGTTAATTATTGTTTTATTTCCAGTAGTTTTAGGCTTCACTTTTTCAGCTTTGAAGGAGGACTGAGAAAGAACAATCTGTGTGTGTGCTCCTAACATAGTGTCCACTCTACTGAGAGGTGCTCTCAGGGGTCTTACATCATTTTTGTGCACACACATTATTGTCCTAATAAAAGGTTCTGAGAGAGATGATGCATTTCTCTGTGTAGATGATGTTGAAATTTTTATAATCTTTGGCTTTCCCTCTTTTAATGATGAATACAACGTATTTTACTGAATTCTTACTGGTGTTTAGTACCACATGTTCCAAGTTGTATAGTATCAGTATCATTTTTATATTTAAAGATGTCTCTTTCTTTCTTCCTTTCTTTATTTTTTAGGTTTTGGGGGATGATTACCTATTGACACCATATGTTAAATGAATTCAAGAAAATTGTGGATTTGCAAATGTCCTAGTGTTTTGCATGTGTTTGTTTTTGTGTGATTAAGGAGGGAGTGATGTTTCAAACTTTCTACATCCTACCTGGAAAACACAGTTGCACACTAAAATCTTTGGCCATATTTTAGAGATTTTTTGGCACAACAGGACACTGTTCTAAAACTGAGCTCTGTTCCCTTCTGATTTAGCTGAATGACATAAATCTCTACTCAACACATATCTCTCTCTTTTTGAAACTGATGTTCTCTAAGATTTTTTGTGGGATCAATAACACAATGCTTCTGAGGCATATGAGACTGTAGGTATATAAATTTGGAGTGAGCCCAAGTGCAAAATGTTTAGAATTCGAATGGAGAAAGTTGTAATAAGACTGTAAAAAGCAATGTTAGACTCACAAAGAGGAAGGGACTTAACTAACAACTGATTTATTTTGGAGAACTTCCAGAAGTAGACAAAGAGAAAAATGTCCATGTTTCCTCTTTGTGCAACGGAATAGTACAGAAATCTTAAGCATTTCAGGATATACAGGTACGTAACAAATTTTGTAATGAAAATAAATAACAGGCATCAGTTGTGTTCTTTGTTGTATGCGTGCACCAAGTTATTATATTTTAGATATAGTGCTTTACTGAATTTTTATATTACCTTTCAGGATAGACTTTATTTTGAACATATCTGCAAAAAAAGGGAAACAGTCTTATAAAATTGAAAGACATGAGCCTTTTGTGGCAGAGAGTAGAATATACTATAATCCAGGGTTTATATACTTTAGCACTATTGATCTTGTAGGGCTAGATAATTCTTGTGGTGAGACATTCTGTGCTTCACAGGATTAACATCCTGGGCTCTACCCACTAGATACTAGCAACACTCTCCACCCCTGCCCTGGTTATGACAGCCAAAGCTGTATCCAGATAGTGCCCAAATGTATGTGGGACACAGAGCATGGGGAGGATTTGAGAAAAATCAATCTGATCTTTCTTACTTTAAATATGGTGCTATTAGCCACCAATGTATTTTGTCTCCCAGAGTTCAAAATTATTTTTTTTATTTTGACATAGATTATACATATTAAATACTCATACTTTAAATGAAGAGAGTAGTATAATGTAGCATATAAGTTTCATCAGAAAATTGGGGAAAAAGTGATTTATTTTTAATATTATGGCATTGCAATATCTTTATTATATGCCTAATTAGTGATACTAAAAAAATCATTATCCCATTTTGTTTCCTGTTAGATTTTATAAGCAAAATTAAACTGCTCTTTCAAATCCATAAAAATCCATCTGTCTTTAGTCTTTAGATGGGCACATGTTTTTCAAGGTCATTTTAAGAATTGATAATTAACCTAAATATAGGTATTTTACAGTAAAGGTCTTTTGCCATATCTAATTAAAGAAAAAAACAGTTACATTTATATCTCCCACAGATCCTTTTTTAAAAATTATGTTATGAACATTGCAATTTAAATGATGTTACCATAGTTTTCCTCAAGTAAAATGGTTTATGGAAACATTACATGTGTTAAAATAGTAATGTTACTTGCAGCTTTATCTTTTAAAACACCTTTATTAATCACGCATACTCTTTCTGAGTACAAATCTATAGATTCCAGACAGAAAATGGACAGAAAAGTCCTTCTTTATAAAAATGAATTCAAACATATAATAAATATATAAACACAAGAGGAATGTCAGGATCCTATTAATATATTGAAACCCACTTCAGTTTAAGTTTAAGGAATTAGAACACAAATATTAAATACTATTTAGAAAAAAATTAAGTTAATTAAATTAAATGGGTTTAAGTAATAGGAAGATTGATTATTTGGGCACTTTTCAGGGCAATTTTTCCTCCATAATCAACTACAAGCTACATTTCTGATTCTCTAACTAGACATACATTTTGGTTGTGTCCTTACCTCCTTGTTTTAACATTGTTTAATATGTAGCATTTATAACCAAAATCTTTTATTCAATATAATGAGATTCATCTATATATTGCATTTATCAGTTACTTAAAGATATCATTAGATAATATTCTCTTATGTTGAATACTCCACAGTGTACTTCCTTATCTACTTATAGATGACCTATTGGGCTATTTCCAATTTTAAGCTACTATGGCAAATCTCTCTTGATTGCATGTTTTCATTTTTCTTGACTCACTGCAGAGAAAAATTTATTTTCACATGATGGGTATATTTTTAACTTTGCTAAGACTTTTTATTTTTCAAGCAGTTGCAACATATTATACTTTCACCAGCAATGGTTGATGAGAGTTTCTGCACACTCAAATAATTGCCAATACAATAGGGTCTCAGTTTTTGATGTTGAACTATTTATCAGATTTCATACAGTATTATAATTTTAATCTGTATTTCTCTGACATTAATGTTGTTGGAATACATATTTATGTGATTATGGGTCATTGGTATAGTTTTTGTTAACTTTCTCTTCACTTCTTTTGGCCATACTGTGGTGGTCCTTGTATTATAGAGTTGTGTGCTCTACAGGATGCTTTGTTAACCATATCAACCTTCTATTTACTACCTTTTTCAGAATTGAAACATTCATTTCTCCAACCATAACTCTGAGCAGCAGTCAGTATCAAGATGATTCTCTCTCTTTAGATCACTCTAGATGCAAGAGAAGATGGTGGGATAGACTGGCGCCATTGCCTGCCGCAGTCCGGCTGCTTACAGATTAAAATTTGCCAGGCACCATCCTGACTTGTTTACAGACTCTAACAATTGCCAGTGAGTGTTCAGGGCCCTCTTTATTGAATACTGCATCTATTTTTACTGGCAAAGACTGACTCCAACTTCAAGAACAGACTTTGAGAATAAAGAGAGAAACAGCTTGTCAAGGAGAGAGCTGGGCTTTCCAAGGTACCTGACCATATAGAAACTGAATCCATTCAATAATTCTCCCTCAGAGAAGTACAACTTGGTTAAGAGTGTCTAGCTCAAGGTGAGCCTGACAAATGCAATTGTTATCTGTGGACAGCCACAGCAATTGCTGGACATGTTGTAGCGAACTCTTTCACCACCAGTGTTTCAGATACTTCTGACAAAGTTTGCAACAGTTAATCAGAATAAATGTTAAGTGCTCAGAGCTGGCTTGAAGATGATGTAGTATAAGAAGAAATGACAATATAATATAATATCAACTAATAAAAAATCTTAAATTGGAAGTTGAGCCACTTTGAGACAACAGACTATCCTATACTAAAATCTACAAAAATTAATGTTTACCCTGAAAAGGTCTATTTTATTGTCTATTTTATTTTTCCCAGTACAAAGTATATTATGATAGAGAGATTTCATTTTTATATTAAAAAAAAAACACTCTGAGTTACCAAAACATCATGAATTCCATTTTTTCCTAAAACATGCAATTAAAATGTACATACAACATAATGTTGCTTAGGTTAAAAACACCCAGTGTTCTATTTAAAAAGATAGGAAAGAAAGTGAAGTGTAATCAATTGATTAAGAAAGCACAGTTTTTATTTATTTATTTATTTATTAGTTTTAGGTGGATACAATATCTTTATTTTGTTTTTATATGGTGCTGAGGATCGAATACAGTGCCCTGTGCATGCCAGGCAAGCGCGCTACCACTTGAGCCACATCTCCAGCTCTGCACAGTTTTTAAGGTACCAAATTTTCAATAGGAATTTTGGATAGAAAATTGACTATTTCTGTGAAAACTGAGCACTGACATCTTTGAGAGATCATTTCTTTCTGTTTAATCTCTTTAACATGTGAGGTGAGCTGCTGCTTTCTATTAACACCTTCACCCTCTACCTGTTCATCCCTCTTGAAATGTTTTTTTTTTTAAGAGAGAGAGAAAGAGAGAGAGAATTTTTTTAATATTTATTTTTCAGTTTTCAGCGGACCCAACATCTTTGTTTGTATGTGGTGCTGAGGATTCGAATCTGGGCCGCACGCATGCCAGGCGAGCGCACTACTGCTTGAGCCACATCCCCAGCCCCGCTCTTGTAATGTTTTAAAGCATTGAGCTTAATGTGTTCTGGATATTTATCACCTTTTATATATTTTCATTTTGTTTTGCTATGGGAGATTTTACCCAAGATTGCTGTACCACTGAATTACACACCCAAATCTTTTTTTTTTTAAATTATTTTGCTGCAGGTCCCATAAGTTTCTTAGGGCTTCGATGAGTTGCTGAGTATAGCCTCAACTTTGTCATCTTCTTGCCTCAACCTCCAGATCTGCTGGGATTACACCACTACACCCAGAAATCTCCTTATACTTTTAACTATATATTTTAAGCATATTTTAAATATATATAACTGCAAAGAGCACCAGGAATGTGATCTATGACCCTCGTCTCCCTATGTTTCTCCAGGTTTTTCTGCTTAATTTGCTTATTTATAAAATGAGGAAATTGTTCTGCTGATCTCTGAAGTGACCCTTTCAGTTTCTAATTCATTTGGTTCTGTTCACCATCTTCAAGTCCACCTTCACCTGAGTGTTTTTGGGCCACAGACCTTGCATTTATTTTATATTTTGAATTTTTCAGCCTTGCCTGAGTATTTCTGAATTGAGCTCTTTAAAATGAGATAACTCTTTTATTGATTTTCAAGGAAATTATATATTTCTGTCACTACTCCATAAATTAATCTGAAATGTACATAACCTTTTAGGAACTTAAATGATTTGTTTGTAAATTGTTTTTCCCCTTTTTACTTTATTTTGAATGTACTTTCTAATCCTAATTCAGATTTATTAATTTATGTTGTGGTGGATTGAGAATGAGTCCTGATTTTGAAGTAAAGACTTAGAAAGAAGAGCTGAAACTGGACCTGGAGGGATCTCTTATTATCCAAAGTCAACAGACTCACTTCCTGACTTAAAATACTGTCCTGTTCCTCATTTACATCTGTTGTTCTGAGCAGCATTTCACATTGTACAGGTTGCCTGCGTTCTGGCTAAAATTCTGTGAACAGATACTAAAAACTCTTATGTGGCTGACTTTATTTTTGCTTACTTACAAGCTTTCTTACCCATGGCCTTGGATTTGTTGTGGTTGTGACTTGGTGAGGACAGTGTGAAACATGATTCTAGTTTCTGCCTCAGGTTAACACACTCCCTTGGGTGATTTCAGTCATCTCAGAGTCTCACTGTAAAACTAAAACAGTAGACCAAGAGATAAACATTTTATGTTTCTTTCTCAGGCACTTTCCAATTTGGGGATCTTCAGCTCCTAAATAGTGATTTCATGATGCTCAAACACACTATGCTTTTTTTTTTTTTTTTTTTTTTTAAGGAGTGGGAGACCATAATCAGTGTAAACATGCTAGCTGGTAAGTCTTACTGATAGGATTCCAACCAACCAAACCAATGTGGTGGTGACTGGTCACAAATTGACCAGGCAGCCAAGAAGCAATCCTTTGCTCAAGCCCAGACAAGGAGAGAGGGCCAAAGGAAGAATAAATGTGGGGAAGGGGGCAAGGGGAAAAAACTCAACAAATTATCTACATTATATTACTATGCTAAGTTTCTTTGTAGTTTTTCTATTGATTTCTTAATATTTCCAGGAAAATATATCTTATCATCAATAATATTTACTTCACTTCTATCAGATTGTGTGGCTTTTTCTTTGATCTTGTCTAATTGCAATGTCATCTACCATACTGTAAAAAGTAATGAAAAAAGAGGACATTATATATTTTATTTTAGCAGAAACATGTATTTGTAATTCCTTTAAACAAAATGGAGGACTTTGATTGAAACTATATAATTCTATCACTTATCATTTTATTTAGAGTTCTTAATGTAAATGAATATTCAAATCTTTTTTTGTAATTTATGATTATCATTTGCCTTTTCTCTTATCATATTATGATAGAGTATGTGAAGCATTAAATAATACTAATACACTTGAATTTGGATTGGTACAAATTCCATTAAGTCACAATTTTTTTAACATTTTATTTTCTATATGCTATTTATTTTTTTTTTTACAATATTTCATTTAATATTGATACACTAGTGTTCATAAATTAGTTTGGTATATGTCTTTATTTGTTTGTATATGTTGACAATTTTGAAAATAATTTTATCCTTTCATTAAAAAACTGATTAAAAAGTTTTTCCCATTTATTATGCTCTGAGATAGTTTAAGACACATTGTATTAGTTTACCATAGATGTTTTTCTTATATATATTGATGTTTTTCTTATATATATTGACAGTAAATTTGGCACAATTAATAATTATGCCAATTATCAGAATGGCTTTTTAAGTGATTAATTAATTAAATGAATAATAATTTGAGACTATAAATTCCTTCAACTCACTTTGTGATGAAGTAACTATAGTAATACATGTCTTTGGAAGCACTTTTCTTCAAAATGTCCACGTTGAAAATATGCAAATAGTATTTCATTAGTGCTCATTAAAGTGTTAATGAAGTCATTTTGGAATTTCATACAAATTATGTATGTGCTATTGGTAAATATGTTCACTTACTTTTATACATAAAAACTTTTAGATTAACAAATTTCTGTAGGCTGCTTTTTTCATTACCCATTCCATTATTTCATTCATTTATTTACAGGTACATTCATTAACTTAACATACTATTCTCTATGCTATGTTATAATCATGTGATAAGCATAAGGTTAATTTTTGTTTTTATAATTTAAACTAAAAATTGTATGATACAAATCTAAAGATGACTGTATAGCTACTAAGAGCAGGAAAAATATATTATGACACTGTCTTTTATATATTATATATTAATGAAATTATTTTCAGAAATATTAAAAAAAACAGTCAAATGGGAATTCCTGATGAAACTAAATTCAAGAATTTGAGAAATAATAAAGCTTTATTTTCTAGTTTTTCATGTGGAAATTAATATTATGGCGTCCTTATTTTGAATAATAAATGAATTCAACATACTGCTCAATAGTTTTATTGTGTAAACATAGTAGTGTACAAACAATATTTGATAGTACATTAGATTTTAAAATTATTATTATAAGACGATGAAAAACATAATCCTAACATTCAGTTGTCTTGGGTTATGTAAAAGCTTCATCAATCTTAATTGCACTAAATAATCTGGGCAAGGTATTTAAATTCTCTATATCTGGATTTTTCATTTAGGAAAAGGGTAAGGAACAGTAACCAGCTTTCAGAGCTGTTTTAAGGATTAAGTGTATCTCTCCCTTAGGAAGCACCCAAGTGTTAGCTACAATTTTTTTGTTAAACAGAAAATCAAAATGTATGATTCAATTTATCTTTTCATTCTAAGACTTACAATGTCCAAAAACTTCCTTTCTTCTGGTTCCTCATCCATTTTAGATGATATTTACCAAATAGTAAGTTGACTTCTGTGTTTACCTTGTGTTCCTTTCCCAGTTCAGCACTGCAGCTAGCTCCTTAGAGGTGGTTCTCCTTTATTTTATTTTTTTTTTTAGAGAGAATTTCAATATTTATTTTTTACTTCTTGGCGGACACAACATCTTTGTTTGTATGTGGTGCTGAGGATCGAACCCGGGCCGCACGCATGCCAGGCGAGCGTGCTACCGCTTGAGCCACATCCCCAGCCCCGAGGTGGTTCTCCTTTGAAGCAGATATTTCAACAGACAGTGTGGTAGCATCTTATTTGAAAGTGTGCAGATCTGGGCTCTCTATCAAGTTTGTATCTGGGGTAGGTCCAAGCTGTGCTTTCTTTCTCTCCTTTTCTGATACTTAAGGTCCTTGGGGAAGGTTTTCCTTGCTTCTTCCTGCTTCCTCACTCCCAAGATGAAGCCCTACATTTATCACCAACCATGGGGCCCTATTCTCCACCTGTTCATCTCATATAAGAAGTGGAGGACAGAGAGAGAGAGATAATTATTTTAATTCATTATGGAGATGGTTTAGTACATTTTTTTATTCCTACATAAAAAGCAAGTTACGCAGCTATAGCAGAAATAAGATGCTGTTTTTGTTCCCATTTGAATATATCTATTCAATGAAGTTCTAATTAGTTAGAATTCATTAGGGAGGAGGGGTAATTAATTAGGTTCTCTTGGACCTCCTACAGTGTAGAAATTAATTAAGTAGCAAATTTAAAAAACACTTTTCCATATTTTCAAAACGGTAGTATCTCCTTTAGCAAGCTACTTCCTGTCATACTGCTTCCTTATGACTGTACCTACAGATGATTTCAGATACCCTTTTTGGATCCACTTAATTGAACCCTCATTACATACAAATATGTTTTTCTCCCAACAAGATACACATTATTTTTCCACTCAGATTTATATTTTGGAAATTTTTAACAATTACTCTATATCTATAAATTTTTAATAATTACTCTTATCAAATATACACTTGCAGCTTTTATTTTCCCATTGTGTATGGTAACATTCAAACAGCGATACTGATAGACTCATTATGTGTTAAAAAAAAAAAGAAGAAGAAGAAGAAATTGAACTTGGGCCATGGAGCCAGAATGACTAGCATGTTAATTTTGTTCTGTCACTGACTACATGTAGACACATTGATCATTTATGTTTCAATAATGCATACACTTATAATTCTATTACGTAAGGTTTCTAAATGTTATAAAATCATCAGCTGGCAATGTGTGTATCTGTGTTGAAATAATATTCTGTCCTGTTATAGTATTTAAATAATTCACTTAGCCTGAGAAAAATGAATATCTCCTTCTCTTAAAAAATGAAAATCAAAATCTATCATGTGAACAGTTTACATTATGTTGATGTAGGTCTATTTAACACCACCTTGCTTAGAATTTTGTCTGAATGCCAATTAATGTTGTAATTAAATTTCAGAGAATCATTTCTCTTTTTCTCAACATAAATTATCTAAGGATACAGATGAAAATAGTTTCAAGAGAATAATAGATTCAGTGCAATATCTTTAAAGCTACCAGTTACCATCTTGAGTTCAGATTACAAATTGAATCTCCAGATAAAAATTTTAGAAATGAATCTAATTGCTTCACAAAACCTTTCTCTGTTAGAGTTTGAATCACCACTCGTGCTGATATTATCTGTAGAGGGCTTTATTGATTATTTGATAATATTTCTCAAGAACAAATTTACTTGCACAAAAGTTGTAAATATAATGAAGAACACACATCAAAATCATCAAATCTATATAAAATATATATATTATATATAATATATAATATTGTGATATAAGAATCATTTATTGATATCAAATTTGTACCTGTTGGTTACAAAAAATAAATTTAATTAAATTGGGTCCTAATCCCACATGATAGAGATTAGGGCCTACTTTTTCTTCTGTTAGAAGCAGGGTCTCTGTTTTTTCCTAAGTCCTTGATCCATGTTGAGTTGAGTTTTTTGCAGGATGAGAGATAGGGGTTTAATTTCATTTTGTTGCATATAGATTTCCAGTTTTCCCAGCACCATTTGTTGAAGATGCTATCATTTCTCCAATGCAAATTTTTGGCACCTCTGTCTAATATAAGATAATTGTATTTTTGTGGGTGAGTCTCGGTGTCCTCTATTTTCTCCATACTTTTATTTATTTTATGTGGTGCAGCTGAGGATTGAACCCAGTACTTCACATGTGCTAGGAAAGCACTCTGCCACTGAGCTACAGCCCCAGCCCTTGTGTCCTCTATTTTGTACTATTGGTCTACCAGTCTGTTTTGGTGCCCATACCATGCTGTTTTTTTTTGTTTTTTCTTTCTTTCTTTATACTATTGCTCTGTAGTATAGTTTAAGGTCTGGTATAGTGATGCCACCTGCACAATGGAATATTGCTCAGGAATAAAATCATGGAATTTGCAGGTAAATGGATGGAGTTAGAGAACATAATTCAATTTCTCTGGAATACCAGTTAAATCCCCTTAGCCATGACAAGCCACTGTTGAAGTGACTGGATTATTTCATGTTTATAAGCCACTGTTGAAGTGACTGGATCATTTCATGTTTACCCCAATCAGTTCATTTACTTAGTTCTTTGACATGTGGCTCAACTACCATTCATTCATGAGTGTCCTGTAAGTGACATTCATTACCAATGCCTCATTATCAATGCCAGGCAACCAATTGGTGTTACCCTTTACTGCCCACAACACTGTTCGCAGTTCTGAGACTCATTTCCAAATGTTCAACAGCACATCTCACAGAGGTTATTCACCAGTTACCAAATTGAAACCCCAATTTCATCTTCAAACATCTATTTTTTGTTTGTTGGTTAGTTGGGGTTGATATAATAAACAATTGGATAATTTAAAACAACAGAAATTTGTTTTTCACAAATCTGGAGGCTGGAAAGTTCAAGATCAGTGTACCCTCAGATTCAATGTCTGATTAGAGCTCACTGTTTCTTAAATGGTGCCTTCTAGCTGTATCCTTACCTGGCAAAGAAGAGAAGCAGATTTCTCAGGTCTCTTTTATAAAGACACTGATCCCATAGGTTAGGACAAAACTCTCATGATATATTTACCTCTCAAAGGCCCAAAAGCCCCACTTGTTAACACTACCACATTGGGGATTAGATTAAACCATAAATTTTTAGGGACACAAACACTTTAACCATCAAACTATCCTTCATATCTAATTTATTAGTTGAATTTTGATTTCTCCATGTTCCACATCATCCTTAATCTTGCTCCATTGGTACCATTTGGGAAAAAAGCTATCAACATGCAAGTCTTTGGTTCATAATCTTCTTGTGGAAGGGTTGGTGTATAGCATGAGTGATCACAGACCAAGTTATATTTCTGCTTTAAAAAGATCCTTTTAATCCAAAAATATCAAAAGATTTCTATTCACAAATATTTGTCCAGTAATATTTTACTAATATTTCTTTCAATTGTCTGGACACTCCTTTACCAATATTATTCTTAGTTTGCTGTATCTGGATAAATTTTACTCATTATTATATAAGGCAACATTTATTTAGACTAAATGTTAAACTATAAACAAAAGTGAGCTACATGTATGTATTTTTTTTGTCAACTGATTTGCTAATTAATTTGCCTTTCACATCTAAAAGTAGCAGTTCTTTTATTATTTTTCCTTTCTAGTAGTTCCCCTCTTTGTAGCTTTTTTATTGAAGAATTTAAGAATTAACGTAATTCTACTTTCTATGTTCTTTGGATTTCTTTAAGAATTAAGATAACCCTACTTTCTATGTTCTTTATATTTCTTTAATATATGGAACATTATCATTCATGAGAAACAACAGTTCAGTTGATATATTTATCCATCATTTTTGCATGTGGTTACTAGATTTGTAACTGCAAATTTGTTCATGGGAACTACATGTCCCATAGTCTATATCACCTCTTACTTTCATACCACCTTTGTTTCTAAAACAAGAACTTCCTTGAGGTCTCTGAATAAGAATAGCAATGTAAATTGTCATAAAGTATTATCACATGAAAGGGTTAGAGAGGCATCATTGCCCATCTCACGGTTATGGTTTAGATATCAGGTGTCCCCTAAAAGCTCCTGTGTGAGACAATGCAAGAAAATTCAGAGGCAAAATGATTGGATTATGAGAATCTTAAAGCAAACAGTGCATTTATCCTCTTGAATGGATTAACCTGGTGATACCTGTAGACATGCAAGGTGTGGCTGGAGGAAGCTGTTCATTGGGAGTGTGCCTTTGGGATATTTGTGCCTTTGGGATATATGTGCCTTTGCTGGTAAGCTTAATTGTTGCCATGTCTTAGGCTGCTTTCCTCCTCCATGCCTTTCCACCATGATGTTCTGCCTCCATTAGTCTGAGAACAATGCATTTGGCCATCTACGGATGAGACCTTTGAAAGTATAAGTCCCAAATAAACTTCCTCTCCTCTAATGGTTCTTGTCAGATGGTTAGATCACAGTGACAAATAAGTTGGCCAAAATACATTACTAAGATGGATCCTGAAATTCTAATTTATTTCCATATGTTACGTGATTCTGTAAGTCCATTGTAAACATTACCACATTTAATTCTGGCCTCATTTTACAAATGAAGTAACTGAGGCACAATAATAAACAATATGTATCCATGTCATACAGCTAATAAGTAGAAGTTGCTTGAATAAACAGTCTGAATTCCAATTCCAAATAGTTACTTACATCACCCTTACTGACTGTTTTACAGGTAACACTTACTGGAGACATATTCTGGGACAGGCACAGTGTGTAATACATAAGATGATTTATAACAAAACAGTGCATAATATAATCACAGATGTCACCTGTTTCCCCAAATGTATTAGATACTGAGGAAATTGGAACGGATGTCTACATGTTCATGTTTATATAAGTAACATGTCACTCTCTATTCAGTTCACTGCTTATCAACACCACCATCAATATTCCAGGAAACCTCACTTGTTTTAATGATGTAGTAAGCTAATCAGCTTACATAGCATTGTCTTCCACCTCTTCAATTAGTTCTTCAATCCACAGTCAAGGAAGTCTTATCAAGCATGTGCACACACACACACACACACATTTATATTATGACCCTGAAATGCCTTCCATTTATGATCCTCCTCAGGACAAAATAGATTTTCTTAATATCACAATCATATGATTTTGTAATACAGATCTTATTTTATGTTCCAAAATAATGTATTCACATTCTTAGATACTATCTGAAACCATACTAAACTTATTCAAATTTCTTGTGTTATCTTTTGCCAAATCCTGGGATGTGGCATATATTTCTCCTTCAGGATACTAGTCTCATGCAAAGAGGGAACAGTTATGTTTCTAAACCAGTGTACCACAATTTCCCCCACCACATATTCAGTAAACATGTATTACCTGAGAGGATAAATGTGTAATAGCTAAATGATTTTGTTTATCACCCTGTTCATCCTTCAGGTTTAAGCCTATTCAGCTTTCCTCCAGAAAGCCTTTACTCATTTTTTCATGGGAGGATCATATATGACTTGCAAGGGCCTGTTATTCAAGAAAACAAAGCACATTATTTGAGTTGTTTCTTTTTCTTTTCTCTATTTGTGTAATTTTCGCCATGGCACATGTCATAATTTTATATATGTTAAGTTTATATGTTAAGTGATTCTGTAAGTCCATTGTAAACATTACCACATTTAATTCTTGCCTCATTTTACAAATGAAGTAAAATATATATATAATAAGAAATACCAAATTTTAATCTCAGAGTCAACAGGTAAACATGAAACGGAGCAGTGGACATACCTAGGCTGATGTATCCTTTGTCCAAAATTGAAAAAACCTGCGCAGATCCAGGGAACTAATATCACATTGGCTCTTATCTGTTGTTTTCACATCTTCCATTTCTTCAAAACTAATCCTGAATACCAACTTTCCTCTTACATGTCAGTTTTAAAATGATGGCAATGTGTTGCAAACTCTTAAAAGATTAGGTCAGTTTCACAGTTTATAACTTTTATTTAAATAATTACAATAGGTAGCTAGATATCCCTTTATAGTAGAATATATCCAAAGAATAAGCAACCTTACTCATACTCTAAACAATAATATAGTTGTGGTACTAATGACCTAATGTAACCTATTGGTATAAATAAACATGGCCCCTTGAACAAAGGGCAACTCTGCCACCTTCCCTTCCTCTGCACTTTGTCTCTGTGTCTCCCTTTATTATTATTATTTCTTTACAACATTTAAATCCAGTTTTTCCCTTATAGCAATGTCATATTTTGTAATACATTTGTGTTGCTACGTATTTTCGCTACATATTTTGTACCATTGTGTTTTCCTCCCTTAAACCAAATAGGCAAAATACCCTGTGAGATCAGGAGTGGACACACATATATCTTATTTACAATCTCATATCTGGTGCATAGCAGATGCCCTAGGACACTGTGCATTCTGGACACATGAAATAGAAATAAGACAACAGTGTGCTTTAGCAAATTAATCATGAAAATATTGTGAAGATACTTAAAATATATAGAAGACCTCAAAATCTAATGAGCCATTTTCCCCTCACAAAATTGTATATTTTTTATACAAAATATAATTTTTTTACTAATTGGCAATGTGAAATTTACTATCATTTTTAGGCTCAGTAGCTGAAGAAGAACACACAATTAAATCCCAAACCCTTCGTGAATGAACCATTTGGAATCTTCAACTATTTTCTTTAAGCCTGATGATTTTTGAAATGTTAGGCTTAGAAGTTCAGTTATAAAAAATGTTCTGTATATAAAGAATGCTCACGCCAAATTATTCCATAACAATTGTGCTGTGAATGGATAATTATGAATGTAATGTGCTCCACCATTGTCATCTATGTAATAAATAAATAAATAAGATGGAAAAATGTTCTGTATTCAAAAATATAAATATTGTAAAAATGCAAAGATTATGAATTAAATATGTATTTACTCATTATTTCAATCTCTTTAACACACTCCTATGTATTTCCACCAAACCAGTATTCCATGTTTTATTTTTCTTCGGATAAACAGAAAACATTTCATTAGTTGCTACTCTGAAGAAGGAAAATAAATTTTCTCTCTCAAAGTGTCATGATATCTGTAGTTAGTTCCAAAGAGGGGTCCTTCATATCTTATCTCAAAACCATAAAATCTTCTTTGTTGATGGAGATGCTGAAATTTTTTTTCTTCTCAATTTACAGACATATCAGGGGAGAGATGAAACAGACCTAAAGTGCTACTCCTAGATATGGGGAAAATGTGAAATCAGTAAGCAAACAGAAGTAGGCATTTCTCAGAGTGTATAGAAAGGGGATTTACCAACCTCTACAAGATCCACTAATGAGGTTTTACTAGGATAATTCTGAGTAATGACTATGATAATCGGAAGAGAATCAAAAAGTTTTCTGATCCCAGGGCAGGTTTGCTCCTGTGTAGAATACAGTGAAGCTAAGAATGCCCTAGGACCTGGAAATAGGTAGTCAAATTCACTAAAAACACATTGTGGAATTCACCATGTGTTCAAGCAGAATCTGTCTGCCTGGTTACCTTGCAGAGTAGTTATATTGTTTTCTCTTTATGGAGAATCCAGACTTTTACCATTGAATTTTACCACAGATTATTTAAAATGTTATTATTAATGCACATTCTCCTTAATTATTTCTCATTCCACAAGGTGACTTCAAATGTCTTCCAAATTTTCTTCTGTAAACTCTTGAGAGATAGATTTCAACTCCAAGAATAGTATGTTAACTGACTTCAGTAGATAAACTAGCCAAAAACTGAAAAAAAATAAACTTTTCCAAAATCTTGATGCATTTTACTAATTCATACACTTGAATAAATTATATCTTCATTTCCGTATCTTTTGAGTATAACCAACCCATCAAGAAAATCTGGAATGCATATTTTCAAATAATTAATCAATAAATAAATAAATGATAAAAGCTATAATCTGTGTCCACAGAGACTCCTTATTTTTCAAGGAGTTTCAAGAAATTTTTCCTGGTTTGTTAGAAATCAAGAAATCGGTTCACAACTACATATCCAGTGGAAAAAAAATAAAATCATTCTGTAGCATAGGAAATAAATGAAAAATATTATTCTGTAAAATCATCAAGGGGATTTAGCCTAGACAGCAGCTCTTGTAATTACTTTTATGATTTTGGAGTGAAAGCCATAGATACCTTTGCTACTATTACATCTGTTACCTAGCTAGTTTCAAAAAATTCTGGATTTCTGGATTATGTTTTATTGGAAAAGCAATATAGGCTCAATAGCAATAACTGCTATTAATAATAATACTTTCTCTAGAGGTTGATAGAGAAACATAATAACAAAAGCAATACAACACATTTTGATGTATGTTTTCCCATTAGACTTTCTTATAGCAACTATAAAAAGTTGATATGGAAAAATTGGGGATTTAGTGCTTATTTTTGTATTCTTTAATGAAGCCATATACTTTTAATGCAATTATTTCTCACTTAATCATTTACATAAGATGAGATCTCTAGAAGTAATGAATCTCCGACTATCTGGACATAGCAGGGAATAAGACACCTGTAGACAGTATTATAACACTGCAAATGTTTTCAAAGTCTTCTTTTATTTAAAAATTAAACACATTAAATATTTTATGGAAATTATTACAATTTAACTGCAATATAAGTTAAACTGAACCTATTTAATGTAACAATTTTAAGGTATGCTTTTTTGTTTAAAAATATTTCTTGGGGAATTTGACAAAGTGGGGTTCTCCCATCCTAAAACTGGACAATTTGGTTTAACTTAACAGTGTTACTCAAGTGTATATTATATCTTCAACTCACAAAAATCTGGCTCATCAAAACTAATGATCTGAATTCAGTGAACTTCCACTTCCTATTGTAATACCTTCCCACTTGACAATAGCAGTTTTGAACAATCCCACCAGGTACAGTCAGGAATAGACTTAATAATAAGAAATGTGGCCAGGGGCAGTGGCACATGCCTGTAATCCTAGCAGCTTGGGAGGCTGAGAAAGGAGGATCTTGGCTTCAAAGTCAGCAACAGTGAGGTGCTGAGCAACTCAGTAAAAACACTTTCTCTAAATAAAATGCAAAATAGGGCTCATTGATTGAGTGTTCCTGATTTCAATCTCCAGTACCACCCTCCATCCCCAGAAAAAGAAGAAATGTGATATTCTTACCTCTTCTATTCTACATTATGCAATAATTTTACTTAATGTGAATTAACAAACATTTGAAAATTGATGAGAATATAAATTAAAGCTACTTAACTATTTTGAAAACAAATAAAAATAACCTCATATTTTCATTCAGTATAGTATCAGGTAGCAGTTTTAAATTTTCAGTTTTCTGTTTCCTTTGACCATTTCAACTTGGTGCCACTTTCAGAAGATGACATGAATTTCCATTTCTCATGAGATAATGACACTAGATATAAATTAACATATTTATTTGCCACTAAGCGTGTACATTTTTCTGAACCTCCCTCTTCCTCTTGGCTTCTAAACCAAATTCTTAATTCCAATATATGAGTCCCATGTATTTCTGCCTTCCCAAGAGTGGAATTTCCTCACCTTGCTATCAGTTTTTCTTCTGCATCTACTTCTTAATTAGGTCCTTCCCATAAGTTTTAACATTATGCAAGTCTATGCTTCATCAAAAATACTTTGTAAGTTTCCCTCTCTCTACAGTTCACATTTTTCTCTTCTCTTTTATAGAAGTAATACTGAAAAATCATAAACGTGCACACCTTAAGCCCAGTATATTTTAAGCACTGCTCCGGGATGATTTAAAATACTCTTGTCAACAACTCTCCTAAACATCTTCCAGTTTCCTACAATGTGTATCTTATCCATTCCTCATTCAATGAAGTTTCTCTATCTGTTAATGATGATTTTCCCTTTCAGATTAACATTCTCCTATATATTCCCATGTCAGAAGGCTAAATTTACAGCTCTCCATTTTCTATTTATTCATGTAGTGTTATTTATCTTTCCACAAAAGCGCATACTGAGCCCTTATTTCTGCTCTTATTTCTTATTTTTTTTAAGATCATGTGGGGATGAATACAATAAATAGGGTAGATCACTGGGTCTGACACATAACACTCTGTTAAAAGTACTCAATCTGAGTATGAAAGAATACATAGATGCTAGTAAAAAAAAATGATGACAGAAGAGGGATTTAAGATGCACAAAAAAGTAAATTTGAAGGTTCTTACAAGGGAAAGATCTCATTGGTTTTGAGAATTTTCGAGATTACTATGCCTGGAAAACAATAAATAGATAGAAATAAGTGAAACTTGAATAGGAAACAAGACCCATAGGCTTTCATAATTGGTTAAAATAGAATAGTTCAAGAGAATAACTATGAATATCTGTTTAGTATTTTTAAAATATAGTCATACTTTTTACTATCTAAGGGGAAGAGGTGAGGTCCTGGATAGGAGGCTACTAAATAGATCAGGGAGACAGCATTGTGTGATGGACCACAGTCATGGCAAATTTGTTTTACATGTATTTTATATAAGACATTCTAATATCTTGCCATCTCCTTACCCTTTCCTCAAGCAACTGATTCAGCTGTCACTCATATTATACTACCTAAAGCTTCATTTTACACATGCTAGTTTTACTCAGACACTCAAAACTAACCAACTAGCCTGCAGTTTTCCTGAGAAACACCCTCTTTGCTTTCATAAGATTTTATACATACTGTTTGGTAGCCCTAGCCACACTTCAGGACAATTGCCTACTCACCTCTTCACTTGAGAGCAAATGCTATATTGGGAGAGTGATCACACCCAATAATAACTATCTGCTGTTTCAATCATGCAAAAGATATCCAAACACATGGTGGACTTTCAATAGGATTTTGGCAAGCACCAGTTAAAGAAGATCTTCACTTTTACTTTCCTTATCTAAGTAAACATTTTAATTCACCTCATTATTTTTGTCACTTGAAGCCAATCCATTGTCTGGAAATGGGAGAACATTTTTGCTTTTCCTCTTTCAATAATAATTGCAAGACTTAATACACCGGATGATTTAATGATAAAAGCTTATTTCAAAGTGGCTTCTGAGGTATTTAGAATTAACTTTTCACTGAAGCAAAACTAGAGATAATGATTTACCTTAAAAAGAAGTATTTTAAAAGAATTAGAATGTGATAAATGTTATATATTAAACACTGTACTGTCTATTAAAAAAGAATAATTTATATCACTATCTTTATTCTCAATGTTTATTCTGCTTATAGAGCTAGAATTAAGGAAAGAATAACAAATAAATAATAGTAATATAAGCAGACTCTACTAATACCACTCTTGTGAAAAATACTTAATCTCAAGAATACACATAAGGACAAAAAATTTTCCCTTCTTAATAGATAAAGATGGTCTTGTTTATGTTTAGTTGTTGACCACAGCATTGAAGTTGGGACTGGAGAATGGAAGGTTAGAGACAGGTGAATTATGGATGGGACGAAAGCAAATCATTGAATTAACATAATGTCTGAATAATTGCTTAGAAGCAATGATGCTGCAGTGAAATGAACATTTTGGATTAAGTTGAAATACATTTTGCCAAATGTAAAAAAGCAACATTGTAATGAGACTTGATAAACAAGAGCACTACATGCTTCATGTTGGAAGCAATGGAGTATCCTGTATATTTTGTCATCTGTGACATTTTTTTCTCTGCTGGCAGATGGTTAGAGAGCAGTTGACTAGCAAAGAAACAAAAAATACAAATTCTGGATCAGAAAATGGAGAGGGAAAGTAATAAGACAATAAAATTCAATGTAATTAAGAAAATGGATTGAAGCTATAATGAACATGTAACTCCTCCATCTGACACGTTAGGAATTTGGCTTTTAAATTCAATTTTCTAATAGGGGAAAAGAAAAAAAAATCCAGTTTTGGAAAGTGACGGGATGAGCAAAGGAGATACTATTTGAAATATATATTCTTATTATCATTTTTGTAGGTTCTTTTCTTTTCATATACAGTTATAAATCTATTTTTTATATTAGCCATTGGGATAATTTATTTTTATTTTGAAACATTTGTATAGCTCATTTAAAAATTAGATATGTACATAATGAACTTTTCAAATAATATATTAAAGCATGAAAAAGAAAAGAGAACACAAACAAAAAAATGTTAATGTCCAAAATCTTACAGTCAATAAAAATCTCATAAACTTAGATGGCATTTCTCTGGACTACTGTTGATCCATACAAATAGATTGATGAATGGACACCTAGAAGAACTGATGGATGAATGAAGGAAAAAATCTTATTAAAATAAGATTATGCTAACCATGCTCTTCTTTTGATTGCTTTATTTATTTACTTATTTTTTACATAGTGGTCAAATACACAAAATTTGACATTTGACCATTTTAGTGTAAATTTCAGTGACATTAAGAACAATACTGCTGTGCAATGCTGTTTTTATATTACAAAAGCAATTCACACACATGTTTCAAAATAAATAATGTCATTATAAATTGAAAAGGAGCTAAAATCTACTGCTCCTTTCCCCACATTTCTTAGCCGGGCTACTCATATTTAACCATATTTAAAAGTTAGTATGCTGATAGTTTCTGATTGTTAATCAAAATTATTACATTGGCATTTTTATTTAAAATTTCTATTAGTTCTTTATTAAAGAACAGAGTTATAATGATCAAAACATAAAATTCCACCCAATTTCCATTTTTCTCTAGAGGAAATTATTTTTAAGTCATTTTCTTTTTGTTTGCATGTGTGTATATTTTTGGTTTTAGTTTTTATGTCATTGTTCTATATCCCCTTGCTTTTTTATTTAACTCATTCTTTCAAAAAATCCAAAATTTTCTAGAGTATAATAATTAATATTTGACTGCCTTACACTATGAAACAAAATTCATTTGCCATTTTTATTAGAATTATAAAACATATCTGTGCATATTCACCCCAAGGGACATGTATTTCTTTACATTGAAGAGGCATGTTAAAAAGCTGGAATGCCCTGAGTAGACTCTCATCTCTTGTTGACCTGTGTGAACAGGAAAGTTGCTTTGACTTCTCTGCCTCTAATTTCTTATTCATAAGATAAGGCAGTGCCAGTAATTACTTTATGGCATCATTTTTTTAAATTAAATAATTTTATAAGCAAATGCCTCAAATAATTTTGGCTCAGATTAACTAATAAATGTTAATTTATATTTTTAATACAAATTTCATCAAATTAAAGTGAGAGATAAAATAGGATATTATTTTAAATTTCAAGGATTTACAAGAACTTCCTTTTTTAATTATTTTTTCTTTAGTTGTTGATGGACCTTTATTTTATTCACTTATTTGTATGTAGTGGAGAGAATTAAACCCAGTGTTTCACACATGTCAGACAAGTGCTCTACCACTGAGCTACAACCTCAGCCCTGATTTCCAAGTACTTCTAAAATTTTTACATAAATTGTTGTCATTGAGGGTTCCCCAACAATTCACCAAATAGACTCCACTTTTGCAACTTTTAAAGATTATGTAGATTTAACTTATACTATTTTTGTAGATTTTTATTTGTTGTTTTGTCTATATCACATAGATTTGGGGGATCTTTTAAAAATTTGACCATTTCTAAATTTTTTCTTTAATAATTTGGAGATTTTTCTCTATTTTTGTAATTCTTTTTAAACTTAGTTTACTATGTGCTATCTCTATTTCCATAAGTTAGATCTTGCTGATTGTTTACCCCAACCATTGTCAACTATCATGATTCTCTTTCTGCTTTCACTTTAAAAATGGAGGAATGATACATCTTTAATAATTTTATATATTTAAACAGGTGATATTTATAACTAACAAATGTGATGTAGGAGGTATGAAAAATGCCACAAATATCAGACATGTTCTGATATTGACTCCTGAAACAACTATTGATAATGGTCTTCCAGACATATTTGATTGTGGTAAAAATATATTGCCAATATTTGAATTATTACTAGTTGTACTTCCAGTTTCTTGCCTTTAAAACATTTTGAATATTTGACTTAAATTGTTTTCCTTGATTATTAAAAAAAATATACTCAAAGTCTTCTAATGTTCAAGATTCTTTATGTGTGCCTCTGATAATTTGGCCATATAGATCTTTTCAAACCATCCAGAATTTATTAATATGTCAGAGAATACTCTTACTACATTTCTTTCTTGAATGCATAGACAATTTCTGAGCCAAGTTTAATGCATAACCCTTCTTTGTAAATTTAAAATGTCAGTTTATATACATTAAAATATCATACATCAAAAATCTGCATGTTGTCTTTTGATATTATTGCCTTATTCATTTTCTATTCTTCTTTAAAAAAACACAGAATTTTAATTATAATTTTAATTACCTTTAATTTTAAAATATTATATTTTTCCACATAAATTTACCAGAGAAATGAATAATGCCATTATGCATGCTGAGGATACTGAAATGTTGAAGACAAATGATTTAACTGAGGAATTCATTGTGACATGAAACAGACACAAGTGCAAGCACACATTTATTATAAATAGTGCCAAATAAGACACTAAAAAGTAAGTCTACATATCATGCAATAGAGATTTGATCAAGTGGCAAGTTTTGACAGTATTATCAGGGACTATTTTTGGATATAACATTTCAATGGAAAACCCATGGGGAGAAGAAGAAGAAGGAGAAGGAGGAGAAGGAGGAGAAGGAGGAGAACCCAATCATGTAAAGATCCAAGTAAACTAAAATGATTATTAGTGTAAAAAAAAACTATTTAATTTTCATTTCTAGTTGTCACAGATTTTCTTATATCAGATTGAGCCCCTAAACTGATTATAATAGGACAAAATATATAAAATATCACTTTTTAGTCACACAAGAACAGTCAAGGGATCAAACATATTAGGAATTTGATCTGGGTGACAAGGGGAAAGAGTTTATATAATCTCTTGTAACTTGTATTATGATCTAATTCATAGAAGTGTGATACCAAGAAATTAATGGAAACCTCAACTTAGACCCATTGTGATCTCATGGATACAAGAAGAAAGACATTGGAGTTCAAGTCTCTGATGGTATCTAATAAAAGATCCCATCCAAAAGAAAAGATATGGGCAGAAATGTGAGCTAGATATCCCTTGATAATTTTACACAAGCATGAGGACTCTGCTTGTTTGCTTATATATATATATATATATATATATATATATATATATATATATATATATATATTTTACTTTAAGATGGAAGAATGGGATCACAAGGAAGAGAATGTTATTGGCTTTTAGTATCAGGAAAGTGATTTTTTTTGAGCCTCCAAAAGAAATGCAGTATTTTATACTCCTTAAATTTCTTCCACAGATGTCAATTTCAGAAATCTGAACTCTAGAACTTTAAGATGATCAATTTTTATTGTTTGGAATCATGTGGCTTGTTATAACTTGTTACAGTAATAATAGACAACTAATAAACTATTATTCATTTGAAGTGCATAAAACCATGTACAAAAATTCAGCAATAACATTTAGGTGCATATAGAGCCAAGAGTATCGAAGACATATGAGATACAGATCAATAAAAATTAATGAAAGGCATTATAGAGTGCAACATGTAGCCACTTCAGTGAATAATTTCTCTTAAAATGCATAGATAGCAAAATGATACACTACTGGCTCAATTTGTAGGATAATATTGAGTTCAGTGTGTTTGAACAATAAAGCATTTAATTTTATAGTAATATACTTTTTCACATATATAACCAGACAAATGAATGATCATTATTGACTTAAAAATATTAAAGGAAAACTTCAAAAACATTCAAAGAGATTCATTTATTTTTTTAATATGCCTGAAATTATCTTATTACTAAAACTGATACACATTTCTTGATTCTACCATCAAATATCTATTTCTCACATGCTGGGCTTATGTGAATGCACATAAGTATATAACCCAATATAGATGGGGAACAATCCATGTTCATTGTCAAATTTGGGGGTAACTAATCAGAATATTAGTGTCTAAAAATTTGAAGTCATTACAGGTGCATTTACTTGGAAACAAAGTGGTAGAAAATGATATAATAATTTCCATTAAGAAGTATATATTTCCTCAATTTTAGTAGTAAAAATTACTTTAGAGGTATGTTCAATTCATTAGACTATAATAACAATGATAAAAATTTTAAAACAAAGTCAAATGGAGATAGTGCTCTATAAATTGAACAGAAATTCATCCATAAACTTAATTTAATAAAATTAGCATTAATCATCTATAGGATCTTCAAATATCCTTATGTGTCCATAAACTTAAAGGATGCAAAGAATCTGGTGTATATATTTTCAGTGCATTACTATTTAATGTTGTTGATGTAATTATTTTATCTATTACTAGTATATAATAATTAAGAGTAAAACTTCACTGAATTAGGCAATTGTGTAAATCAGGCCAAACAAGATTTATGAATACACTGTCAAAGTTGTAATGTAAGATATTTCTTTGTGAAAAGATAAGTAAAATACTCTTTCTTAGGTTTGACTTTGCAGTCAACAACTGAGCTACAACCCTAGCCCCAATATAAACATTTTTTAGCTTCTTTTATTTTTTATTAGAGTATTATATTTATGCAGGGCAGATGGGTTCATTTTTATAAAATCACACATTCATGAAATCTGATTTACTTCATTTCAGTCCATCCTCACTTTCCTTTTCCTCCCCCTCCCCCCATTCAACATTCTCCACTGGTCTTTCTTTCACTCATTTATTTTTGCTTGGTGCTTTATACATATGAAGAAAGGTAGAATTCACTGCAGTATATGGATACATGCAAATTGTATGGTTTTGTTAAATTCATTTCACACTTCCTCCCCTATTCTTTTCTTCCTGCTTCTCTCTCATAATCCCCTGGTCTTCTCATAGTTTTATGATATCTGACCCCCCCACACACTTGTTCCTTATTTTGCTTTAGCTTCTGCATTGAGCAATAAATAACAACTCTTAATTTTATGAGCCTGGCTTAATGGCCATACTATCCAAAACAATCTACAGATTAAATTCAATACCTATCAATATATCAATAACATTCTTATAATAATGAGAAAAAATACTAAATTTTATATGGAATTAGAAAAAAAAATCCAAAACAGCCACAGCCATTCTGAGCAAAATGAAAAAAGCAGGAAGCATTACTCTATCTGATTTTGAAATACACTACAAAGCTGTAGTAATTAAAACAGTATGGTATTGACATAAACATGGACAAACGGGTTAATGGAACAGAATAAAGACCCTAACTCACACATCTACAGTCAACCAATTTTCAAAATATACCTGAGATTATGAACTGGAAAAAGAAGAGTCTTTTAATAAAAGGTTCTAGAAGAATTGCATATCCACAAGGCAGAAGAATGAAACTAGAACCACTCATCAATTACAAAATCAACTCACATGGGTTAAAAAGTTGAACATAGATGGAAACAATGAAATGAATAGAAGAAAACATAGGGCAAATGTTTTACAACATTGGAATTTCCAGAGATTTTTTGAACAAGGGTCATAAAAGCACACAAAACAGAAGTATAAGCACCTGGATACATCAAAGTAAAAAGCTTCAGCGGGAGAAATAAAACAATCAGCAGAGTGAAAGGTCAACCTGTGGACAGGAAAAGAATATATACCAACTGAAAAAGAGTTCTTATTTAGGGCATACAAAGGAGCAAAATTTCAAGGACAAAGACAAATACCACAGTGAACAAAACCCAAATAAATAAATTAAAAAAGGAATGATACATCTAAATAGACGTTTCTAAAAAAATACAAATGGAAAAAAAAATACAAATGGTCAACAACTATATGAATATTGCTCAATTGTACTAATCATTTGTGAATTAAAAATACATCTACAATGATGTATGTCTTCTAATCCCACTAAGAATAGCTACTACTAAAACATTAAAGATAATAAGTGCTTGTGAGAATGAAAAATAGGGGAGCCCTACACTCTGTTGGTGCAATGCAAATTATATAGGCAATATAAAAAGTAGTATTGAGATTTCTCAAAATTAAAAATAGAACTAACACATGACCCAGTAATTCCATTACTGAGTATCTATCCAAAGGAATGAAATCAGTTTTCTCAATAGACACCTACACCCCCTTGTTCATTGCAGCACTATTGACAAGAGCCAAGAAATGAGAACAACTGAGGTTTTCATCAGATGATGGATTGATAATCAAAATGTGGTACATAAACACAACGGAATACTTTGATTCATAAAAATAATGAAATAGTATCATCAGAAAATGAATAGAACTATAGGAAGAAGCCAGGCACATACAAAAAAGGTACCACATGATTTCATTCCAATGCTAAATATGAAAATGTAAAACAGTGGGGAAAGTAACAGGGAGAGAAGAATATGGAAAGATTGATCAATAGGTATAAGATATAGTTACATAAGGTCAAGAAGTTCTGGCATAAATGTTTTGAGAAAGGAAAGCCTCTTGAACAAACAGTTATGGGAAACCTGGATATCTACATGCAGAAGAATGAAACTAAATCCCTTTATTTCACCCTGCACAAAAGTTAGCTCAAAATCTGTTAGACACTTAGGTGTAAGACCAGAAACTTTACAACTGTTATAGGAAAAACATGGTGGAAACACTACATCACATAGGCAAAGTCAATGACTCCCTGAAGAGTGCTCCTATAACTCAGGAAATGAGGCCAGGAATCAATAAATGGAATGGCATCTAATTAAAAAGATTCTGTACAACCAGGGAAACAATAGTGTGAATAAAAAGTCTGCAGAATGGGAAAAAAAACCTTTACCAACTAGTCCACCAACTAAGGATTGATATCCAGAAAAAGGAACTAAAAAAACTCACTCTTCCCCCAAAAAAATAACCCATTCAATAAATGAACAAATCAAACAGACAATCCTCAAAGGAAGTACAAATAGTCAAAAGTATATGAAAAAAAAAATGTTTGGCACCTTTAGTTATCAGACAAATGCAAATCAAAACTACACTGAAATTCTCATCTGGTCAGAAAGGCAATTGTCAGTAATACAAATAAAAAAATGCTTGTGAGAATGTGGGGGAAGTAACATATATACTGTTGGCAGTGCAGTCATTATGGAAATCAGTAATGATTTCCCCCCAAAATAAAAATTGAACTTTCATACAATGCAATCATATCACTCCTTGGTGTTTTCCAAAAGGATTAAAGTCAGCTTACTTTAGAGACACATGCATATCATGTTTATCACAGAACAATTCACAACAACCAAGTTGTAGAACCAGCGTAGGTGTCCATTTAACAGATGACTGGATAAAGAAAATATGGCATACATAGATGGTAGAGTTTTGTTCAGCCACATCCACAAAAATATGAAATGAAGTCATTTGCAGGAAAATGCATGGGACTTGATAACAGGTTAAGCAAAATAAGCCAAACTCAGATGAGTGTTGTAAAGTTTCTTCTCATATGTGGAATCTGGATGGAAAAAAAAAAAATTTAAAGGGGGGGAGGGGTATGTCTTGAAAGTAGAAGGGAATCCATAATGGTTGAGGAAGGTGTTCAGAAAGGAGAAAGACGGGAGTGTAACAGATAGTACTGGGGAGACAAATTGATCAAATTATGTTATGTTCATGTATAAAGATGCCACATTCATTTTATAATAAATCACATATACATTATTCTACATAATAAATATGCACCAATACAAATGGTATTTTTTAAAAGTTCTTGTGTGCTATTACACAATAGGGTGATAGAGATAGCATTTAGATACTGTACATTTCAAAATGCTGGAATACTTTTGCAATCTTTTGTCATAAATGAACCATGAATGTTTGAGGAGATAGATATGTTCAACACAATTTAAACATTACATAATTTATGCATGCATTGAAATGCTATATGATACCCCTTAATCTGTATGATTATTATGTTTTTATGTATAAGCTAAAAAAATTGTAAAAAGTTAAAAATAAATTGAATTTGCATTGTAAAAAAGCCATCTCCTGAAAAACGTTCGTTTTTAGAACTCATGAAACTGTTTTCAACAAAATAAAACCTCTCTCACCTGAGCATGTCAGCTGTCTCTCTTACTCGGACTTTGCAATTCAGCCTTAGGAACATCTGACAGGGATCAAAAGACACCTTATCCTCAGTCACTTCTTGCTATTTGCATCACACTTCTATTTGCCTATTAAAACAACAAAATATTACTTCATGTGCTCCTGTTAGAACTTGCTTAGATCACATTTCTGTCTCTCTATTGATTATTCAGTTTGTTCATATTGCTAGATTCAGTCACAACAAAAACTATAACTTCTTATAATTCTGTCTCATACATGGCAGGAGATTCTACCCTTGATCCTGAAGAGGAGTTCTATGATTTCAGAGTAGCCCATCTTAAAATCCTTTTTTTTAATGTTCATATATGAATACAACACAGTGAAATTCCACATCATGTACAACTTTAAGACTGGAATTCTAATTAGAATAAGTATAATTCATGTACATATAATATATCAAAATATGCCCTACTGTCAAATATATCTAAAAAGAAGAAAATAACTTTAAAATAAAATAATAAAATAATTATCATTAATTCACAACTGTGAATATCTTGTATTGAAAACACCTGGATTTGATTTATTTGAAATCCTTAATAAAATATGACTTCAGAAATTGGGAAGAGAGAGTATGCACATGCTATTAATGCTTTGAATATTAAAAAAATCAACTTTTATAAATCCCTCATTTACTCTGAAAAAATACATCAGAGACATTTTGCGTTGCAAAGAAAGATTTATCAGGATTGAGATCAGAGCTTGTCAAATTGTCTAAGGCATATATTTTGTATAACTAAAACAAGATTGTCTGTACTTAGGACTTTTCTATTATGTTGTAGAGTACAATTCTAATAAGATTATAGAGCATAAGCCTAAAAGGTGAATATGATAATTGGGTGGAATTACCTTTACTGGGTAATATGGAACAAAATTTAATGAATAGGTACAGAGAGTCAGTTCTTGTTTTATTCTATCATGTACCAGCATATCTTTTATTTTTAAGCTTGAAAAGTCCTTTTATCTTTATTTCCCAGCTTATGTTTATTTTGGTTTCCTTTGTGATTCACAATTAATATTAAGAATGTAGGCTGGGAGTGTAGGAGTAGCCCAGTGGTAGAGTATTTGCGTAACATGCAAGAGACCATGGGTTCAATCCCCAACACTGAAAAAAAAATTCTCTAATATTAAGAATATTGTTAAATAAAATAATTTGTAATAACAAGTAATAACAACAAAATTTAACTGAAAAGTATATTTTAAAAATGGTATAATTCCATAGGGTTAAAATACTAGACTAGAAAATAGTTTCTATTTTTACATTACATTTGACAAGGACAAAGTAGTCACTCCTAATCTCTGTTTCTTTATTATTTTTCTCTTTCTGACCCTTCTTTTTTCTTTCCTCTCTTCTTTCCATAAACAATTAAAATCCTATTGAATGTTGAATTTAAAAAGAAAAAAAATAGTGCAACCATTCTGGAAGGCAGAATGGAAAGTCCTAAAAACCTAGGAATGAAACCACTTTATGACCCAGTTATCCTACTCCTTGTTATTTATTCAAAAGATCTAAAATGAGCATAGTATAAGGAGACAGCCACATAAATGTTTATATCAGCATGATTCACAATAGCCAGGCTATGGAACAAAACCTGGTGCCTTTCAACAGATGAATGGATAAAGAAAAAAAAAAAATATATATATATATACACACACATACAATAGAGTATTATTCAGCCATGACAATGTATAAAATTATGTCATTTACTGGTAAATGGATGGAACTGGAGACTATAATGCTAAGTGAAATAAGTCAGACTCAGAATTACTCATGTTATCTCTGATATGTGGAAGCCAAAATTGTTGAGGGACAGTTGGAGAGAGAAAAAAGAAACTGGGAAATTCCATCAAAATAAAAGAAAGATCAGATGATTAGAAGAAGGTTGATGGGGGTAGGGACAGCATAAGAAAAACAGAGAAATGAAACTTGCCTAACTTTCCAGTGTACATATATGAAAATATACAATGAATCTCATCATTATATATATTCCTAAAATGCTAATCCTTTTGAAAAAAATGTAAATAATTAGAACGATCAATAAAGTATAGGGAAGGGAACAAAGGGATGAAGAAGAGGAAGAGAAAGGGGAAATTCTAGGGACTTCAGAGACAAATAAACTCCATGCAAATCCTAATGTTATGCATAACTATTATGTATAACTATTATGAAACAACATAAAAATAAATAATTACCAATTGCAACAGAGTGTTAGGAAGCCAAGTAGATTAAACTAAGATATAATAATTTTAAGACAGCAAATAAAATTGTGCAGCAAAAAAATAAAAAAGTCCTACGAAAAGATTCAAACCACATTCATTGCATGAAGAGAAAAGAAAACTAAAGAAGAGTTCACAAAACATAACCATCCTAGGAGCTGGTTTTGTGATACACACCATATACTTCAAAGTGGAAATTTTAAACAAGGAATCTAAGATGGGAATACAAAATCTACAATGGAAATTTCTTTACTTCCTTCCTCCCTCCCTCCCTCCCTCCCTTCCTCCCTCCCTCCCTCCCTCCCTCCCTTCCTTCCTTCCTTCCTTCCTTCCTTCCTTCCTTTTTTTCTTTCTCTGTCCCATTTTTCCCTAAGATATGGTTTAGTTTGATGGATGATTGAAATTTTCCATTTAAAAAATGTATTCAATTCACCAGAATATTTACTTGACTATAAAATATCTACTCCTGTGAACATGAACAAATAGAGCTTTACAAAGGTTGGTTTTATAATTGATACGAAGGTAATGTTGGTTTGTTTAAAGATCTTTTATGAAGGAACATGAGTATGTCTTCTGTTTAGGATGAAGTAATATGTATTTTTGGAAATGTTATGGTCATTTTATTAAGTGTTGTTTCACTTCTTTGACATCAAATTTTAAATGTCAAGCTGAATTTGAATAAATAGATTTATAACACCTTTATTTTCATATACACTTAAAGCATCATTATTGATACACACTATTTGACTAAACTTCTATGCCCTGGAATGACTACATCACAGATGTGATAGAAGAGAGTTGTTAGCATCATGCAATTTAATACTGGTTTTTCTCACATTTTACAAATCTTAGATTTATAAATCTAAATTTTCTGTATCTTGGATTCTAGAGAGCATATATAAAAGACACAGCTCTAGAATTTGGCTTAATATAAATGTGTCACATTTGATTGCCTCTTCATTTTAGTTTATTAGCTAAATTGAAATATTAGATAGGGAAAGTACATAAATTTTACATGTACAAACTATACATTATCACAGAATGAACACATCTGTGTTACTATTACTTAGATTTGAAAAAAGTGAAAGGAATATTACCTGAACCACACAAAAAAACAAAAAAAAAAAAACATTTTAGGTGGTTTCTTTAAATACTGCCCAAACTCCCAAGAACAAGTTCTCCTCTGATTGCTATCACCATAGATTAATTCTTCCCTTTTTACTTAGTATAAAAGGAGTCATAATGTGCATCCATTTATATATCTAGTAGTTTTTACACCATTTTGTGATGTGTAATGTCCATGGGGAAAGTTTTCCAAAGTGATTTTTACAAACATTTACTCATAACTCCTGTGTCGAATTCCTTCTGTTTTTCTACGTCATCACCATCGAGCCCGTAATATTTTCATCATTCTGATAGAAATATTTCACTGTGGCTTTGATTTGTCTAACATATACATAAATGAAGATGAGTAACTTGAAATTTCCATATTGATCCTTTAAATATCACAGCAAAGTGTTCATTCAAATCCTTCTCCCCCCATTATTTCTTACCAGATTGTCTTTTGTGTGTGTGTATGATTTGAAGATGCTTGTATATATTATGGATACAAGAATTTTGTTGCTTGCATGGATATTAAATATCTTGTACATAATTAAAATATGAGTTTTCATTTTCTTTAGGATCCCTTTGGATTAATAAAAAGTCTTTCTTTCATGTAATCAAATATGTTAATCTTTAATATTATGATTAAAGATATTTTGTTTTATCTTATATTGACTTATCTCAAATTCATAATAATAGTTTTCTATGTTAGTTCTGATAGTTACTTCCTTAATTATCCTATATATGTATAGAATAGATGTTAAATCCATATTTATATATGGTATGAGGTAGAAATCAAGTATCACTTTTTTTCCCAATTAGGCATACCATTCATTTTACACCATTTTAAAAAGATATTCTTTCCTGATTATATTATAATATTTCCTGCCATAAATTAAATGAGCACACATAGAGAAGATATTCCTGGAATTTCTGCTCTGTTTCACAGTTTTGATTTTTCTGTCTATGTAATGTTGTCAAATTTAGAATAGATTTACAATAATTCCTATTATGTGGTCAGATAATTCCTTCAAATTTTTTTCTCAATTAATTTTCCTGTTAGTAGTTCTTTTTTACATATATATTTAAATTGAACTATTAATTTTCTTTCTCTGTCTCTTATACACACAGAGAGACACATGTACAAATATGCTATCATAGAGTTTAGTTTCAATTTGTATCTAATATGGATATATTTACATATTGATTATTTCAATACTTGAGCAACACATAACCCTACATTTACAGTTTTTAAATGTATCAATAATTGTGCAGATATGAAAATATATAATTGCATTAGTGTTAACTTATTAACATTGTTTCATAGTCAAATTTATTTGATTTGTGTACAAAATATTGAATTGTATTACTTAATTTTTAAATTTTCTGTTCAATAAAGTTGATGAAAAATTGGTATTTGTATACTGATTTTATGATGATATATTTCATCAGTTATAAAAGTTTTTCTGGAGATTCTTGAGTATTTAAAATACTTATCCATCTGCAAATAGTAACATTTTATTTGTTTATTCTATGACTTAAATAGTATAAGTCTAATTATTTTGGTGTTACCTGATTTTTCCATATTAACTGTGAAAGAGATGGATATGTAGTTTATTATGGAATTCTAGAACCATTAGGGATCTCAGGAAGAGATTTTGCCATTGTTTATAATATTTATTATAATAAATGTAATGGTAAAGAGCCTTTATCAGCTTTCAAATTTGCTGCTGTGACTAAAGACCTGACTAGAACTGTAGAGCAGGAAAAGTTTATATGGAATTTGTGTTAGTCAGCTATAACAGTTTTCTGGCATATATTGGACAATTTTTGATATCAAATTCACATTGCCCTTAAATTTGTGTTTGACCACTTACTTTTAACCTAGAAGTAGAATTGCTAAGTGATATTGTAATTCTATATTAACTTTATTGAAGAGCCACTAATATGTTTTGCATAGTGGTTTCAACATTTTATATTCCCACGAGAAATATGAAAATAGTTGCAATTTTTTCCATATCCTTGACTGCTCCCAGTGTTTAAAACACAGAAACGTGTCATAATTAGATTTCTTCTTATAGCTTAAATAATGTTTACAATTATTTATAGTAGATGAAAAATAAATTGCACCAAACTATTTTTAATAGTTGGGAAGAGTATCGGATCTTTCTATTCACTGGAAGTATTTGTATAAAAGTAGTACAGTTTATTCCTCAAATGTTTTAAAGAATTAAACCCTCATTCATCAGAGGCTGGATTTTTCTTTAAAACAAGTTTTCTTCATGTAAATATAGTAGTATGCATATTTCACTGAAGTAAAATACATACAATAAAATTTAACATTTTGCATTTTAGATTATAAAATTCAGTGATATTTTTTACATCCTCACTGTTTTACCACAACACCACTATCTAATTCCAGAACTTTTAGTCATCCCAGAAGGAAAGCCTAAAATCCATTACACAGCCACTCCTCACTTGCTCCTGCCCCAGCCTCTGCCAGCCACTAGTGCTTTATATGTAGATTTGTCTATTGTGAACCTTTCATACAAAGTATATATATCATCGCACACATCACCTTTGATGTCTGGCATATTCCACTTAACATAATGCTTTTAAGAATTAAAAAATTATCAATGTGTAACATTCATAAATATATCATTCTTTTTTCTTCATGCCAAATATTATTCCATCTTATAGATGTAGTACATTTGGCTTATCATCAGTCATGAATATTTGGGTTATTTCTACCTTTTATCTATTATGAATAGTGCTGCTATAGATCTTTTTATACATGTTTGTGCTTGACCACTTATTTTTTAACTAGAGTCAGAATTGTGAAGTGATATTTTAATTCTATATTAACCTTATTGAAGAGCCACTAATATGTTTTCCATAGTGGTTTCAACATTTTACATTCCCACGAGAAATATTAGACAGTCGAAATTTTTGCAATCTTTGACTGCTCCCAGTGTTTAAAACACACAAACATGTCATAATTAGATTTATTCTTATAATTTGAACATTGTTTACAATTATTTATAGTAGATGAAAAATAATTTATATGAAACTATTTTTAATGATAAGTGGTCCATGGATACTTTCAATTTATTTAATTTGTTCTATTTTATTTCACTTTTAATTGTGTGTTGTGTAGCTACATAATAACAATCAGCTTAAAAGTTTTCTACTTAAAGGAGCTGTGACTATGATAACCATAGGAGAGTTTTGAATATTTAGTCTGCTACCCCTGCACAATGTAGTGGAATAAAACTATGCTCAGGAGAACATTGCCCTGCCTGCAGGTGCTCATTCAAGTACCTATGAAATTGATGTCAGATAGCCTTTCATTCAGCCACATATCCTGGCTAGGCTATGCAATTTCCATGAGAGAAGGTCAACTCTATTCCGAGCTTGACTGTCTCTTATAACATGTAGGTCAATATTTATCTGGCAGCATAGAATTGCTTTATTCCAATTACTTGCCAGGGAATACAATCTCAAATTCCCTTTTGCCCAATATCTATCTATCAAAGACTCTTCTGAGAGAAGTCTATTTGTGGCACATTTCTCCAAGGCTGTTCTGTTTATCAGTTCTTCCCACAGTCTGAAATCTACTGTTCAGTAGTTCAGACAATAAGAAAAGTGAGTAATTGCATCAAATCATGTTCTTCTGAATTCTTTTGAAATAATTGCAGCTATTGAGTTATGTGACTGTGTAAATACATCTACATGAAAAGCAACTGACAGTCATATTATTTATGGTTACAAAGCAATAGAGATTTCCTTTGAAGAGAATACTCTCTGCTTTGTTTTTAAGTTTCTTTTAATTGAGATTGCTTATGCATTTCCTGAGCAAGTAGATTGACATTGATCTTATGAACCATTTACATTTTTACCCAGGCCAGGTTCATTTAGGAAAGCAAAGAACTGCACTGAAACCCATCCCCAACAAGTACATTATTTCTTACATGTGTAATTTTGTCATAAAATCTTTAGTCTTTGCACCATTTAAAATGCTGCTTTGTTTTACTCTTTTTTCCCAATTAATTCAAATTTGTTATATGCTATTAAAATTATATAAAAATTACCTTTATAAGAAAACATAAATAAATTGATAAATAAATACATAGAAGTGTAAATATTTTTAAATGTTATTTAAAATGTGTTAACTTGTAAATTTGACTGTCCTGAACTCTTTCCTCCAGGTTGTCAAGTTTTATATAATGTTTATATAAAATTTTGCAGTTAGTTTGAGTCTTAAAATTTTCTTATAGTATTGGCATCAAACCAGAATAGAAATGATTGATACATATTATTATACAGTACTTGACTGAATAATTTGATTATTATTCTCATAATGTAATAATTTGAAAGATAGTATCAGAGACAGAGAAAATTTAAGCAGTTTTCATTGCCACTGAAGTTTAAGAGGATACCACTTGAAGAACTTTCTTCTGTAAATCCAACATTTGTTTTATGTGTGTGTGTGTGTGTGTATCTCAAACAGTGACCATTAACTTAATTATATGTCTATTTATGATTTGATGTAGCACAATTCATTAATTTAGGGATCCTAATCACCTCCTTACTATTTTAGTCAGGACAGAGCAATGACTTATATTATGTCTTGGGTTTCTCAGATTGATCCACTTAGTATTTGGAATTTGTAAAACATAGACTAAACAGATATCCAACTTTTAATTGTATCATTATCTCTAAAATTATGATTTGTGATTTAATTTTACCAATTTCTTAAAGAATTCAAGTAAAAACATTCATATTTTTTAAAACTATGTGTATGACTGGGAACATTTTCTAGAGTCAATTATGAAATACATAGCTAAATGAAGTTTAATGTTCATAACAATAATTAGCTCATTGAATTCTTAGTATGTATTTGTATATACACATATATCTGTATGTGCATATGTGTATATAGACACACACACATTGAAAATAGTTGCCTTAATATTGCCTAGATGTAAGAGTGACATTACATATAAATAGTTCAGATTCCATGTGATCCTTGCATATATTGTTCAATTTTATTTTAACATTTCATAGTTATCTTGTATGGAACTCGATGACAAATTTAGTAAAGTTTTGGTTAAGTGGTTATAATTTTACATTTTACTTCTACACTGATAACATAAATAATATAGTCATACCTGATATGTAAGTATAAAATATACATACTCCAAAACAATAATATTAAGAGAACTTTTCAAATATTAAAAGACAAATACCATTAACTTGCTTTCACATTTAATTTTAGTGGTAGGAATAAATTTTTTTTAAGATTGTATATGTTTATATATATGTACTTATATTTTCATTATAAATATATTTTATTAAGTATTTTAAGGTATTTTGAAGATACATGTATTCTATTAATTTTAACACATTAGGTTCTCCATATATATTACATGGCCTTGTAATAGTTGATCTTTGATTTCAATTGTAAAGGATAATATCAGTGATACTTGTTAGGTCAGGTATAGCATAGTGACTTTCAGTAGAAGAGAAATGAAGACTATACCATTGAATTATTTATGGAGATA